>NC_090324.1:66307701-66908742 GCF_040869045.1 Eurosta solidaginis | reverse complement strand
ATTGTTATGATAAATTTTTTCTTAATTGAAAGAATTATTAAATTAGAATAGAAGAAAGAAAAAAATTAGACAACTGCCAAAGCTCGTTGTATAGATCCATTTCGGGAACTGCTAAATTCCTTCATCGGCAACGTTTAGGCGCCGCTGCTATAACCATTCAGCCATCACAGCGGTTTTTTTTTTGTCGTCATTAATCCTACTTCTATTCTGGTTCTTGCCAATTGATATTCACAACACTGCGACATCTGTTGCAGAATGAGTGTGAAAATTGGACTTGTTTGATGGCAATGCTGCCATAGTGTTATATTTTATTGACACTTTTTCCCCGTGCTCTGGGATGTATTAACAATTTTTGTTGTTATATCGGCCTACTGATTTGTAAAATCGCGGGTTCGAATCGAGCTCAAGGCCTAACAATAATTATTTTATCATTATTATTGTTATGATAAATTTTTCTTAATTGAAAAAATTATTAAATTAGAATAGAAGAAAGAAAAAATTTAGACAACTGCCAAAGCTCGTTGTATAGATCCAATTCGGGAACTGCTAGATTCCTTCATCGGCAACGTTTAGGCGCCGCTGCTATAACCATTCAGCCATCATCAGCTTCTAAATTTTTCTTTCTTCTATTCTAATTTACAATTTTTTCAATTAAGAAAAAATGTATCATAACAATAATAATGATAAAATAAGTATTGTTAGGCCTTGAGCTCGATTCACACACGCTATCTTACAAATCAGTAGGCCGATATAACAAGAAAAATTGTTGATAAATTTAGAAATAAAAATGTTTACAATAAAACAGCAAAACCCTTAACTATTAATATACATGATACAGATCTAATACAAAAAGAACCTCGAGATAAACACACAAACATATATCAGGGACCTTACTCCATAACACAAATCGATGGTGTAAACGTAACGGTTTTTGATGACAAAACTGAAAAAAAAAAAAAATTCATAAAAATAGAATACATAAGATAAAATAAATATTCTTATATTATAGGTTTAGCATACACTCAAATATAATTATACCTTTCATGAAAATGAAATGGTATATTAATTTCGTCACGAAACCCGAAATTGTAAGTCCTTAAAGTAAAATAGATAGACCCACCATTAAGTATACCGAAATAATCAGGTTGAAAAGCTGAGTCCGTCTGTCCCTTTGTATGCAAACTAGTCCCTCAATTTTTGAGATATCTTGATAAAATTTGGTGAACGGGTGTATTTGGGTGTCCAATTAGACATTTGTCGGAACCGGCCGGATCGGACCACTATAGCATATATCCTCCATACAACCGATTTTTCAGAAAAAGAGGAGTTTTGTAATATCTTACTCAATTTAACAGATTGAAGCTTCAAACTTCACCATATAATTTTGAATATTGCACATATTGTTGCCTGAAAAAATTGATAAGATCGGTCGTATATATAGTATATATGTCCCACAACCGATTGTTCAGATAAGAAACTTTTCGTAATTACTGCCCTATTTTAAGATCTAGAGGCTTCAAATTTCAACGAATGCTTACATATATAGCATATATTGTTGTCTGAAAAATCATACAGATCGGTGGTATATATAGTATATATATGGTGGTATATATAGTATATATATATAGTATATATTTTTTTTTTTCGCAATTTTAGCCCCATTTTAACAGCTAGAAGCTTCAAATTTCACCGAATGCTTACGTATATGGCATATATTGTTGTCTGAAAAAATCATAGAGATCGGTTGTATATATAGTATATATCTCATACAACCGATTGTTCAGATAAGAAACTTTTCGCAATTTCTACCCCATTTTAACAGCTATACGCTTAAAATTTTACCGATTTCTTACGTATATAGTATATATTGTTGTGTCAAAAAATCATAGAGATCGGTGATATATATAATATATATATGATGGTATATATAGTATATATATATATTTTTTTTTGCGATTTCGCCCCATTTTAACAGTTGGAAGCTTCAAATTTCACCAAATGCTTACGTTTATAGCATGTATTGATGTCTGAAAAAATCATTGATATCGGTGGTATACATAGTATATATCTCATACAATCGATGGTTCCGATAAGAAACTTTGCGCATTTTCTGCCCCGTTTTATCAGCTAGAAGCTTCAAATTTCATCAATTTCTTACGTATATAGCATATGTTGTTGTTTGAAAAAATCATAGAGATCGGTGGTATATATATTACATACTTCATATAAACTGTCATTTTTGCCCCTTTTTTACGGATAGAAGCTTCAAAATTCATCAAATTTCATCAAATAGTTACGTTTACGTCATATATTTTTGAAATACGTGACTCGTAGTCGTAGTTTTTACACGCAGACCACAAAAAACCTGAAATTTTGCATCCTCATACAAAGTACCTACCTATTTTTATACCTTTCATGAAAATGAAATGGTATATTAATTTCGTCACGAAACCCAAAATTGTAAGTCCTTAAAGGAAAATAGATAGACCTACCATTAAGTATACCGAAATAATCAGGTTGAAGAGCTGAGTTGATTTCGCCATGTCCGTCTGTCCGTCTGTCTGTTTGTATGCAAACTAGTCCCTCAATTTTTGAGATATCTGGATAAAATTTGGTGATCGGGTTTATTTGGGTGTCCAATTAGACATTTGTCGGAACCGGCCGGATCGGACCACTATAGCATATATCCTCCATACAACCGATTTTTCAGAAAAAGAGGATTTTTGTAATAGCTTACTCAATTTAACAGATTGAAGCTTCAAACTTCACCATATACTTTCGTATATTGCACATATTGTTGCCTGAAAAAATTTATAAGATCGGTCGTATATATAGTATATATCCCCCACAACCGATTGTTCAGATAAGAAACTTTTCGTAATTACTGCCTTATTTTAAGAGCTAGAGGCTTCAAATTTCAATGAATGCTTACATATATAGCATATATTGTTGTCTGAAAAAATCATACAGATCGGTGGTATATATAGTATATATATGGTGGTATATATAGTATATATATAGTATATATATTTTTTTTTTGCGATTTCGGCCCCATTTTAACAGTTAGAAGCTTCAAATTTCACCAAATGCTTACGTGTATAGCATATATTGATGTCTGAAAAAACATTGAGATCGGTGGTATATATAGTATATATCTCATACAACCGATTGTTCAGATAAGAAACTTTGCGCAATTTCTGCCCCGTTTTAACAGCTAGAAGCTTCAAATTTCACCAAATGCTTACGTATATAGCATATATTGTTGTCTGAAAAAATCATAGAGATCGGTTGTATATATAGTATATATCTCATACAACCGATTGTTCAGATAAGAAACTTTTCGCAATTTCTACCCCATTTTAACAGCTATAAGCTTCAAATTTTACCGATTGCATACGTATATAGTATATATTGTTGTGTCAGAAAATCATAGAGATCGGTGATATATATAATATATATATGATGGTATATATAGTATATATATAGTATATATATTTTTTTTTTTGCGATTTCGGCCCCATTTTAACAGTTAGAAGCTTCAAATTTCACCAAATGCTTACGTGTATAGCATATATTGATGTCTGAAAAAACATTGAGATCGGTGGTATATATAGTATATATCTCATACAACCGATTGTTCAGATAAGAAACTTTGCGCAATTTCTGCCCCGTTTTAACAGCTAGAAGCTTCAAATTTCACCAAATGCTTACGTATATAGCATATATTGTTGCCTGAAAAAATCATAGAGATCGGTGGTATATATATTATATATAGTTCATATAAACTGTCATTTTGCCCCTTTTTTACGGCTAGAAGCTTCAAAATTAATAAAATTTCATTAAATAGTTACGTTTACGTCATATATTATTGAAATACGTGATTCGTAGTCATAGTTTTTACACGCAGACCACAAAAAACATAAAACTTTGCATCCTCACACAAAGTACCTACCTGTTTTTATATACAGTTGAGCAGAGCTCACAGAGTATATTAACTTTGATTGGATAACTGTTGGTTGTACAGGTATAAAGGAATCGAGATAGATATAGGCTTCCATATATCGAAATCTTCAGTATCGAAAAAAAATTCGATTGAGCCATGTCCGTCCGTCTGTCCGTTAACACGATAACTTGAGTAAATTTTGAGGTATCTTGATGAAATTTGGTATGTAGGTTCCTGGGCACTCATCTCAGATCGCTATTTAAAATGAACGATATCGAAAAAGTGCGATAATTCATTACCAAATGTGGATTAAGCGATGAAAGTTGGTAGGTGAGTTGAACTTATGACGCAGAATAGAAAACTAGTAAAAATTTTTGACCATGGGCGTGGCACCACCCACTTTTAAAAGAAGGTAATTGAGAAGTTTTGCAAGCTGTAATTTGGCAGTCGTTGAAGATATCATGATGAAATTTGGCAGGAACATTACTCTTATTACTATATGTCTGCTTAATAAAAATTAGCAAAATCGGAGAACGACCACGCCCACTTTTAACAATTTTTTTTTTTTTAATTCAAATTTTAAAAGAAAAGTTAATATCTTTACAGTATATAAGTAAATTATGTCAACATTGAACTCCAGTAATGATATGGTGCAACAAAATACAAAAATAAAAGAAAATTTGAAAATGGGCGTGGCTCCGCCCTTTTTCATTTAATTTGTCTAGGATACTTTTAATGCCATAAGTCGACAAAAATTTACCAATCCTTGTGAAATTTGGTAGAGGCTTAGATTCTAGGACGATAACTGTTTTCTGTAAAAAAGGGCGAAATCGGTTGAAGCCACGCCCAGTTTTTATACAAAGTCGACCGTCTGTCCTTCCGCTCGGCCGTTAACACGATAACTTGAGCAAAAATCGATATATCTTTACTAAACTCAGTTCACGTACTTATCTGAACTCACTTTGTATTGGTGTAAAAAATGGCCGAAATCCGACTATGACCACGCCCACTTCTTCGATATCGAAAATTATGAAAAATGAAAAAAATGCCATAATTATATACCAAATACGAAAAAAGGGATGAAACATGGCAATTGTATTGGTCTATTGACACAAAATATAACTTTAGAAAAAAACTTGGTAAAATGGGTGTGACACCTACCATATTAAGTAGAAGAAAATGAAAAAGGTTTGTAGGGCGAAATCAAAAGACCTTGGAATCTTGGAAGGAATACTGTTCGTGGTATTACATATATAAATAAATTAGCGGTACCCGACAGATGATGTTCTGGATCACCCTGGTCCACATTTTGGTCTATATCTCGAAAACGCCTTCACATATACAACTAAGGGCCATTCCCTTTTAAAACCTTCATTAACACCTTTAATTTGATACCCATATCGTAAAACACATTCTAGAGTCACCCCTGGTCCACGTTTATGGCGATATCTCGAAAAGGCGTCCACATATAGAACTAAGGCCCACTCCTTTTTAAAATACTCATTAACACCTTTATTTTATATCACCCCTGGCCCACCTTTATGGCGATATTTCGAGAAGGCTTACACCTATAGAACTAAGGCCCACGCCCTTTTAAAATACTCATTAGCACCTTTCATTCGATACCCATATCGCACAAACAAATTCTAGAGTCACCCCTGGTCCACCTTTATGGCGAAATTTCGAAAAGGCGTCCATCTATAGAACTAAGGCCCACGCCCTTTTTAAATACTCATTAACACTTTTCATTTGATACCCATATAGTACAAACAAATTCTAGAGTCACCCCTGGTCCACGTTTATGGCGATATCTCGAAAAGGCGTCCACATATAGAACTAAGGCCCACTCCTTTTTCAAATACTCATTAACGCCTTTCATTTGATACCCATATCGTACAAACAAATTCTAGAGTCAGCCCTGGTCCACGTTTATGGCGATATCTCGAAAAGGCATCCACCTATAGAACTAAGGCCCACTCCCTTTTAAACTACTCATTAACACCTTTCATTTGATACCCATATCGTACAAGCAAATTCTAGAGTCACCCCTGGTCCACGTTTATGGCGATATTTCGAAAAGGCATCCACCTATAGAACTAGGTCCCACGCCCTTTTAAAATACTCATTAACACCTTTCATTTGATACCCATATCGTACAAACTAATTCTAGAGTCACCCCTGGTCCACCTTTATGGCGATGTCTCGAAAAGGTATCCACCTATAGAACTAAGTCCCACACCCTTTTAAAATACTCATTAACACCTTTCATTTGATACCCATATCGTACAAACAAATTCTAGAGTCACCCCTGGTCCACCTTTGTGGCGATATCTCGAAAAGGCATCCACCTATAGAACTAAGGCCCACTCCCTTTCAAATTCTTATTAACACCTTTCATTTGATACCCATATAGTACAAACAAATTCTAGAGTCACCCCTGGTCTGCCTTTATGGCGATATCTCGAAAAAGCGTCCACATATAGAACTAAGGCCCACGCCCTCTTAAAATACTCATTAACACCTTTCATTTGATACTCTTATCGTACAAACAAATTCTAGAGTCACCCCTGGTCCATCTTTATGGCGATATCTCGAAACGGCGTCCATCTATAGAACTTAGGCCCACGCCCTTTTAAAATACTCATTAATACCTTTCATTTGATACCCATATCGTACAATATAAATTCTAGAGTCACCCCTGGTCCACCTTTATGGTGATATCTCGAAAAGGCGTCCACCTATAGAACTTAGGCCCACTCCCTTTTAAAATTATCATTAACACATTTCATTTGATACCCATATCGTACAAACAAATTCTACAGTCAGGCCTGGTCCACCTTTATGGCGATATCCCTAAATGGCGTCCATCTATAGAACTATGGCCCACTTCCTCTTAAAATACTCTTTAATACCTTCCATTTGATACACATGTCATACAAACACATTCCAGGGTTACCCTATGTTCTTTTTACAACATGGTGGTTTTCCCTTACTTTGTCTCCACAGCTCTCAACTGAGTATGTAATGTTCGGTTACACCCGAACTTAGCCCTCCTTACTTGTTTACTGCACTATTATTACTGTTCACTATATATTTCTTATCTTATACATCCGATTATTCGGAGATTACGAACGGGATAAGATTATTGTTCAGCCCCATTCATGAAAGGAATGAATTCTTCGGTACAGCCGAAGACAGTCCCGTTCTTACTTGTTTTAGATTAACTTTAGTTAGATTTAGTTTTCATATTAGTGAAAATTATAAAAACTAAAAAGAAAATAGTTTACAAATATACATTGAATTTAATATTTGAACTATTAATATAATGTTTAGAATATAAATTAGTAATTATTACTTTATATAGTATTAACCTAATATAGTATTAACTTAGTAGTTAATAATAAGAATTAATAAATAAGTTAGTCCGGTTTTTGTTTTAACATAAATTGTTTTGAATAATCGAGTTTTAGAAAGGGAGGGTACACCTTTATTCATGCATATTCGTGCATTCAAAACAATTTATATTTCAGTTGAATAAGCAAGAAGGACGTGGCAAAATTTATCACTTTGTCGCATCCTTTGTTTTCAAAGGAGGGTGATATAATGCAAATATATTTTACGATCCAACCACTTGTTTATATGATAATAAACTTAAGCTAATTACTGTATGCATTTGAGAAGATTGTGAAATACTTGTTTTGTGAAAGTAGGCGGTGTGAAAAAATAAATAAAATGTAGAGTTTGTTTCGTGATTTCGAGAAATAAAGGTCGTTTTGAAGCCAATTAAATAAAAAAGATTATATATTATTTGGAGTTTGTTTAAAACTAAAAATAGATTTCTTTTAATACTTTTATACTTTTGAAACACACTCTTAAGTATAAGACTTCTTTGTCGCATAGCTAAGCCAGAAGTATACTTATGAAACGAGTGAGCTATATTCGTGTTGTGAGTGCGTTCGCAAGTGTTGCCACTGACTAGGTGCGGTCACATTTTGGCAAAACTAGAAGCCGGAAGGATTAAAAAAGAAGAAAAAACACAAAAATCGATACTGATGACGGCCCAACGCCGAAACCGGTTTGTCTCCAACCAAATTTGACAAGGAAAGACGGAAAACGTTCCAACATATATCAATTATCCACTCTGTCGGAATATTAACACAACAAAACACATCATTAAAAAATTCTTGACGCAATTTAGCACACGAAGAGTTTTATTCTGTAATTTGCTCCTTTTTAATTTTTCCCAAAAAATGGGCAGGACGATATCTATTTGTTTCATGCTTTCTCCTATTGGCAGCTGCAAGTCAGAGGAATTTTCACTGAGAAACATTTCATGGCTAAAATACACTCACAGTATTTACTAAGCCATTATCTAGGGCAAACCCAGCTTAGAAGAAATTCTTTCTAATTGAAAAAAAAAAACACGCTATCGCTGGCATTCGGAACACGCAACCACCACATCACAATTTCTTGTTGAAGATTGGTTACTAGTTTAATTAATTAGAATTTGGGCCTAGCTACAAATAAGCCTTAAACATAAGAGTATATCTGAAAAATATATAAAAAAGTACAATATGTTTTTTGTTCATAATACGTACATACTGAATAGGATGTAATAAGAGCCAGCGGAAATTCTATCAACGCCGATCTCCGATGTCAAATAACCAAGCTGCAATAAAAAAACATTTCGGACTTAAATCAAAGGATTAAAAAAAAGAAAATTTTCGAACCCATCTATGTAAGCTACATATTTATGGGGCGGACTTTCCTTTCACAATTTTTTTTATGTATGTGGATCAACCGAGTCTAAGGTACATGTTGTTTGCCTCACACAAAGTGGATTAATCCTACTACTTTTACACATACTGGAATATGCACTGAATTTTTCGGAGTATATATTGTACTTAATTGTATGGTATAACATATTTAAATAATTAGTATCAGTTATTTGCAAATTTGTTTCAGATGAATGATCGTGATCTTAATGTCAGCAACCAGAAGTTTCTGCACCATTCAAAGTAAGTGCCACACTCTCCAGCTTATACGATAAATGCGTCTTTTTGCAGTTGATATCGGTGTTCAATGCATGAATTATCTGTGGAAAAGAAAGTAAAACAAAGTTGGATATTAAATCATACTTCGAATAATAAGACATCGTTAGCGAGTTTTCAATTTTTAATGTGTGCAATGTACACTAAGCTGTTCGTTAAATACCTATATCTTTTATAGCCAGCGTGAACGTCTACACAAGGGTATTATAACTTTAATTTAATAACGGTAGTACGTAATGGCAGAAAGGAATCGAGATATACATATATTGGAATGATTTTCCGTCATCCCTTGTTAAATTTGGTTTCGATACAAATTCAGCGTTGTACAATCATCAGTGTCGGTTTTGATCTGTTGTTGTCGTTTCTCTTGTATTTAGTTCGCATGTACATGAGCAGTAGGCCGGGTCGATTTGTGGGGAGGCAAAAAAATCGCCCATTGCTCTGTGAAAATCATATTCTAGGGATCAAAATAAGAAACTTTGCCGAAGGAACCATACCTCTAAAACGAATTCTGATGTCCGCCAATTTGGGCCACTAACTTTGGAGGCCCGACCCACCGATGCCAGTAGCACACCCCTGGAACCCCCCTGGGGGTTCACCATACAAACATTTAAAAAAATCGCCGGTTTTGCACTTTAAATGAAAAAATCAGCGAAATTCCTATGTTTTTTCTTTTTGGAGTGTGTGAATGCATTAAGTCGTTGTGAAGAACTCAAAGTGTGAAGTGCTAATTTCAGATAAAAAAATATTTCAAAAAAAAATAATAAGTGAAGTGACCATTCCAAATCTACACCGCAAGATGAAGCAACTACATCAACAACTATCGAAAACCCAATGAGTCATATACCCAAGCACGATGTTACTGTTTTTGGTGTGTCTACTGATTTAACTGATCTTAATTTACCAACCCATCTGGATATCTTGAGATATTATTTTTACTTAAGCAAACGTGCTAAAACAGAACAAAAAAGTTTTCCCATAAATAATTCACTATTCAAGTACAAGATAAGTTGATTGGAATTTGGGAAAAACTTGGTATGGAAATAATGCTGAAAACAGTGCATTTAATAAATTGAATAAATTTCTTGACAAGTATCAAGAGCAAATCAAGAGAAGAAACAACGCCCAACAATTTACAGAGTATGTAAAATCTCTGGAAACAATTTTTGACATTGGAGCATGTAAATGCGATTTGAAGGCAGCTCCATGTGCATGCGGCTGGGTTCCCGAACGCCTCAAAGAGTTCATGCACGATCAACATAATCAGAGAAGACTAACAATGGATGCATTTATGATGGAAACTGAAGAGCAAGGAGCAACGTCTATGTCATCAATGCCAACATACCAAGATCCCGATGATTCAACATACGCACCGCCACCGGTTCAAGAAGATATGGATAGAAGCACAAGTTCACAATACACAGAGAGATACGATTGTTTTAACTTTGCCTTGGTATGTGAAAGATTTGGTGTGCCTGACAGAGTAGCATCAGCATTGGGAACCGCACTTTTGCAAGATTTTAAAATTAAAGATAAGCATGGGAAACCTCTCATCATGGATAAATCAAAAGTTCGCAGAGAAAAAGAGAAATACAGACAAGAAGTGCTTCGCAAACGGTTAGATGATACCAATTTGTTAGCGTTTTCATTCGATGGCAGAAAAGATGATACTTTAAAGATAGATAAAATTGATGAGAAGTATCATACTAGGATGGTAAAATAAACTCATCTTGTTATTTTGAGAGAACCCAATTCTGAATTGATTGGTTACGTAAGACTGGAACATGAAACAAATTAAATGGTTTTTTCAACGATAAAAATATATCATTGATTGGAATATGCACTGACGGTAAGCCAACAAACACTCGCCCACACGGTGGAATTATACGACGATTCGAATTGCTGTTAAAAAAAACCATTGTATTGGTTCGTTTGCCTTCTACACTTTAACGAACTTCCGTTTCGGCATTTGTTTGAAGCTTTGGATAAATCAACCAGCACTGGACCAAGATCGGTAACCGTAAAATTGAGCCGACAAATCGAAACTTGTGAAACTCTTCCGGTAAGTTATTGCTATCACTCATTTATTATAATTGTCAACCATTTTTAATTATTTTATTATTATATATTTTCAGGTGGTGGACGGCTTCCAGAAAATTGAGTTGCAAAATATGCCCCCTGCTCTAGAAAAAATTGAATTTTCCACCGATTCGAAGTACTTATACGACATGGCCCATGCAATTTCTAGCGGCGTGGTTCCGGTGGATCTGGCTAACATCAAACCAGGGAAAATTGAACATTCTCGGTGGCTCACCAAGGCCGCTAGAATATTGCGATTATATGTGACAACGGAAAATCCAGACGCAAATTTAAGAATTCTGGTTGAATTTATAATTAAATGTTATGTGCCAATGTATTTCAATATCAAGTATTACGAGCTAAGGAACGAATGTGGAATATATAACACAACAGACACAATAGAGAAACTTGAAACCGTAGAGCTGACAAAGAACAGCAAATTGGTATCTTTCGACATAAAAAATCTATAGACACCAATACCAATATCGGATACATTGGACATAGTTAGCTCAGCAATACTTCATAACACATAAAACAAAGTTAATAATATGCAAATCACAAACACGCCATAACTATTTTCAATTCAACAATAAAATATATAGACAAACAAGCGGTCTTAGAATGGAAAGCTGCACGTCAACCATTCTTAGGCGTGACATTTTACGCTAGATACGTGAATGACATAATATGTGTTTTAACTGCTAATAACGAAGGGCTAGTAGTCGCTTCCCAAGGCAGTCGGTACTATGTACCGGAGCGACTCGGGATTTTTCCCGACCAATGGTTGTCATTCCAGTCTAAGCCCATTTAATTTGTTGCGTCCCTCCTACATATTTTCATCCTACCAGCAGGTCCTTGCACCGGGACTGCGCCATACTCTCCTACTCCGGGAAGGTATCGAACCCAATCCGGATCCTTCACCTGACCCCGGTCCTGAGAAATGGTTTTGCAGCGTATGCCGGAAAATAATCTTTTTAGGACGGTCACAGTCTTTTTTTTTTTTTTTTTTTCACAGTCTTTTTAGTGTGTCACGTGCAAAGGATGGTTGCATCGGACAGGTTGTTCTGGGCTAGACCCTACAACCCGACGTCCTAGTAACTTTCATAAATATTTTGTGGCTCCTTGCTGTTGACGCCCAAGGGCGTCGCGTAGACTGCGCCTTAGCTAACTCAAGCGGAACTTACGGATTTACCTTTTGCGAGGTGCTGCGATTTATGTCCTTCAGCACAATAATGAAAGTTTTTATATCAAACTAGCAACCTGGCAGACGTTGTTCTGCCCTAAATTTGGTCTATCTGCATACATTTTAATATGGTTTTTCGGTCTAACTCTGCCCACTTTTTCCTAATCTTTTTATTCACTCCTCCCTCAGTCTTTTTTGCTTCATCTATCTCTTTCTCAGTCTCCTTTTCTCTTTTCTCTTCTCTCAACTTTTTCTCATTCTTCTTCATCCCTTATTGCCAGTCCCCGAGGGTGGTATGTATTTTGTCCAGTCTCAATCCGAGTCTCAGTCTCAGTCCCAGTCCTAGTCCTAATCCCAGTCTCAGACCGTCTCTGGTGTACTTCCCGGAAAAAAAGCTTTGTTTATACTAATATAAGTAACTTTATATACCAAATTTCAAGCCAATCGAATAGGACGTCTGTAAATAGGTATGTGGGTATTATTATTAATTCATGTCTTTATTTCGGCTTCGCATGCGTATTTATCAGTTTTGCCAGGTTGATGCGACTAAATCGAATATCACAATGAAAATTACTTTAAAGTTCCCAGCAACAGCTCTCATTTGATATCCATAATACATACACATTCTAGGGGTATCCGGGTCGATGTTTTGGCCTATATCTCGAGAACCTAGTCACCCAGTGGTGTAAAACTTACTCTGTACTAAAGCACACATCAACAGCTTCAATTTGATACCCATAATATAAAAACACATTCTAGGTATATCCGGGTCCATGTTTTGGCCTATATCTCGAGACCCTAGTCACCCTGCGGCATAAAACTTACTCTGTACTAAAGCACACATCAACAGCTTTCATTTGATATCCATATTCTATAAACACATTTCAGGGGTACCCGGGGCCATGTTTTGGCCTATATCTCGAGACCCTAGTCACCGATTTATGATTTCAAAATCAACTAACCATTATCTCTCCTTCCTGTATCTTTCCTAAAAATTTCTTGGCAATCTTTCTATCCGTTCTCGAGTTATGGAGTGACAATCAAAATGTACACTTCTTTTTATATATATAGATTTGCTATATTTAGCAAATATAATACTTGTTTGCTCCGATTTACGTGCTTCAGCACAATATTTAAAGTTTTTAAATCAGATTTGCTATATTTAGCAAATATAATACTTGTTTTGCCACCTTCAGCAAAAATATTTACCTTTTCTTTTTAGGTTTAAATAAAACGACATCTTTTATTAGGGTTTAGTTAATGTAATGTTTTTTTAATGTACTATATATTAATTTTACACAACACTTTAGTTTTTGTCTCAAACTTATTTAAATAATTATGTTCAGCAATTCAACAGGTTATAAAGCAATCAAAGACTCATTAATTTCCAAAAATGTACAAGACTGTTAGCTATGGCGGAAGAGCTTAACGCAAAAAGAGAGTTTCCTGTATTCTAATTAGAAATGATAGTAATACTTACAGTGAAAGAGCTAAATGAAGATATGGTTTCCGCTCTATTGGAAATGCTTATAGCTAACGATTAAGTTATACATATTTTAACATAGAGCAATAGCTTTTACAAGTAACACTCAACAGCTTATACTGTTTTCACACAGAAACTTAATGATCTTATTTCACCTTCTAATGAAATCGTAAATTTCTTGCTTTCACACAAAAGTAACTGCTCGATTAGTATGAAGGATGAAATGTCAAGCAAATAAAATGACAATGCTATATGACAGACAATCATGGCGGAACGATACAAGGTGGCAGCATGGTGACATACCTACAAACAAAAAAAATTCCATGTACTTGTAAATTCGATGGACATATGTATGTCACAATCGTGTTGCGCCGGAAGTTGATGTATCAAATCAAATAAAAAAGGTTATAATCAGCTGTTCGATGCGGCCACCTTGTATCGTTCCGCCATGGAGCAAATGACATTTACTTTGACAAATGACATTTTTAAGCACTGAACACACCAAAAACTAAGAAGCGGAAGGCTGCCAACAGAGTTGCATTGTGCTTTTGACTTCATTAGGCATAGAAATAATTATAGATTCAAATTTTGTAGGGAAGATTGAGCTCAATAAGCGTCTTAATATAGAAAACTGTCTTTATTATTCAATAAGCCGTCTGTGTGAAAACAGTATAACGTTAACATGATTTGAAGCAAGAGTTTGAGTGTAAAGGCTATGAGAACAATGAAACGAAATGATTCCAATAAGAACTGAGAATGATAATAAGTGATGGTAGCAGTTGTGTTACATCCTCATGATGTTAAGAGAGTATGTTACTCTCCCCCCTGATCATAAATACCACGGAATTTTATATCTACATACATATGTATGTTTGATTTCTGTACTTTTCTGTATACGTATATATGTTTTAAATTTGCTTGCTCTTTTCGTCCTTTGCATACATATTTACGTTTATATGTGTATTACCCAACAGGTAATTTAGGGAATATATATCTTAGCTTAGAATAAACTTATTGTATTAAATGTATATAAGCGTTTTTAATTAATATATTATAAAATATACATATTTTAATATTTTTTTTTTGTTTGATAACTGTTAACATGTTCTTATTCCTATGAAAGCACGTTTGTTGTGTAGGTATATACATACGTATATATTTCATACCCAACAGGTATTTCTGTAAACGTTTTGAAAAATAATTTAAAGCAAACTTGCTGTATTAATCGTTATATAAACACCCTCAGTATATTTTCTTCTTTTTTTTCTAGAAAACATTTTATAAGGTTTGAAGGCAACAGTTAATAAATAATTTAGCTGTAAAGGTGAATTGTAAATGTTTACAAAGAAAGGAAAAAAAAACGAAAAAAACAATTTTTCAATTTTTCAACTCGGAAAAGTTTCGAATTATTTTCATAAAAGTTTGTTCATATAAGGGAATGGCTGCATTTAAACCGTTTCTTGGCTTTTCCAACGACCCGTTAGAATTGTAGCCATTCTTAATTTAAAGTATGTATTAAATTCAAAATTATTTCATTTTTTTATTTACATATACCTACATATATAATATTATTGAAATTGTAGAAGTAAAAATTATCATTTATAAAAAGTTTTCTTTGATTACTTTACCTTACTTTTAAAAAATTTGTAAAAAAAAAATCAATGTTTTGTAAGCTTAATGTTTGTTTGATTATTAATAAATTTATTACAGTAGGTTTTTATGATTTTAAATAGTACTAAAATTGGTGAACAATATTAATAAAGTTTTGGTGTACAAATATATATATATATATTCAGATTCTTTTTATTTAGTTTTATTAGTTTGTATTTTGTTTTAAGGGTCGTTTAATATTTGATTCATGGACATTGGCTAACTTCATTTTTCGAAATTTTGGTTTTTCTTTGTGCCTGACATTTAAATAATTTTTACAAATCCCTCACTTCTTGTTTCTGTGTATTCTTCTCTTTTTTTATTAGCGTTCGATATTTTCCTAAATTTTTTTGAATTTGTTCTTTCTTTTACTTTATTATTGTCTACTTTGTTGTTATGAACATTGTTGGGCGTATTTTCTATCGTTGAATGAAAAGTGTTGTTGTAAATTTATATTGCCTTGCTTACTTGGTCTTTTATTGCTAACTTTTTTTATGCATTTACTGCTCGAATTTTTTGAGTTAATGTATTATTGAGCCTTTCTACATCAGAGTTGCCAGTATGGCTGTTTGGCTTGGATAAATGTAATTCTATACCTCCGTATAGTCTGATTTTTTCTATCAAAGTTAGACTGTTTCTATCTTCTAGGAAAAAAGCTACAGCATGTTTTGAAAATTTATTTAGGAAAATTATTAAGGAATATTTGGAGTTTACGTAGGTGTCTATGTGGACTTTTTCCCTTTTATCAGACGGGGTTTCCGTAATGCAGAACTTCTTTTTTATAGAATTTCGATCATATTTTGATGCAGTGCAAATGTCGCAGTTGTTTACTACTTTACTTATAATGTGCCTTACGTTCGGATAATATATTTTTCGGTTTAAATTTTCGTAATTAGGTATGATACACGAATGTCCTGATTCCTTGGTGTGAAAAACTGATATGTGTTTTATAGTTTCTTCTTCAGATTCCATGTCTTTAGCAATGTAGGAGCATTTTACGAATTTTATATTTTTAGCGTTTTCAAACAATTCTGTCAGTTTCTTCTGTAAAACATTGTAGGTCGAGTCACTGAGCTCTGATTATATTCCGATTTTACCTGAGGGCTTATTTCGCCTAATTATGTCTGAAATACAGTCAGGAATGTCGCTTTCTTTAATGTATATTCGTCTATTTCAGAGGACAGATTCTCTTTCTATTTCTATTTGTTTTTGTTTTACTAGGATAATTTGTGTTTTAAATCTGTTCACGAAAGTATCCAAAATCGGAAAGTGATCATTGTGGTTTTGCTCTTGTGAGTGTATGGTTTCCATCGTTGAGAAATTGTAATTTTCTTCATTTAAAACATTAATTTCGTTTGTATCAGGGTTAATTCGACTGAGAAAATCTGCGTTTTTGTTGTCTTTTCCCTGAATGTAATCTATTTTTGCGTCGAACTCTCCTAGTTGGACTAGCTACCTTTGAAGGCGTGGGTTTATATCTTTTCCCCTGTATTTTGCCTGTAACCATTTAAGCGGTTGGTGGTCCGTTTGCAAGTCGAGGTTAGGTTAGGTTGAACTGGCCGGTCCATGAGGACCTCGCATAAACTGAATAAGTCCGTAGTGTTACCAGAAGTTTGTTTTAACAACCAAATTGAAAAACCATATCAAAAACCAGGACTTATGTTATAAAATAACTCCGTCCTCTTGGCAAATACTAGAAGCTTCCTAGTACTTAAGCCACTTGCTGCTCCTAGATCTGACAGCTGTATCACTCCTAATAGCTGTAGTCTTAGCCTGGCAAGCGCAGGGCACGAGCACAGAACGTGTTCCATCCAGCCCGCACTTCCTACATCTGCTATCACTGACCAAGCCTAATTTAAAGGCATGTGACGCTAAAAGGAAACGTCTTCACTGCCCATTAGATCTTTGTATCGGTCACCAAGCCCGACACTCCCCGCTCCGTGATCGACATGTGAGCGCTGTCTGCTGGCTCTTCTAAACCATCTCCCGATGGAAAATGTGTATCGAGAAGCACCTCAAGGGATTCATCACTATTTCGTGACCATTCCCCGTTCTCTTTCTTTATCAGTCCTTGGACTATGTTTACCCTTGCTGGACGTTTCTCAACCGTGCTGTTTCGCTGGAACACTCTATGTCCGTACAGAAACTTTTCCATGAGATTCTCTTCGCCCCTGTAAATTTCACGCTTGTAGATCCTCAGTAGATCCCTGTACTCGTCCGCTCTTCCGTCCGGTCTTTGCTAGCTTAAATATTTCTTTTACCTGTCTTCTTAGAAGACTCAGCTCATTGCTCCACCATGGCGGTTTGCTTTTTCTGTGAATCTTCTTAGAGGGCAAGCTTTGTTATACGCAGTCGAACTCTTTGCCAAAAATATAGGGCCTAAAGTATTGCACCCCCAAACTATGCTAAGTAACTCTTTTTCAATCGTGGAATAGTTTTTCTTGTGGTCATTTAATGTCCTCGATGCGAAACATATAGGGTGGCCTTCCTGCGACAGAACTGCCCCAAGGGCAAAGGTACTTGCATCGGTAGTTACCTTAAACCTTTTGTTAAAATTAGAATAACGTAAAATTGGGAATTCTGTAATTAAGGTTTTTAGTTTTTCAAAAGCTGAGATGTAATTAAGGTCGCTACTATTTACTTTTTTCCCTTTTTTTTTAAATAGTAAATCATAGGATACGCTATTTTCGCGTAATCTTGCACAAATTTACGGTAATACCCTGTTATTCCCAAAAATAATATAATTTGTTTTACAGTAGTTGGTAATTTAAGGTTCCGAATTGCACCGATTTTGTTGCCGTTTGGCCTTACTCCTTCGGGAGGACATGCCCTAAATATTCTGTTTCTTTTGATAAAAAATTGCATTTGTTTATTTGGATTTTGCGATCGGCATTTCTTAATGCTTCAGATATTATTTTAAAATTATCAAAGTGCTCTTGCAAAGATGTTCGGTTAGGTTAGGTTAGGGTGGCTGCCCGAGGGCACACTTAGGCCAGTATTATTAGGCCCGTTGTGATACCACGAAAAACACCGTTACCTTTCCTCTTCGAACCATTTTGAGGACCTGATGAAAGCTACCAGGTTCTTGACGTCATGCTCCACAACCTGCTCAGATTATCAAGGAATGGGGCTCCAAGCAAGCGCTGCCGTGCTCCGCTTAATGCTGGGCAGTTGCAAATGAGGTGAACCACCGTTTCCCCCTCCTCATCCTCTTTACAACTCCTACAGCAACGACGATAAGGTGCTCCTAACCTTTCTGCATGCCTATCTAAGAGGCAATGACCCGTTAGTGCTCCCAAAAGTGTGGAAATTGTATCCCTTCTTAGGTTGTACACGTGACGGAATCTTTTAGGATCACATTTAGGCCAGGTTTCTTTCGATGTTCGACACCCCGGTGTTTGTAGCCATATTTCGTCGGCTTGACGGTAGATGTCCTCTTTTAACATTAGCTTGCATGTGGACAGGGGCATACCTAAGCGTTCTTGTCCAGGAAGAACCTGCCTGGTTGTACCCTGCCTAGCGAATTCATCTGCAATGCAGTTTCCCTCGATATCACTATGTCCAGGGACCCATGTGAGGTGTACACGGTTCTGTTGAGCCATCTCTTGAAGAGATCGGCGACAGTTTAATGCTAGTTCGGAATTGAACGAGTGGGAGCCAAGAGATTTTATGGCAGCTTGGCTGTCGCTGAAGATAAAAATGTCTTTGCCGACATTGTATGTCCCTATCCTAGCTGCGGCTTCCATTATGGCTGCAAGTTCTGCCTGGAATACACTGCAGTGGTCGGGTAGTCTGAATGAGAGCTGGAGGTCAAGGTCCCTTGAGCATACTCCACCTCCAACTCTACCGTTTAGCTTGGAGCCGTCCGCGTATATGGAAATGCTGCTGCCCATAGCAAGGCACTTATCCGACTCCTTCCAGGCATCTCTGCTGGGTATGTTTATCTTAAAGTTGGTTTCCGCAACTGTTGTGGTCGCACAGCGATCCGTGCTAGGAGGAAGAAAACTGTTTTTATTTAGTATACTAGAGTGTCCTGTGGTCTTGTTGTTCCAACACGACAACTCCCTTAGACGCAGGGCTGACGTTGCCGCTGCTCGATGACCAGCTAGATCCAATGGAAGGATGTCAAGAATGACCTGAAGTGCTTCTCTAGGCGTTGTTCTTAGAGCCCCGCTTATACTTATCATGCTGGATCTGAGTGACCCTTGCCCAGAGCCCCTGCGCAATTTGACTTGGCGACTTCGCTTTCGGCGTCGGAGATTTCCGCTTCCACTGCGGGTGTCTCAATGTCCGTGTCCAAAGAAGCACTAGAAAGGGATGCGCGCTGTACGTCCCACGGTATACGTGAATTACGACTTCGCCGAGGTCGTAAAACACTCTTCCTTTGATCTGTCTAAGGGGCTCGAGAGCTTCCTTATTCAGGACTAACACGACCTGTATCCTAGGTCCTACAACGTCCTCGACTTGGATGACGCTCCAGTCCTGCGTTGGGAGAGCCGGGTTCATCAGTTGCAGCAACGTGAGAATTCTCTCAGGTTCCAGTCGACGACCTCAATAATCGCCCCGGGATAGGCCTGTCCCAACTTTGTGGCTGCTGCCATGTACAGCGCAAAAGACTTTGCGTCCTCGCCAGCGAGTACCTTGATTTGGCCCTGCTACCATCCTGCATCAGAACCTCGTGGCGGACTACCCGGATACTCCATCAGCATGTCGAGAACGGCGTTACCGATTTCAATCCGGACGTACGGCTACTGGTCTTTAGGGATTGCACCACGGTCATTCCCTCGGTCCAGGATTCCTATAAGGTTTCGGCCCTTGGCTACCTCGGCAAAGCTGGGTTTGGCTACCGCGGGGTGATTCTGGTGCCTTTTCGGCGGAGGTTTAATATCCTCGTCGGATCTTTGACGCTTGTATGGGGTTGTGCTTTATACATTTGTTGGCAGAGAACCTCGAAAATTCGGCAGTAGAGCTTGCGCACTTTCCACCGAGTTCCTGGCGTTCTCTGACAGCGTTTCCAGTGGAACGCTCTCATACCTTGACAGGACTTTTGCAGCCTTTCCCTTATTCCTGTGGAACGATCCCTTGTGTGACTCTTCTTCAGAAGGGGTCCGACCCTTAGGTGCTCTCGTGGTCGTGCCCCGGATGATGTCTTCTTTATGGCTCCTTTCTCCTTTGGCGCAGTGTGATAAGATCGTTGGATCCCTGTCACAGCTGTGGGGAGAACAGTCGCCGTACCGGCGTCAGACGGGCGCCCAACATCAGCAGGAACGTCAGTGTTCGCCGTTGCCAGCGCAACTACCTTCGCTGCCATACTGGTGCTTGCCCCTTCAGATCACCTAAGACCGTATTGACTGAAGTCGCCCTCTTGTCGTCCATAGGGAGCCGACCCGTCGTTTCCAACGCAGTCGCTCCTCCGGTTGAAGTAGCTTTTGCGGCCCTGTTTTCCCTTGGCTCAGAGCGGCCAGGTCCAGAGACCGCTCTCACAGGCGTGGGAACAATAGTTGCCGTTCCGGCGCTTGGTCGGTGTCCGGCAATAGCAAGCGCGTCAAGGTTCGCCGTTGCCAGCGCAACTACCTTCGCCGCCATACTAGTGCCGAGCCCCACTAAGTCGCTCTTCCCAGTAGCATTGGTAGCCCTCCCAAGTTCACTAGGGCGTATGGATACCTTTGGTGTTGTCCTTCTCCCTGTGGAGGAGGACGAAGTTTCTTTTTTATTTTGTTTTTTATTCATCTTGTTCGTACGACCCCTTGCTAGACGAGGCCAGCTTAGGGTCAACTTATTGAAAAGAGGGAAATGTGTCGTCCGCTGCGGCAGAGCTCCTTACCGCGGTAAGACTATTTCTACCCTCTGAGGCGGTCCGGTGTTAGAGAGGCTCCGTACAAATACAGCCAGATTAACCTCCCGGCTGCAAACAATCCAATGGGCACCGTGCCGCATAACACCCTGGATTGGGAGGGAGGAGATCTTGGTCATCGCTCACCCTAGGACTAGGCCACCGCAGTCATGGATATCCATATGAACCTGCATCCTACTGGGTGGCATAGTCCCGTGGTCAGCGACTAAGCCTTCACATCGCGGCAAGATGTCTGTCTTTCGCGAGGGTTGCAAAGATGTACTAAACACTAAAATGTCATCATGGTAGACAACACATATCTTATTAATGTCTTTGTGGAGCACGATATTCATTAATCTTTGGAAGGTTGATGGAGCGTTCTTAAGCCCAAATGGCATTCTGATGAACTCATAATGTCCATGTGGGGTTGAAAACACGGTTTTCTTCCTATCTTCTTGCTTCACTACAATTTGATGAAACCCTTTTGCAAGGTCTAATGTAGTAAAGTACATTGCCCTTCCCAGTTTCTCTAATATACTGTCTATATTTGGGATTGGGAATTTAACAGAAATTATATTTGAGTTCAATTTCCGGTAATATATTACGATTCGCCATTCCTTAGAGCCTGCATTATTTTCTTTTTTTGGCACGACACATAAGGGACTGTTATATGGAGAGTATGATGGCGCTATAAAGTTTTGCTTTAAGCATGTCATTTATTTGACGATTTATCTCTTCTTCGTGAACTTTCGGATATCGATAGATTTTAGAGTATATAGGGTTGTTAGATGTGCTAACAATTTCGTGCTGAATACTGTGAGTAGCAGTTAGATTATCGCCTTCCTTGTAAAATCAATCGTTATACTTTATTAATAATTTTTGGAGTTTTTCACGTTCTTCGCTATTGAGGTGATCCAAATTTAATTTACTAAGTACATCAGTTTGCACTGGCTTTTGCGTACAAATGTTATTAATATCGAAAGGGTATTTATGAAAGAATAGCTTGTTGCCATTTATTTCAATAAAATCGTTTTCGAAATCTATTTTGGCTTTCAACGGCCCTAGGACGTTTTGCCCAATGATGGCATTGTAATTGTTATTATTTAATTTAACAACTCTCCAGGAAATTGGACCATATTTATTGAATTCCTTAGTGAAAGGTGTTGTTATTTTACTTTTTATTTGGTTGACAACTTTAATAGTTCTAAAATATAGTGTATCCTCAAGATTTTCAATGGAAAATTGGCTTAAGGTGTTTGGCCAATAAGACTGGTTGTAGAGCCGGTGTCAATCAAAAAATTAATCATTTAATTTTGTATAGTCATTGTTACTATGGGTAAGTTTGAATATCTAGGCTGTCGTGAAAATTTACAGCCTCATCTATATTAGAAATGTCCATGGGTTCAACTCTATTATTATTTACATTTGAAAAGTCTGTATACTTAAATCGTGAAGGATTGTTATTAATGCTAGATTTGTTCATACTGTTTCGGACATGGTGCCTTTTTGCAGAGCTATCTCTTTGCCTATATTGATAACTTTTAGCTTGAACTTCACGTTTTGCAACATCGCTTTTATTAAAAGGAGCAGTTTATTTACTGTTTTCACTAAAGGATGGGTCACTATTTTCACCAATGCATTGTTGATTAAAATTCGCATTTGTATGTACATTATTTGTAAAATTTGAATTGTTTTTAGTTTTTGCTTGCGGTTTTTATGCCTCTGGTATCGTCCAGTAATCTTAAATTTGTAGAACGTACAATAACTGCGTTCAAATCATTACTTTCTGTAATATGAGATCTAATATGGGCATCAATTTTTTCCAGCAATATATCTATTAAATTCCTATTACACTATGTGGCGAATATAATGTTGACTTTTTACCGTCAAACTCATAAAGTTTAATTAATTCAAATTTAGCTTTTTCAAAATAACAAAATAATTATCTTAATGTGCTAACTCTTACCATTCTGCAACTATTGAAGATTTCCCCATATGTTCGTCGTGGTCTGAACTGCTGTTTCAGGTGTGATTTGATGAGGTCCCAATCAGCGTCATCTTCTAATTCTTGAATACTTCTACCGGCATCTCCCATTATTTTCTCGTTTCTCAGAATTTGAGTCCCAAACCGTATCAATTGCGGATTATTATTGCATAGTTGTAGTACGTTTTTGACAGACTTGAAAAAGGAACATACTGGTTGAGTGCCATCTAATGGTCTTATGTGACGAAATTGCTGTAAGACGTCTTTAGAACTAAGTTGAAGCGGTTGATTTTGCACTATTTCCTGTTGTCTCTGCATATTTATTTGTTGTTATTGTTGCGTAATTAAGGATTGCTGCTGGTTAAGCGTCACTTCCAATACGGCCATTTTTTGGTTTAATTCATTAACCAAATTTTCCATATTTGGTAATAAACTATTGCTGTAGAATAAACTTTGTCGATTTTTATTCATATGTATGAATAATTGTATGAACACTGTACTTGCTGTGCGGTTGATTGCAAGTTTTTGTTTTTCTCAATATAATGGAGCGAACGGTACTATTTTCCGCTTGAAAATAACTGTCTTTGACTGCGCCACTTACAAATTTACCTTTTGCGAGGTGCTCCGATTTATGTGCTTCAGCACAATAATGAAGGTTTTTAAATCAAATTTGCTATATTTAGCAAATATAACACATGTTTGCTCCGATTTATGTGCTTCACCACAATATTGAAAGTTTTTAATCAAGATTTGCTATATTTCGCAAATATAATACTGTTTTCACACAGACGGTTTTTTGAATAATAAAGGCAGTTTTCTACATTAAGACGCTTAATGAGCTCAATCTTCCCTACAAAATTCGAATCTATTATTATTTCATTAGTAGCTAATCGAATGCCTAATGAAGTCAAAAGCACAATGCAACTCTGTTGGCAGCGTTCCGCTTCCGTTTCCGCTTCTTAGTTTTCAAAGCAAATGTCATTGTCTGCATGGCGGAACGATACAAGGTGGCCGCATCGAACAGCTGATTATAACCTTTTTTATTCGATTTGATACATCAACTACCGGCGCAGTACGATTTTGACATTTGTCCATCGAATTTACAAGTACATGGAATTTTTTTTGTTTGTAGGTATGTCACCATGCTCCCACCTTGTATCGTTCCGCCATGATTGTCTGTCTCATCCTTCATACTAATCGAGCAGTTACTTCTGTGTGAAAGCAAAAAATTTACAATTTCATTAGCAGGTGACATGAGATCATTAAGTTTCTGTGTGAAAACAGTATAACACTTGTTTTGCCACTTTCAGCAAAAATATTTACCTTTTCTTTTTAGATTTAAATAAAACGACACCTTTTATCAGGGTTTAGTTAATGTAATGTTTTTTTTTAATGTACTATATATTAATTTTACACAACACTTCAGTTTTTGTCTCAAACTTATTTAATTAATTATGTTCAGCAACTCAACAGGTTAAAAAGCAATCAAACACCCATCAATTTCCAAAAATGTACAATACTGTTAGCTATGGCGGAAGAGCTTAATAGAGTTTCCTGTATTCTAATTAGAAATAATATTGATGTTTACAGTGAAAGAGCTAAATGAAGATATGGTGTCTGCTCTATTGGAAATGCTTATAGATAACGATTAAGTTATACATATTTTAACATAGGGCAATAGCTTTTACAAGTAACACTCAACAGCTTAACGTTAACATGATTTGAAGCTAGAGTTTGAGTTTAAAGGAAATGAGAACAATGAAACGAAATGATTCCAATAAGAACTGAGAATTATAATAAATGATGGTAGCAGTTGTGTGACATACTCGTGATGTTAAGAGAGTATGTTACCCGGACGAATGGGAACAGCATTTAAAGAGTTGTAACCTCTCTGCCGCTGTGGGTAAGCTTTGATCCACCGTAAGGCCCCTATCGAATCCGTCTAAGCACAATGTCAAAGCCTCCATCGCCTTTGGCGCTCTTTGCCGACAATATGTAATATAGGAGATTCATATCGTACGATATCTCTCCTATCGCCAGTAGCCAAGACACTTGAAGCCATTCTGCTTCCCATTTTTAATGCAAATTCACAACTAGCCAATCATTAGCATGGCTTCCGAAAATTACATAACACTACCACCACGCTAAATGCCATTAGTACTCAGATAAATTGCAGATTAATTCAAAACACCACCACGGGACAGTACTCGTTGCGCTAGACCTATCAAAAGCTTTTGATACGATCACCCACGGCACGTTACTGCAAGACCTCGAAGCCTTAAAAGGTGGACCGCAAATTATCTGTCTGGTCGGCAAGCATCGGTGCAATTCAGGAACGTAACATCCAAACCAATAAGAATTAAAAAAGCGGTGCCACAGGGTGGTGTCCTATCCCCACTTTTGTCCAGCTTCTACATATCAAAGCTACCTTCACCACCAGAAAGAGTCACTATCGTTTCCTACGCCGATGACTGCACAGTAATGGCCACAGGCCCAGGCCCACAGATCGATGAGCTTTGTAAGAAAATGAACAGCTATCTCCGTGATATCTTCAGTTACTTCTCCTAACGAAACCTGGCATTGTCACCAACTAAATCATTGGCGACCTTATTTACAAGATACTCTCACCAAATGTCGACCATATTGAACATCCACGTCGAAGGCACCACGCTACGATTGTCTTACGCCCCAAATTCTTGAGTGTGATGTTCGATAAGGATCTACATTTTGAAGAGCATGCAGCCGCAATTGTTCCTAGAGTCCAGAGCCGTAATAAAATCCTAAAATCTTTTGCGGGCAGCACTTGGGGTAAAGACAAAGAAATGATAATTATCATTTACAAAGCAATTGGCCGGCCGATTGCATGCTACGCATCCCCGATATGGTCTCCAAACCAAAAGGTTACTCACTGGAATAAAATAAAGGCCTGCCAAAATACTGGCCTCAGAACCGCTAAGGGCTGTCTTCTTATGTCGCCCGAACACCACCTACGCCATGAGGCGAGAGTACTCCCCATTAGGGAGAGAAATTAAATCCTAACCAAACAGTTTCTGTTGAATACCCAGAAGCCTGGGTATCCCAACAGACAACTGATTAATGAAGCTACACTAACCAGCTCTTAAGGGGCCATATCCGTAAGAATTATGAGGCAATACGGCAGCTGATAATACAGCCGTATGAATAAAAAAGGCACACGCAGGTATTCAGTGATAGCCACAAACAGGCATCTGATCTCTTATGCCAGGAATTACCCGGCGAATCCGGTACTTAAAGAAAAATACCAGAACTAGCAGAGGAATGCACTCTCCCTAGGAAAACTCGCGTCACTCTAGCTCAACTTCGGTCTGGGTACTGTAACAGGTTAAACTCTTACCTATCCAGAATCAACACCGATATACAAAATGATTGTCCTGCTTGCAATGTATCCCCACATGTCACCAACCATCTCTTCAATTGTATTGTGGAACCAACGCACCTAACACCCCTCTCATTATAGTCCATCCCTGTTGAAACAGCAAGTTTCCTTGGACTCCCGTTAGAGGACATTGATGAAATTTGTGGTTGGTCACACCTATTGGACGGGGCGAAGCACTGGTACAACAACAACAACAAGAGCTAGTAGTGGAGTACATAAACAAGCAGCACGGGAACATAAAGTTCACAATGGAAACCGAAAAATAGGGAGAAATCAAATATATATAGACCTCGCGATAAATATTGGTGAAGTTGCCCAAAGATTTAACTACACCATATATAGAAAGCCCACGGCCACCGACATAATAATTCATACTACCTCAAATCACGCCCAACAGCATAAAAATGCAGGATTAAAGAATTTGGTAGGCTTGAAAGCACACCTCTTACACAAAAAGCATATAAGACAGATCTTGAAGTAATATATAACATTGTTGCAAAGAACGGATATAAAAAAGCACTAGTAGATAAGCTCAGAAGGACGCATGGAGAAACAAAGAAATAATGAGAAGGAAAATAATAACACTTGGACGACTATGACATATACCGGAAAACATCATATAACTTTTTTAAAAAATACGACATTAACACAGCGTTCAAAACATCGAACAATCTCGGGCGAAAACTAGGAACTAACACTAACACAGAGGATCCGTTTAGCAGCCAAGGCGTATACAAGTTAACCTGCAGATGCCACCACAGTTACATAGGACAAACAGGATGGCAAATAAGAACAAGGTTCAGAGAACACATTAGGGATTCCAGTAGAAAAACACGGAATCCAAACATCATACCAGAGTCCAAATTCCCGAATCACATTGTTGAAAATGAATGTTCCCAAGCAAACAACAATATAACAGTCAGAGTCCTTCACATACAAGTAAAAGACCGACGTCTGAATTTACTCGAAAACATGGAAATCTTCAAATAGAACACATTCGACGGTAGCGTAATAAACGAAAAGATAAACACAATTTCTGACACAATATTTGAGCCTTTAAAACTTGTTTACTAGAAACAAAGTAATCACAAAGGCACAACAGACAAACACAAAACAATAAACGCGCCAAAGTAAAAAACCCACAAAGAAGGTCAAACGAATATGTCTCAGTCAGCCACACAAATCGATCCGTAAAAGCCACCCTCGGTTCTGAATTAACACACAGCACATACACAATCATATATTTTGACAATACCTTCTCATGTACCTACGAACTATAAATGCAAGACAACAACAGATCAGAACTAAACTCGACACTGATGATGGTACAAAGCCAAAACCGGATTGTCTCGAAACCAAAGCTGACAAGGAATGACGGAAAATCTTTCCTATATACATACTGTAGTGTAAACAGCCAACAATTGCAATGCCAAAACGTGTAAACCCCTTAATGTGCCACCCTGTGCAAAATGCGTCTAAACTTTAATTCACACAAAACAGCGCATTTTTTAATTGTTGCTGATATCGCAATTCCAACGACTTAATACATATGTGTGTGTACCCTGCGACTAATCCAAATTTGCGGTTCACATTTTTTAGGCAAATTTTCTTATACTGCATATCCCACGGACGTCACAAATCAACACAAATATGAAGGTACATATTTGTGTCGATTTGTATGTACACTGCACACCAAAACTGCGTAAAAAACTGGATAATGACTGAGTAAAAAGTGGATAAAAAATGGATAATTTTGTATAGGCAGTGTGCGGATTTTATCCACTTTCCCCTTGAGCGAGTCGTGTACGTGTGATACCTAAAAAAACTCCAAAATACACAGAAAATCTCCAAACTTTTTTTTTTTAATTTTTAATGAAAACGTTTATTTAATAATATAAAAATTCATTTACAATTGTTCTAAAGGCGATTTTATCATAAAATGTTAAGAATACATCTGTTAAAAGGACTTTTTACATTAAATTTGTTTTCATCGCACATAAATTTTAACATAAAACGGCCTTAAAGTTATTAAATAGCATAAATAATAATTATTTGTATCGCAATTTTTTTTAAGTATTTAATAAACTATAATATTGTTTATATAAATTAAAAAGAAATACGAATAACATTTAAATAAAATAATTTAGAATAACAGCGTAATATTCGGATGTTTGACATTAAAATGACATTTGTTTATTTATCAAAGTAATTAATTCGATAATTGATAAAGTATCAAAGCTGATTAGGTCGAACTTCCAATTAAAAACCAATTCCATTAAAAACCAATCAATCGATAAGCAAAATTTTTTAAATCAATTAATACTAAGGATTAGTGTGATAAGTATCTTTTTAAATCTATTATTTAATAAAGGAACTATTATCTTTTTGATTACTCGATTTAATAAACTTTGATATTTGTCAGAGAGCAAGTCAGTTCTTTTTAACAAAAAGCCACAATGAATCAAAAATACTTGTACAACTTTGCAAACATTTTTCTTACCACAGAGATGTTTTTCTAAACTATACAAAATTTTGGAAAAAACTTTTTGATTCGATTGAAAGTACTATCAAAATTATAATAATATAATTATATTTCTTTTGGTATATGTTTAAACTTGAAATTCGTCTGCAAGGAGTGAAAAATATACACTTTTCTTACAACTTTACAAAATTTCACCAAATTTTCCCTAGCTATATACATGTATCTATTAGTTTCCAAACTTTTAAAAAAATCGGATATACATTTAGACGGCAGTAGTCCCGATAGAAAAGTAATCAAAT
Source organism: Eurosta solidaginis (assembly GCF_040869045.1). NCBI lineage: Eukaryota > Metazoa > Arthropoda > Insecta > Diptera > Tephritidae > Eurosta > Eurosta solidaginis. The sequence continues at coordinate 66,879,340 of NC_090324.1, read as the reverse complement.
TACCTTTCTTTTGATATATACTAGCATTTATTACTCGTTTACAATGAGTAAAAAATATTGACTTTCGTTACAACTTTATGAAATTTCTCAACATTCTCTCTAAATACATATATGTGTCTCTAAATTTTAAAAAACCTTCCAGAAATTATTTATCAATTTTAATGATAGTAGTATCGAAAGAAAATTAATCAAATTATATTTCTTTTACTAGCATTTATTACTCGTTCATAGTGATTGAAAAATATTCACTTTCGTTACAACTTTATGAAATTCCTCCACATTCTCTCTAATTACATATATGTGTCTCTAAATTTGAAAAAAATTACAGGAATCGTTTATCAATTTTAATGATAATAGTATCGAAAGAAAAGCAATCAAATTATATTTCTTTTGATACATACTATCATTTATTACTCGTTTATAGTGAATGAAAAATATTCACTTTCGTTACAACTTTATGAAATTTCTCAACATTCTCTCTAATAACATATATGTGTCTCTAAATTTGAAAAACATTCCAGAAATCGTTTATCAATTTTAACGACAGTAGTATCGAAAGAAAAGTAATCAAATTACACATCTTTTGATATATACTAGCATTTATTACTCGTTTATAGTGAATGAAAAATATTCACTTTCTTTACAACTTTATAAAGTTTCTTAACATTATTTGTAGCTATATATCAGCATAAGTGGTTCCCATGATGTCCCTTATGATGCTCCGAACGATATGTTTTCTACTGGAAAAATTTAAAAAATAAAAGACAAAATTAGTTATTGATTCAACATAAGTTTCAGAGACGGGCTTTATTTACCTTTTCCAAAGTTCTGCTTACTGAAGCTATGGTTGCATCCTGTCAATAAAGCAGGTTGAAGTATTTGATTTCTAAGAAGAAGAAAAGAAAAATAAAAGTCAAAATTAGAAATCAATTCAACAAAATTGTGTAAGTCTGAATCTTCCCTTTTTTAGAGTTCGGGTTAACGAAAGACACTAGTGCTAAGTTGAATATTTGCATTGCTGAAATAAAATTAAAAGACAAAATTAATTATTGATTCAACACAATTAATTTCTTATATTCCGGCCTTTTAGTTAACATATTCAAGGTATGTTTGAGCTCTAGGCCAATATATACATATGTTTATTAAAATACGGGAAATGTGTTTAAACAATATATATATATTTGTCGAATGGTTTCTCTTGCCAATATTTCGACATCAATCTGAAGTCATCTTCAGGACTGAAAAAACGAAAAACATTTATTGAGACATAGGTACATACATACATAATTATACAATTATCGCAAGTGCCAACTTACACTTATGACTGCACCTGGTCGACTAACTTTATATTTTATATTTTAACAAACAAGGGTAAAAGAAGAACATTAAAAAATATAAACAATAAAATACAGAAATCCTAAACAAATTTTTATACAAACAACAATACATTAAATATCCAACCGTAAGCGACGCTCACATCAGCAGCAGGTGAACAATTGTGCAAGCGAAGTCACACTCTTATTATAAGCCTTTTTTTGTTGTTGTTGATAAGTTCTCTATAGGCGTAGGCGCAATGGTCTGTGTCTGATTTGAAATTTATGCGTTTGTCACTTGGTGTTTTTATTATGTGTAACATTTCAAGTATATAGCGTTTATTGCTGTTTCTCTCATGCAGCATTATTGTTACATTTTCCAAGTCGGGAGAGTGTCCAGTGGTTCTGCAGTGCTGAGATAAGGCTGTCTTATTGTCGTTAGGGTTGTCACGACTTTTAATATTTGATTTATGTCCGGAAATCCTCGTCTTCCATTTCGATTTAGTTGTCTCCACATATACTTTGTCGTATACGTGGGACCCGTCGCCATTACAATTAATTTTATATATAACGTCCGATTTATAAATTTCTCTATTCTGCTTTTCGTTTAGCTAAAAATCCTCCGTTTCAACATATTGTTGTATGTGAAAGCTAATTTAAATCTCTTTCTGTCATATATGTTTGAATATTTTATTCTATTAGACAAACCAGATACAAATGTAGTCGATTTATACATTTTCTTTGTATCATTAGTTGATTTATTTGTATTTAATTTGACGAAATAATCTTTTATATAGCTCTGTATTGTATGCGTTGGAAACTCATTATTTTCTAGTATGTTTTTTATTGCTTTTATATTCTCTTCGTGGTAGACTTTATCACTAATGGGATAGAACTCTTCTGACAAAATTCTTGGCTGTGTTGACTATCGTTGCCTTGTCATGATTCGAGTTATAATTGATTAGCCTACTCGATGCAGTGGGCTTCTTGTACCAATCAAATGAAAGTTGGTTATTCCTTCTTATTATTAAGGTATCTAAAGATGGCAGCTGTCCATCAATTTCGACTTCAACAGTAAACTTGATGCTCCTATTGTATCCATTCAAAATATTAAGCATATTTTCCACGGCATCCGTTTTTACGATGGCGAACAAATCGTCCTCATATTTCGTTAATAAACGTGGCTTGTGATGTGAATCTTCTTCGAATTTCTGGAACAATTCTTTCATCACAATATCCGCTATTACAGGAGATGCTGGTGACCCAATATGCATTCCTGACCGTTGCTCATAATTTTATTGTTGAACCTAAAATATCTATTATCTTTTATGCAGAACCGAACCACATTCATAAAAAGTTCCTTAGTGAGAGGCGTATGGTTCTTTATATCATCCCACTTGGAAGTTATAATTTCCAAGACATGATCTACCGGGATGCTTGGAAATAATGAGACAACATCAAAGGAAACGACACTCTCGTCATCAAAGATGTAGGTATTTTTAATTTTGTTCTTAAAGGCGATAGCGTCTTTTACGTTATATTTAGATGTTTTAGTTATATTTTCAAGGACATTGACAACATATTTACATAACTTGTATGATGGGGAATTGACAGACGAACAAATGGGTCTCAATGGTAATCCTTCGTTATGGATTTTAGGTAAGCCATATAGTCTTGGCGCGATGGCCTTTTGGTTATTAATTGGTATTTCTCTTTCGTATCGATCATTTTATGTTTAAATACTTTCTCTACAATTTCATTATTTTTTTCTTGAAGCTTATTAGTGGGGTCTCGTTTTAGTACTCTGTAAGTGGAAATGTCGTTAACTATCTGTTGTAACTTCTTTTCATACTCATCCTTATACATTAAAACCGGAACATTGTCTTTATCGGCATTCAGAACAAGTACGTTTTTATTGTTTTTTAGGAACTTATTTGTGGAGTGCAGTCTATCTAATACAAATTTATCTCTCACGCTACTTTTAGGCTTTCTCAGCTGATCTCGTATTAGTGTGGTTAGATTGTTCCTCTCAATTTCTTGCTGCTCTTTATCTTGAATAGTTTGAATGCAATCTTCTCCATCTGCTACCAATTTGAACAGCGGGAACTCAGTGCTAGCTATAGGTAAAAGTATCTCGGACCTAAGGAGAGGAGCCACTGGATGTCTGTCGGTATCTCCACATTTGTCGCATTGTGTAACCACTTCGGTTCGTTTTTAATATTAAGAGACTGTTTTTGTATGTGTTTAAGTCTGTCAAGTTTGTTTGTGTGTGTTTTCTCTAATGCTGTTGTCAAGTTATTGGTTAATAGTTTCTCACTATTTAAGAATGCAATGGCATCTTCCGCATCAAGTTCTTTGTATATTATATCTAATATGGAGCTCACCTTTGTTCGCCATCGTAAAAACGGATGCCGTGGAAGATATGCTTAATATTTTGAATGGATACGATAGGACCATCAAGTTTACTGTTGAAGTCGAAATTGATGGACAGCTGCCATTTTTAGATACCTTAATAATAAGAAGGAATAACCAACTTTCATTTGATTGGTACAAGATGCCCACTGCATCGGGTAGGCTAATCAATTATAACTCGAATCATGACAAGGCAAAGATAGTCAACACAGCCAAAAATTTTTTCAGAAGAGTTCTCTCCATTAGTGATGAAGTCTACCACGAGGAGAATATAAAACCAATAAAAAACATATTAGAAAATAATGAGTTTCCAACACATATAATACAGAGCTATATAAAAAAATATTTCGTCAAATTAAATACAAATAAATCAACTAATGATACATAGAAAATGTATAAATCGAACACATTTGTATCTGGTCTGTCTAATAGAATAAAATATTCAAACATATATGACAGAGAGAGTTTTAAATTACCTTTCATATACAACAATGCGTTACAACGGAGGATTTTTTGCAAAACGAAAAGCAGAATAGAGAAATTTATAAAACGGACGTTATATATAAAATTAATTGTAATGGCGACGGGTCCCACGTATGCGACAAAGTATAGTTGGGGACAACTAAATCGAAATTGTAGACGAGGATTTCCAGACATAAATTAAATATTAAAAATCGTGACAACCCTAATGACAATAAGACAGCTTTAACTCAGAACTGCAGAACCACTGGACACTCTCCCGACTTGGAAAATGTAACAATAATGCAGCATGAGAGAAACAGCAATAAACGCTATATATATGAAATGTTACACATAACAAATACACCAAGTGACAAACGTATAAATTTCAAATCAGACACATACCATTGCGCCTACGCCTATAGAGAACAACAACAACAAAAAAGGCTTATAATAAGAGTGTGATTTCGTTTGCACAATTGTTCACCTGCTGCTGATGTGGGCGTCGCTTACGGTTGGAGATTTAATGTATTGTTGTTTGTATAAAAATTTGTTTACGATTTCTGTATTTTATTGTTTATATTTTTTAATGTTCTTCTTTTACCCTTGTTTGTTAAAATATAAAATATAAAGTTAGTCGACCAGGTGCAGTCATAAGTGTAAGTTGGCACTTGCGATAATTGTATAATTATGTACCTATGTCTCAATAAAAGTTTTTCGTTTTTTCAGTCCTGAAGATGATTTCAGATTGAAGTCGAAATATTGGCAAGACAAACCATTCGACAAATATATATACATTGTTTAAACACATTTGCTGTATTTTAATAAACATATGTATATATTGGCCTAGAGCTCAAATATACCTTGAATATATTAACTAAAAGCCGGAATACAAGAAATTAGCACACCGAATCAACAAAAACACTCATGAAATTTACAGAAATTTTAAACGAGAATATGGTATTGGGACGAAAATTATACAAAGCGCTACCAACAAAGCACACAACAGCTTATCAAGTTAAAGCAATCAACTAAGTTTCTGGTGAGATTCAGGAAGAGCGGAATAACACCAAAGTTTATACTCAACGCCACGAAGAACATATCATACGTTCTCAACTGCAACACTAAGGAATACCACGAAATATCACGAACGCGGCAACGGCATATCTAATAGCGGTGGGAAATAAACTTTAAATCTTATTATACGGATCAAATATTCAATAAGAAAGCAAAAGGAAAGAGAGGTAAGCTCCATATTAGATATAATACACAATGAACTTGATGCGGAAGATGCCATTGCATTCTTAAATAGTAAGAAACTATTAACCAATAACTTGGCAACAGCATTAGAGAAAACACACACAAACAAATTTGACAGACTTAAACATATACAAAAACAGTCTCTTAACATGAAAACGTACCGAAGTGGTTACACAATGCGACAAAGGTGGAGATAACGACAGACATCCAGTGGCTCCTTTCCTTAGGTCCGAAATACTCTTTGCCTATAGCCAGCACCGAGTTCCCGCTGTTCAAATTGGTAGCAGATGGAGAGGATTGCATTCAAGATAAAGAGCAACAAGAAATTGAGAGGAACAATCTAACCACACCAATACGGGATCAGTTGAGAAAGCCTAAAAGTAGCGTGAGAGATAAATTTGTATTAGATACACTGCACTCCACAAATAAGTTCCTAAAAAACAATAAAAATGTACTTGTTCTGAATGCCTATAAACGAAATGTTACGGTTTTAATGTATAAGGAGGAGTATGAAAAGATGTTACAACAGATGGTTAACGACATTTCCACTTACAGAGTACTAAAACGAGACTCCACTAATAAGCTTCAAGAAAAAAACAATGAAATTGTAGAGAAACTATTTAAACATAAAGTGATAGATACGAAAGAGAAATACCAATTAATAACCAAAACGGCCATCGCGCCAAGACTATATGGCTTACCTAAAATCCATAAAGAAGGATTACCATTGAGACCCATTTGTTCGTCTGTCAATTCCCCATCATACAAGTTATGTAAATATGTTGTCAGTGTCCTTGAAAATATAACTAAAACATCTAAATATAACGTAAAAGGCGCTATCGCCTTTAAGAACAAAATTAAAGATACCTACATCTTTGACGACGAGGGTCTCGTTTCCTTTGATGTTGTCTCATTATTTGCAAGTATTCCGGTAGATCATTCCTTGGAAATTATAGCTTCCAAGTGGGATGATATAAAGAACCATACAACTCTCACTAAGGAACTTTTTATGAATGTGGTTCGGTTCTGCATAAGAGATAATAGATATTTTAGGTTCAACAATAAAATTTATGAGCAACGGTCAGGAATGCCTATGGGGTCACCAGCATCTCCTGCAATAGCGGATGTTGTGATGGAAGAATTGTTACACAAATTCGAAGAAGATTCACATCACAAGCCACGTTTATTAACGAAATATGTGGACGATTTGTTCGCCATCGTAAAAACGGATGCCGTGGCAGATATGCTTAATATTTTGAATGGATACAATAGGAGCATCAAGTTTACTGTTAAAGTCGAAATTAATGGCCAGCTGCCATCTTTAGATACCTTAATAATAAGAAGGAATAACCAACTTTCATTTGATTGGTACAAGAAGCCCACTGCATCGGGTAGGCTAATCAATTATAACTCGAATCATGACAAGGCAACGATAGTCAACACAGCCAAGAATTCTGTCAGAAGAGTTCTCTCCATTAGTGATGAAGTCTACCAAGAGGAGAATATAAAAGCAATAAAAAACATATCAGAAAATAATGAGTTTCCAACACATATAATACAGAGCTATATGAAAGATTATTTCGTCAAATTAAATACAAATAAATCAACTAATGATACAAAGAAAATGTATAAATCGACCACATTTGTATCTGGTCTGCCAATAGAATAAAATATTCAAACATATATGACAGAGAGAGATCTAAATTAGCTTTCACATACAACAATACGTTGCAACGGAGTATTTTTAGCAAAACAAAAAGTAGAATAGAGAAATTTATAAATCGGATATTATATAAAATTAATTGTAATGGCGACGGGTCCCACATATGCGGCAAAGTATATGTGGGGACAACTAAATCGAAATGGAAGACGAGGATTTCCGGACATAAATCAAATATTAAAAGTCGTGACAACCCTAATGACAATAATACAGCTTTAACTCAGCACTGCAGAACCACTGGACACTCTCCCGACATGGAAAATGTAACAATAATGACGCATGACAGAAACAGCAATAAACGATGTATACTTGAAATGTTACACATAATAAATACACCAAGTGACAAACGCATAAATTTCAAATCAGACACAGGCCATTGCGCCTACGCCTATAGAGAACTTATCAACAACAACAAAAAAGGCTTATAATAAGAGTGTGACTTCGTTTTCACAATTCTTCACCTGCTGCTGATGTCAGCGTCGCTTACGGTGGGAGATTTAATGTATTGTTGTTTGTATAAAAATTTGCTTATGTTTACTGTATTTTATTGTTTATATTTTTTAATGTTCTTCTTTTACCCTTGTTTGTTAAAATATAAAATTAGTCGACCAGGTGCAGTCATAAGTGTAATTGCGATAATTGTATAAATATGTATGCATGTACCTATGTCTCAATAAATGTGAGTAAACACAATTTTTGAAAACTTGATCTTCCCTTTTTTTAGAGCTCGGGTTAAATAATAGCTTTTTGAATTTTGCCAGTCAATTGCTGAGAAAAAAGAAAAAGAAAACTCTAAGTTTTTAAAAAAATTCAACATAATTTTCTAAGAAGACTTCATCTTCCCATTTTGAAAAGCAAAAACAAATTAAACAATTAATTTAGAAAATGTTAGTTCCAAAATAGAATATACATATACATAATTTTACAAATAAGTTAGAACTTTTTTAAATAGCTACCATATATATATATATATTTTTTTTTAATTAATATAACATTTTATTAAAAATATATCAATACTAATTATATACAAAAAAATAAATAACAAAATCAATGCAGGTTAATTATGTACAAAATCAAAAAGAAAACGGAAAGCCTTAAATAGTAAAAGGAAATGGGGAAATATATCTACAAACTACTATTTACAACGGCAATCTTATAGTTAAGACATATGCAAATTTATAAAATAAATTATGTAGTAAAGGAATTAAAATAAATCTAGGGCCTACAGGTATAGAATAATACTTAAGGACTAAATTTTCTTTGTTTATAATATGTATGTCCTCATCTATAAGTTGAGCTACTAAAATACCTAATCCAGATGAGGACACAAGGGGCTCAATAAAAACGTTTCCAACTTTTGTTAAAACTCGAACTACGAAACTATTTTCGTTTTGTTGGTTAACATTTTATAGAACCCAAAGTACTACTTAAGAAGAAACTGTCCTTATATTCTTAAAATTTATAATAGAATTATCATTTTTAAAAATTTTACTGCAATCCGTAAAATTTCTTCTTTCTTCTATTCTCAAAAACAATTGCTGCAGTATCTTAGATGGATTGTGAATAAGTTTTTTAATATATTGCATATAATTCTCAAATTTATATGCTGAAAAATAATCTAACGGATCAAATTGTTTTATGTAATCGCTTAAATGCAAAAGGCTGTGAGCATTGAAACTAACTAAATTCGCGCCAAAATAATTCCTAAATAATTTAACAAATTCTTTTAACATTTCGTTCGAAACATTAGATTCTACTTTACAATACTTCTCACAGGAGAGAAGTCAAACAGCACAATGCAACAAAATAAAGTGATAATAAAGGTTATCCGGTATGCAATCTTTCAAAACGAAAATTCGAGAATACAATAAAAACTGCCGGTATTCTGTCGATTTCCAGTTGCTTAATTCGTCTAGATCACGGTTTCGTCTAGAAAACTCAGAGGGAACGTAATTATTCAGAAACATCAATTTTTCGTTCATTCTCGTTACGTTGACTCTTTTAATAAGCAACTTTAGTATTTTTTTTGTTACTCCTAAGTCCACTAAATGCACGGGTTCGAAGGGAAACTGAGAAACCATGCCAATATTTACTGATTCTAGCAAAATTTCCCTCTGCTTATGGAATGACAAATCTAGCCTCTTTTTAAATGAATCATCTGTTCTTAGCTCGCCCACTTCTTGGGACAGGTACACCCGCTCTAAATATTGCCCCATTTGCAAACATTTCGGGCAGCTATTTTTTGCTGTATGAGCCTTTACCCCAGTTATAAATGCCCGAGCTGGTGAATCGCAAGTAAATAGCCTAACACTAAATTCATTTAACAATTGTATAGATCCCACTTTCACCCCATTCTGAGCTAAGGTTCATATCTCGCAAAATTCTTTTAAAAAATCATTTAGATATGTGGGCTTACTCATCCCTTAATAAAAAGCTATCATAAATGATTCCGAATTGGGGAAATCTAAAAAGTGGCCCAAAATTGGCCATAATACCTTGTTAGAATTTTTGAAAACTTTAAGCCCATCTATTCCCACATTTATTGAAATTCGCTCTAACCTTTGGAGAAAATCAAATTCTTTTAAGCAAAAGTTATGTTCAATCCCAAAATACAAAAACCCGCCCTATGAAAAAGGCCTAATACTTACTAGTTCCCTGCTTGTACCCAGAACTGTTCTGGCGTCCACTGGCAATTCCTTAAGTCCTGCTCCTTCCAAAGAGTGCAAAAGATCAGAAAGACTACTCTGTGATGTTTTATTTCTAAATGCCCAACCTTTCAACGCTGAACGTACCCTTCCCGACATGTCCGTGGGTCCTACCTCGTCTACACTCTCGTCTAGGTCATTATCTTCAAATAAATACCTCTCATATTCACTATCGCTATCATATTCACTATCGCCGTCATAACAGGAAGGAAGTTCCCCACCAGCGCCCGGTGCATCATTGGCAGAGGAAATATGAGACACTACCCCTTTACCACTGGTCAAATAAAGTAAATGTATTACGACAATATAGGGAATTTAACATCTTAAAGCGATTTGGATTTTCAAATTATTAATTACAACTTTTATAAAAGTTCAACTTCGTTCTTAAAGCAACGCGACCGAGTTCTTCTCTTCATCTGTTCAACTAGTTTTATGTTCGTTTGATATTTGTCATTTTTCGGACATAATCTAGGGTTGCCATGTTACACTCGGCCATCCTGATTGTCATCTGTCTCAGATGACAATTACACTCTCCAAGGCTTCATATTGTGGGCACTAGAAGATGAATTGCCCGGAGCTTCAAATTCGCCACATTATAAAACGTCGTATCTTTTGTTTCGCTTAATTTTGCTGACCTTGTATGGCCCCAAATATTCACTCGCTAATTTCTTTCCCGCAACAAACTGTGTCCTCTTTATGGCAACTAAGTCGCCAACGACGTATTCGTTTGCTGGTTTACATCTTTTATCGTATTGCTGTTTCTGTCGTTCTTGCGCTTTTTGGATTTGCTCTTTTGTGTCCTTTCCTAATTGTTGTCGTTCCTCATCAAAACGTTGTAAAAATTCTTTCTGTAGCATATCGGATATTTTATTGTTCATATTTGTATTCATTTTAACGCCAAACATAGCCTCAAAAGGTGAGTTATTCGTAGAACTGTTTATGCACGCGTTAATCGCTTTTTGGACCTGGCTGACCTGTTTAAACCATTTTGTTGTATCGTCCGCTGACAACTTCGCGATTACGGCCAAAATTGTACGATTTGACCTTTAAATTTGTCCGTTGCCTCTTGGAACTCCAGTGGTTATTAAAATATGTTCTACGTTACCTCCCTTACAACAGTTTTCGAATATCTTCGAGGTAAATGCTGGTCCTCTGTCACTTACGATGTGGTGTGGATATCCATACATATCGACCCACACTGCCAACTTTGCGATAGTCTCTTCCGCTGAGCTTGTTTTCGTGGGAAAAAGCCACAAAAATTTTGAAAACGCATCCGTTATAGCCAAAATGTATTTGTATTTCTTTTCGGTTGCGTCCATTGGACCCAGATGATCAACGTGTAGAGTGTGCAACGGGGTATCACCTTTATCAATTACTTGCAACATTCTTTCTTTCTTTCCCAACTTTTTATTATGTATAATACATTTGACGCAATTGTTAATAACTTTGTTAACTTTTCTCTCTAAATGCGGTATATGAAACTGTTGCTCGAAGATATGTGCAGTTTTTTGCGTGCCATAATGACGTTCTTCATGCGCATTTCTAATTATTTCGAGCTCCATTAGTTTCGGAGTAAACAGTAACTCACGGCCATTTAAACATTTGAATAATAGCCCATTTTTCATCTTGAAGCCCTCATACGAGCCAGACTGCTATTGCGTGTATCGAGTCGTCTTCTTTTTGTGCCTTTCGAAATCTGCATGTTAGATCTGACGAAACGACCATTACATCTACTGGATAGCGGCTTAAGCTGTAAACATGCTTCATTCGTACTAAGGATCGGTGTTCGACTGTAAATGTAAAGTCATGGATATACATGACCCATTGAGCTACTGATCTTGGCAAATCCTTTTTGTTCATTGTATGCTTGAACGCCGAGCAATCTGTTATTAGTTTAAATCGTAAGCCTAATAAGTAATGCTGAAACTTCTGTAATGCCAAGTAAGCTGCCTTAACCTCTAACGTATAACTATTTTGCTGAGCCTCAGACGGTGAAATTTTCTTACTCCAAAAGTATACTGGATGTAGTTTGTTTTCGTATTTTTGAAGCAGTGTTGCACCAAAGCCTTCCTTCAATGCATCTGTATGTAACTCAGTTTCAGCTTGTCGGTCATATAAACGTAGTACGGGTTCTTTAGTAAGCTAGATTTCCGTTGCTCAATAGCACATTTCTCAGCTTCTCTAACTTTGAAAACAGCCTCCTTTTTCAGTAAGTTTGTCAACGGAGCTGCTATCTGTGCATAACCAAGTACAAACTTTCGAAAGTATCCTGTTAGACCCAGAAACGATTTGATACCCTTCACGTTTCTTGGACATGGGAATTTCTCGATTGCTCTGATTTTATCTTCTCCTGGCCAAATCTTGCCATTCTCGATGGAGTGTCCCAAAAAATCTATCATAGTTTTCAAAAATTTGCATTTTTGCCATTTAAATTTCAAACCATATTTTGCTGCAACTTCAAATACAGTATGTAGCTTTCTTATACATTCCTATGGCGTTTCGCCGTATATTACTATATCGTCGATATATAGCTCCATTACATCGCTATTTATTAAACTTTGAAAAATATAGTACACGTACCTTACAAAATTAGCAGACGAGTTCCAAAACCCAAAATGTCCCCGACTAAATTCGTATAATCCTCGCTTCGTTACGAAAGCTGTGTACTTTTTGCTATTTTCGTCAATCGGGACATGCAAGAACCCATTTTCTAAGTCCATTGTGACAAACCACTTTGCCTTATTCAACTTTAACAACACATCTTCCACTATTGACACTTGGAAACAGTACTTTAAAACAATTGAGTTCTACTGCCGAAAGTCTAAATATATTCGGTAACTACCACATTTCTTCTTTACCACGACCACTCTGCTGGCAACTTCTGAGTGGGATCTACGAATTATTCCGCTCTTAACTGCTAATTCTTCTGGTTGGGACAATCTTACTGGAGCATGCCGAAATGGCTTCATGTCTGCACTTGGTACAATCTTCATAACAACAGGTGAATTTTTAACATTGTCTACTGTTTTGTATTTGTATACCAAAGCTTCGATATCGCGCATAAAATTCGGGTCGACATCCAGCTCTGACGTGTCAACATTATACACATTTAATTCAATTTGATTATCTTTCGAATTTCTGTTGAAAAATGTATAACCGTCATCAAATTTACAAACAAAGTTTTTTATAAAATCAAATCCAATAATTGCATCAACTTTTACCGCATTGTTTTCTACAATAACAAAATTATGTTCCTTTTTGACGTTGTCCCGGATATACCCAACCGGTTGAGCTGATTTTTGGCCTAAACCGAACAACATTAGTTTATTCTCACATAATTTATGATTGGCGAATTTACTATGGTATATTTCTTTTTTCATTAACGAAACGTCGGCAGCTGTATCCACCAAACAATTTAATTCGACAACATCCATCTTGATGGTTTTAAAGCGATTACTTGAAATGGCAACATCAACGCTTTTTTCCTGCAAAGTTTTATTTTTACTACATTCTTTTGAAATATGCCCAAATTTGTTGCATTTGAAACAATTCGCCTCATTTTTACATTCACTGCGTTTGTGATCTTTAGAGCCACAATTGAAGCAGAATTTATTATTATCCACTGTGTTTTTTGCCATCGGTTTAAAATTACTTTTGTTTTGCATATTATCCGTTCGCTCATTGACATACTCGAAAATTTCATATTGATTCAGGAGGTCTTTATAACATTTTGCACTGTTCAAATTTTGCTTGGCACTCATCGGAATAGTCAATCCGTCTACTATATATCGTATTACCGCACGTTCTTCCATGTCTAGCTATTTTTTTCATTTGCAACATATACTCATGGAAGGTTTCGTTTCGTTTTTTCCGCCTTTCAGATAACATTTTGTGAACTTGAAAACTATGTTATCGCGTTTAAACTCATGCAATAAAACGCGTTTCAAATTATCATAGTCTTTTACATTTTCTCACAAATAATTTTTGACAACCCATCATTAGAAATAGCAGCCTTATTATTATCATCAAACTTATTTGCAAGTAGTTTTATTAACTCGTTTAGTTCACTTGTTGCCATTTCTGTTGTTTCAGTTTCCACACGTTCCAACAATTCACTAGTATTTGCTTCTATAGCACTCCCACTGCTGTGACTATATCTATCCTCTACAATTGCTTCCTCAAAATTTTGATTCGTTCCTATTTTATTTTGGTCTACTTCTCTCTTTCTTGGCCGCAGTTCATATATTTGTTTCCCTATCCTGCTGCTCTGCTTTATCGTCGTTCATTTAAACACATTATTTATCCAATACTGTTCTTTTCAACTTGTGAGGACCAAATAAATCCTCATTAATTTAGCCCACACAAAATGACCCCACAACATATTTGACACGACATTAAAACAACAAGTGGCCACAAAAGGCTCTAGCAACACGATCAACCAACAAGTCTCAGCAACACAACGAGCGGTCGCAACATTTAATAGCAACACGGCCAACCAACAAATCTCAGCAACACAACGAGCGCTCGCAACATTCAACAGCAACACGGTGACCATGGCAACGCAACCATTTGAGCTAGCAACACCAAACACAACAGCCATAAAAGGAGCGACACAGCCATTTGAGCTAGCAACACCAAACACAACAGCCATAAAAGGAGCGACATAGCAGCACAGCAGTCAGTCAGCACGGAGCTGTGGTCCTGACCAGAGCAACTAGCGAAGTATATCCCTATTGCAGTTGACCTTCTCTATGCAATAGGAATCCACTTCATAGGAGCGAGTCGTGGAATGGTGATTGCGGTTGACCTTCTCTACGCATCACCCCCCAAAGTCCAAAGGCCCCGCCACAGTAACGCACGTAAACCAGCAGTGACACCCGCTCAACTCCGTCAGTAGAAGTACGCCGGCAGAGGCCGCAACAGAGCGGCAACGCACGTAAGCCAGCAGTCAGTCAGCACGGAGCTGTGGTCCTGACCAGAGCAACTAGCGAAGTATATCCCTATTGCAGTTGACCTTCTCTATGCAATAGGAATCCACTTCATAGGAGCGAGTCGTGGAATGGTGATTGCGGTTGACCTTCTCTACGCATCACCCCCCAAAGACCAAAGGCCCCACCACCACAGTAACGCGCAACCGCGACAGGTGACACCCGCTCACCTCCGTCAGTAGAAGTACGCCGGCAGAGGCCACAACAGAGCGGCAACGCACGTAAGCCAGCGCAGAGCGCGGCAGAAAAGCGCAGCAGAGGTCCGCCGATGCACAACGTAACCAGGGTAAGCCAGCGCGAACCGCGGCAGCGGAGGTACGCTGACAGAGGTCACGTCAACGCGGCGGCGCATAGCGCAGCCAGGCTAAGCGAGCGCCAAGCGCGGGGCAGAGCGCAGCAGAGGTACACCGACAGAGTAATACAAATAGACGCCGACGCAAGGCGCAGCAGAGTAATACAAGTAAACGCCGACGTAAGGCGCGTCAAGGCACCGACGCCACATACTAACGGGATCCGTCTAACGGAACACGGCGACAGAGCATCGCCTCAGCAATACAAGTAAACGCCGACGTAGGGCGCGACAGAGTATCGCCCGGCAAATACGAGTAGACGCCGACGCAAGGCGTGGCAGAGAATCACCCAGCTATCAGCAATACAAATAGACGCCGACGCAAGGCGTAGCAGAGTAATACAAGTAAACGCCGACGTAAGGCGCATCAAGGCACCGACGTACTAACGGGATCCGTCTAACGGAACACGGCGACAGAGCATCGCCTCAGCAATACAAGTAGACGCCGACGTAAGGCACGACAGAGCACCGCAGCAGAGAGAGACGCCGTCATAAGGCGCGTCAAGGCACCGACGCCACATACTAACGGGACCCAGCTAACGGAATACGGCCGGACCGCTAAGGCCCCCCACCGCAATCAAGGATACCGCAAGACAATCCAAGTGAAATTGAAAATGAAGTATACAAACACGTTTTATTTGATATTATAGAATTTAGAACCAATAAAGAGAGTGAAGTTTTTATATTAAATCGATTTGCAAGGTGCCCCTTTAATACAAATTTATTGTAAACGAACCCTGGGCACGGCAAGTATACCCCAGCAAATATCAAAGAAGCAACGGGGCACGAAAAAGCTTCGCTTTGGAGTTCGCTTATTTACTTTGCAACGATTTTCTTATGTATTTATTAAGTTTTCAAACGGTCGTTTTATAAATATTTCTTGGGCTTGTTCGTCGAACGGTTATTTCTGCTGTTAAATTGCGTACTCTCATACATATATATCTGCAATTTTATTCACGTGGTTAGAATTTAAATTAGCACAAATTCTATTATATTTTTAGCTGTTTTTTTCAGCAAATGTAACGCCAATTTAAACGATCCGCTGTAGTTTATGGTTGAGCCCCCATGTAAATAAGTAGAGATGTTACCTTAGTTTTATTACTAGAAATATTTCAGTTTTTCTCAAATTTAGCTTCATTTATTTCAAGTAGTATTAGGCTTAGATATTTAGGTAATTTTAGTTAAAGGTTAGAAAAATATTAGCTTTATATATTTAAGCTCATCTGAATTATATGCAGAAGTAATTGCTGCAACTTCGCACTGATCAAATTCAATAAATAAATATATTACGACGATATAGGGAATTTAATTTCTTAAAGTGATTTGGATTTTCAAATTATTAATTACAACTTTTATAAAAGTTCAACTTCGTTCTTAAACCAACACGACCGAGTTCTTATCTTCAACTGTTCAACTAGTTTTATTTTTGTTTGATATTTGTCATTTGGACATAATCTAGGGTTCCCATGTGCACGCGGTGCAGTGAAATAACTCCCAAATGAAATAACTCCCATGAAATAACTCCCAAAGAAATAAGTCCCAATAAAAATGAAATAACTCCCAACTTTAATAAATGAAATAACTCCCAAATAAGAAAATGAAATAACTCCCAAATTAAATAAGTCCCAAAAAAATTAAATAAATCCCAGATCAAAATTTGAAATAGTATATTTATACTATATATTCAGTTACAATGAGATTTGAAAAATACAGCAAACCATTATGTACATATGTAAAAGTTACAATTACAAGAAAACTTGAATAGTGTCCTCGAAGTAAACGTAATTTATTTAAAACAAGTAAGGACGGTGCTGTCTTCGGCTGTGCCGAAGACTTCATACCTTTCATGAATGGGGCTGAACAATAATTTTATGCCGTTCGTAATCTCCGAATAATCGGATGTATAAAATAGGAAATATATAAGGAACAGATCTACATACCTAAACGATTTTAAGATAAATATAAAATAAACGATTTTTAAGATAAATATAAAATAAAAAATAGGTAGGTACTTTGTGTGAGGATGCAAAGCTTCACGTTTTTTGTGGTCTGCATGTAAAAACTATGACTACGAATCACGTATTTCAAAAATATATGACCTAAACGTAACTATTTGATGAAATTTGATGAATTTTGAAGCTTCTAGCCGTAAAAAAGGGCCAAAAATGACAGTTTATATGAAGTATATAATATATATACCACCGATCTCTATGATTTTTTAAGACAACAATATATGCTATATGCGTAAGCATTTGGTGAAATGTGAAGCTTCTAGCTGTTAAAACGGGGCAGAAATTGCGCAAAGTTTCTTTTCTGAACAGTCGGTTGTATGAGATATATACTATGTATACCACCAATCTCAATGATTTTTTCAGCCATCAATATATGCTATACACGTAAGCATTTGGTGAAATTTGAAGCTTCTAGCTGTTAAAATGGGGCCGAAATCTCAAAAAAAAGTATATATATACTATATATACCATCATATCTATATTATGTATATCACCGATCTCTATGGTTTTTTGACACAACAATATATACTATATACGTAAGCAATCGGTGAAATTTGAAGCTTATAGCTGTTAAAATGGGGTGGAAATTGCGAAAAGTTTCTTATCTGAACAATCGGTTGAATGAGATATATACTATATATACAACGGATCTCTATGATTTTTTCAGACAACAATATATGCCATATACGTAAGCATTCGGTGAAATTTGAAGCTCCTAGCTGTTAAAATGGGGCCGAAATCGCAAAAAAAATTATATATATACTTTATATATTCTATATATACCATCATATCTATATTATGTATATCACCGATATCTATGGTTTTTTGACACAACGATACGTAAGCAATCGGTGAAATTTGAAGCTTATAGCTGTTAAAATGGGGTGGAAATTGCGAAAAGTTTCTTATCTGAACAATCTGTTGAATGAGATATATACTATATATACAACGGATCTCTATGATTTTTTCAGACAACAATATATGCCATATGCGTAAGCATTCGGTGAAATTTGAAGCTCCTAGCTGTTAAAATGGGGCAGTAATTACGAAAAGTTTCTTATCTGAACAACCGGTTGTGGGGGATATATACTATATATACGACCGATCTAATCAGTTTTTTCAGGCAACAATATATGCCATAAACGTAAGCATTTGGTGAAATTTGAAGCTTCTAGCTGTTAAAATGGGGCCGAAATCGCAAAAAAAAATATATATATACTATATACACCATCATATATATATTATCTATCGATAGATCTCTATGATTTTTGACACAACAATATATACTATATACGTAAGCAATCGGTGAAATTTGAAGCTTATAGCTATTAAAATGGGGTAGAAATTGCGAAAAGTTTCTTATCTGAACAAACGGTTGAATGAGATATATACTATACCGATCTCTATGATTTTTTCAGACAATAATATATGCCATATACGTAAGCACTCGGTGAAATTTGCAGCTTCTAGCTGTTAGAATGGGGCTAAAATTGCGAAAATATATATATACTATATATACCACCATATATATACTATATATACCACCGATCTTTATGATTTTTTCAGACAATATATGCTATATACGTAAGCATTCGTTGAAATTTGAAGCCTCTAGCTCTTAAAATAGGGCAGTTATTACGCAAAGTTTCTTATCTGAACAATTGGTTGTGTGGGATATATACTATATATACGACCGATCTCATCAGTTTTTTCAGGCAACAATATGTGCAATATACGAAATTATATGGTGAAGTTTGAAGCTTCAATCTGTTAAATTGAGTAAGATATGACAAAAATCCTCTTTTTCTGAAAAATCGGTTGTATGGAGGATGGTCCGCCCCGGCCGGTTCCGACAAATGTCTAATCGGGCACCGAAATACACCCGCTCACCAAATTTTATCAAGATATCTTAAAAATTGAGGGACTAGTTTGCATACAAACACACAGACGGAGAGACGGACAGACGGACATGGCTAAATCAACTCAGCTCTTCAACCTGATTATTTCGGTATACTTAATGTTGGGTCTATCTATTTTCCTTTAAGGACTTACAATTTTGGATTTCGTGACGAAATTAATATACCATTTCATTTTCATGAAAGGTATAAAAATAGGTGGGTACTTTGTGTGAGGATGCAAAGCTTCACGTTTTTTGTGGTCTGCATGTAAAAACTATCACTACGAATCACGTATTTCAAAAATATATGACCTAAACGTAACTATTTGATGAATTTTGAAGCTTCTAGCCGTAAAAAAGGGCCAAAAATGACAGTTTATATCAAATATATAATATATATACCACCGATCCCTATGCTTTTTTCAGACAACAATATATGCTATATGCGTAAGAATTTGGTGAAATGTGAAGCTTCTAGCTGTTAAAACGGGTCAGAAATTGCGCAAAGTTTCTTATCTGAACAATCGGTTGTATGAGATATAAACTATGTATACCACCGATCTTAATGATTTTTTCAGACATCAATATATGCTATACACCTAAGCATTTGGTGAAATTTGAAGCATCTAGCTGTTAAAATGGGGCCGAAATCGCAAAAAAAATATATATATACTATATATACCATCATATATATATTATATATATCACGGATCTCTATGATTTTTTGACACAACGATATATACTATATACGTAAGCAATCGGTGAAATTTGAAGCTTATAGCTATTAAAATGGGGTAGAAATTGCGAAAAGTTTCTTATCTGAACAAACGGTTGAATGAGATATATACTATATATACAACCGATCTCTATGATTTTTTCAGACAACAATATATGCCATATACGTAAGCACTCGGTGAAATTTGAAGCTTCTAGCTGTTAAAATGGGGCTAAAATTGCGAAAATATATATATATATACTATATATATATACTATATATACCACCATATATATACTATATATACCACCGACCTTTATGATTTTTTCAGACAACAATATATGCTATATTCGTAAGCATTCGTTGAAATTTGAAGCCTCTAGCTCTTAAAATAGGGCAGTAATTACGAAAAGTTTCTTATCTGAACAATCGGTTGTGGGGGATATATACTATATATACGACCGATCTCATCAATTTTTTCAGGCAACAATATGTGCAATATACGAAATTATATGGTGGAGTTTGAAGCTTCAATCTGTTAAATTGAGTAAGATATGACAAAAATCCTCTTTTTCTGAAAAATCGTTTGTATGGAGGATATATGCTATAGTGGTCCGATCCGGCCGGTTCCGACAAATGTCTAATCGGACAACCAAATACACGCGCTCACCAAATTTTATCAAGATATCTCAAAAATTGAGGGACTAGTTTGCATAAAAACCGACAGACGGACAGACGGACATGGCTAAATCAACTCAGCTCTTAAACCTGATTATTTTGGTATACTTAATGTTGGGTCTATTTATTTTCCTTTAAGGACTTACAATTTTGGGTTTCGTGACGAAATTAATATACCATCTCATTTTCATGAAAGGTATAAAAATAGGTAGGTACTTTGTGTGAGGATGCAAAGCTTCACGTTTTTTGTGATCTGCATGTAAAAACTATGACTACGAATCACGTATTTCAAAAATATATGACCTAAACGTAACTATTTGATGAATTTTGAAGCTTCTAGCCGTAAAAAAGGGCCAAAAATTACAATTTATATCAAGTATATAATAGGGGGACTCATGTAACCGTATAAATGCCTTATAAAGTGTGTAAACGTATAAATTTATCTAGTTTACGCACGAGCTGTCAAATTTTGTATGAAAAATCTTTTACACAATTTGTATAAATTTACGCGCACATTTAATTGTGTAAACGCGATAAACTCAAAGGAATGCAACCTTGCAGACATTACAGCAGGCATTTTCATCAGAAATCTCCAACATCAGCAAGTAATTTACAAGAATATCTTAGTAAAGACGTTTTAGTTTTGATTTTTCACTTAATATTGGTATTTTTTAATTTGTATAACAATCAAAAAAATTTTTTTGGAAATAATACAGCTGAAAAACAGTCAAGTTTATCAAGAGTATTACTAGGTGCGTTCATATAACCGCGTGTGTAAATGGATATAATTTTACACCTTATAAGTTTATATGCTATCATGAGTCCCCCTAATATATATACCACCGATCTCTATGCTTTTTTCAGACAACAATATATGCTATATGCGTAAGCATTTGGTGAAATTTGAAGCTTCTAGCTGTTAAAACGGGTCAGAAATTGCGCAAAGTTTCTTATCTGAACAATCGGTTGTATGAGATATATACTATGTATACCACTGATCTCAATGATTTTTCAGACATCAATATCTGCTATACACGTAAGCATTTGGTGAAATTTGAAGCTTCTAGCTGTTAAAATGGGGCCAAAATCGCAAAGAAAAATATATATATACTATATATACCATCATATATATATTATATATATCACCGATCTCTATGATTTTTCAGACAACAATATATGCTATATGCGTAAGCATTTGGTGAAATTTGAAGCTTCTTGGTGTTAAAACGAGGCAGAAATTGCACTAAGTTTCTTATCTGAACAATCGGTTGTAAGAGATATATACTATGTATACCACCGATCTCAATGATTTGTTCAGACATCACTATATGCTATAATTGTAAGCATTTGGTGAAATTTGAAGCTTCTAGATGTTAAAATGGGGCCGAAATCGCAAAAAAAAATATATATAATATATATACCATCATATATATATTATATATATCACCGATCTCTATGATTTTTTAACACAACAATATATACTATATACGTAAGCAATCGGTGAAATTTGAAGCTTATAGCTGTTAAAATGGGGTAGAAATTGCGAAAAGTTTCTTATCTGAACAATCGGTTGAATGAGATATATACTATATATACAACCGATCTTTATGATTTTTTCAGACAACAATATATGCCATATATGTAAGCACTCGGTGAAATTTGAAGCTTCTAGCTGTTAAAATTTTTTATATTTATTTATTTATTATTTAAAGTCGACGACAAACTATGGTCGACTGCATAATATAAAAGATATATAAATATACAACTCAAAAGATAAAATTTAAGATATATCGAGCTTTCAACAATGTTATATTACAAACAAAGAAATATTAATGAACATTACTATTTAATTTCAGAATATAATATTAATAAGAAATATGAGCAGAAATAAGATCTTATGCCGAAATCTTATACTGGCGGAATGCATCAGATTCCGCTCAGCATGATTTCGGAATGTAGTGGATTCCAATCTCGCTGTTGGAATGCAATAAGATTCCAATCAGCATGTCATGGGAATCCGGCAGTGCTAAGAGTAGTGTAATGAGGATACGCCATCACAAGGCATAAAAAAGTAACATGACCTGTGTTGTTGGAATGCACCGGATTCCAATCAGCTCGATGCCTGACCCATAAGATTATACTGCCGGAATGCATACGATTCCGGTCAGTGACTCATGAAAAAGCATGTTTTTTACGTTGCTGGAATGCACCAGATTCCAATCAACACAGTACTGTATTGTTCCTTCTTAATGATACATGTTGCTAAATGTTCCTCCATCCTTAAGCGAGACAGTTCCTGTTTTTTATCGAAGTAATAAAATGCCGGCAAATTAAATTAGCTTGTATCTCTTAAATTAGATAGGCAAGTATTGCATTACGTATAGTGGCAAAAGTACATTCAAGACTGATGCAGCTATACAAGTCATTGTAGTGCGCCCACCAGATAAGAAGAGGATTATTTTTAGCAAAGTTTCGTCGACAAAGGGGTAAATAGAAAGGAACGTAGTGTCTGGATACTCTAGGGGGAACCGCAAAAAACAAGCGGCTGAGGAGGTCCGCGGAATCAATTTCTCAAATAATGAGCTTATGGATGAACAATACCCCCAGTAATATTCTCCGATTTTCCAGAGTGGGTAAGTTAATAAGAAGAAGTCTACTTCTGTATGGGGGAAGGTGGAGACTTGAGTCCCAATTAAGGCCGCGCAATGCAAATATCAAAAATTGCTTTTGAACTGACTCAAGACGCTTTATATGCTTTTGAGAAACAGGGGACCAAACGCATGAGCAATACTCGAGTATTGGACGAACCAGCGATGTGTAAAGAACCTTAGTGAGGTACGGATCATCGAACTCTTTAGCCCATCTTTTAACAAATCCAAGTAAACCCAACGCTTTGTTGGCTATAGATGAAGTATGCATGTTAAAATTCAATTTCGGACAAAAAGGACACCTAGATCATTTGCAATAGATATACGCTCCAAAGGCGTACCATCTATTACATAAGATTTCAATGCTGGCTTCACTCGGTGAAATGTCATATGCTTACATTTAGATCAATTTAAAGCTAGTAAATTTGTTGTGCACCAACATTGGAACGAGTCCAAGTCGGGCTGAAAAAGATCCAAGGAACTCAAATCGGTAGGACAGTAAGTGTAGCAAAGTTTTACATCATCCGCATACATTATAGTATGGGAATATAATATTGTCTGTGGCAAGTCATTAATGAAAAGGGCAAAGAGCAAAGGGCCTAGATGACTTCCCTGGGATACGCCGGAGGAAACTCCGAAAGATTTCGACAGATTGCACTTGAACAGGACTTTTTGGGTCCGGTTAGAAAATAGCTTTTCAGCCACATTAATAGGTGAAACGGAAAGCCCAGTAAATCAAGATTATGAATAAGCAACTCGTGGTTGACGGTATCAAATGCTTTGCTGAAGTCCGTGTAGATGACATGCTTCCATAACTATAGAGGTGAATACAAGAAAATTTGTAGTGGTTGACCTTTGACGAATAAAATCGTGTTGGCATGGAGATAAAAGACTAGAACACTGATATTGCAGTTGATTGGTGACAATCTGTTCAAAGACTTTAGGAATGACTGAAAGTTTAGCAATACCCCTGTAGTTTTCAACTTTTGACCTACTACCTTTTTTATGCAGGGGTATAATAAAAGACTGTTTCCAAAGTGCCGGGAATGACGCAGATCCCAGAGATAGCTCAAATAATTTTAAAATAGGCTCATACATGTTTTCGGCGCAGTACCTAAGCACGCAACTAGAAACACCGTCCGGTCCCGGAGAAAAGGTGGGCTTCAAAGATTGAAGACTCTGAAGAACAATATTACCATCAATAGCAGGATGCCTAATGTAATTCGAGCTATCTAAGCGATAGGGATATTGACCAGAATGAAAACCACTGGATGAATATGTGGACTTAAAGAACTCAGAAAATAGTTCAGCAACGTCTTCATCAGTGCAAGCTTTTTTACCTCCAAAGGTTAATGAGGAAGGATACCCAGAAGTTTTCCGCTTTGAATTTACGAAACTGTAAAACTTTTTTGGATTTCTAAAAAATTGGGCTTTACAACAACTCAAGTAATTTTTATAACAAAGCTGATTAAGACAGTGAAATTTAGAACGAGCTATTAGATATTTAGAGAGGTCTGCAGATGCTCCAGATTTCTTGAACCTCTTACAAAGCCTAGATTTGATGTTATTAAGTCTGATAAGTTGCCTTGAAATCCAAGGGGGCTTATTCGAACATAGGGTATAGCGAGTAGGAATGCAGGTATCAAAGAAGCTATCAAGCGTACTGTAAAATATAGAGATAGCCGAATCGACATCAGTGCAAGCATAGAGATCCGACCCATCATGGGAAGCCAACAGATCATTGAGCATAATGAAATTCGCTTTGTAGAAGCTTCTAGATCGGGGACGAGACTGTACTTGAATCCTACGGGGTAGGCTGATATCAAGTGATATCTCTAGCGTAGGGTGAAGAGGGTCTTCTGGAAGGGATAAAGGTGGTATTTGCGTAAGGGCAGTACCCACCGAGCCATCCACAAATACTAAATCCAGCATTTTATTTCCACTATTTGGAACATTGTTAATCTGTAAAAGAGATGAGTCTAACAAGCAATTGAGAAACTCATGTTGAGCAGTGGGAGTTAAAAAGTTTGAATCACTTATATTAACCCAACTAACTGTTGGCAAGTTAAAGTCACCAACAACAACAAGTCGATCGTTATCTCCCAACTGCCAATGCAAATCACAGATGGCCGAGCTATGACTAGCATAAACATCCATATCCGAACGAGGTGGTATATACGAACAGCAAACAATTACGCTATAGCTACCGAATGAAAGCCTAACTGCTATGAATTCGATATGAGAGATATTGTCCAACGAAATCAACTCAGACGATAGGTTAGATTCAACAGCAATAAGGACACCTCCCGCTCTAGAGATGCGATCACGCCGATAAACAGCATATTTATTTGAAAAAACCTCAGAATTGTAATTATCAGGCTTTAGCCAGGTCTCCGTAAAAGCTACAACTTGTGCAGAAAAGTTGAAAGAATTAAGGAGGCTAAATTTGCCAAAACAAATGGGGCCGAAATCGCAAAAAAAAATAATATATATACTATATATATAATATATATACCATCATATATATATTATATATATCACCGATCTCTATAATTTTTGACACAACAATATATACTATATACGTAAGCAATCGGTGAAATTTGAAGCTTATAGCTGTTAAAATAGGGTAGAAATTGCGAAGAGTTTCTTATCTGAAAAATCGGTTGTGGGGGATATATACTATATATACAACCGATCTTTTTGATTTTTTTAGACAACAATATATGCCATATACGTAAGCATTCGGTGAAATTTGAAGCTTCTAGCTGTTAAAATGGGGCTAAAATTGCGAAAATATATATATACTATATATATATATTCTATATATACCACCATATATATATACTATATATAGCACCGATCTCTATGATTTTTGCAAACAACAATATATGCTACATACGTAAGCACTCGGTGAAATTTGAAGCTTCTAGCTTCAAAATTGCGAAAATAAATGGGGCCGAAATCGCAAAAAAAAAAATATATATATACTATATATACCATCATATATATATTATATATATCACCGATCTCTATAATTTTTTGACACAACAATATATACTATATACGTAAGCAATCGGTGAAATTTGAAGCTTATAGCTGTTAAAATGGGGTAGAAATTGCGAAGAGTTTCTTATCTGAACAATCGGTTGTAAGAGATATATACTATGTATGCCACCGACCTCAATGATTTTTTTAGACATCAATATATGCTATACAGGTAAGCATTTGGTGAAATTTGAAGCTTCTAGCTGTTAAAATGGAGCCGAAATCGCAAAAAAAAATATATATAATATATATACCATCATATATATATTATATATATCACCGATCTCTATGATTTTTTGACACAACAATATATACTATATACGTAAGCAATCGATGAAATTTGAAGCTTATAGCTGTTAAAATAGGGTAGAAATTGCGAAAAGTTTCTTATCTGAACAATCGGTTGAATGAGATATATACTATATATACAACCGATCTCTATGATTTTTTCAGACAACAATATATGCCATATACGTAAGCACTCGGTGAAATTTGAAGATTCTAGCTGTTAAAATGGGGCTAAAATTGGGAAAATATATATATATATGCTATATATATACTATATATACCACCATATATATACTATATATACCACCGATCTTTATGATTTTTTCAGACAACAATACATGCTATATACGTAAGCTTTCGTTGAACTTTTAATATATTTAAAATAGGGCAGTAATTACGAAAAGTATCTTATCTGAACAATCGGTTGTGGGGAATATATACTATATATACGAACGATCTCATCAGGTTTTTCAGGCAACAATATGTGCAATATACGAAAATATATGGTGAAGTTTGAAGCTTCAATCTGTTAAACTGAGTAAGGTATGACAAAAATCCTCTTTTTCTGAAAAATCGGTTGTATGGAGGATATATGCTATAGTGGTCCGATCCGGCCGGTTCCGACAAATGTCTAATCGGACACCCAAATACACCCGCTCACCAAATTTTATCAAGATATCTCAAAAATTGAGGGACTAGTTTGAATACAAACAGACAGACGGACAGACGGACATGGCTAAATCAACTCTGCTCTTCAACCTGATATTTCGGTATACTTAATGTTGGGTCTTTCTATTTTCCTTTAAGGACTTAAAATTTTGGGTTTCGCGACGAAATTAATATACCATTTCATTTTCATGAAAGGTATAAAAATAGGTAGGTACTTTGTGTGAGGATGCAAAGTTTCACGTTTTTTGTGGTCTGCGTGTAAAAACTATGACTAGGAATCACGTATTTCAACAATGTATGACGTAAACGTAACTATTTGATGAAATTTGATGAATTTTGAAGCTTCTAGCCGTAAAAAAGGGGCAAAAAAATACAGTTTAGATGGGGTATATAATATATATACAACCGATCACTATGATTTTTTCAGACAACAATATATATATATAACAGTATATGCTAACACAAGTATATCTAAACAATTTTTAAGGTAAATATAAAATAAAAAATAGGTAGGTACTTTGTGTGAGGATGCAAAGCTTCACGTTTTTTGTGGTCTGCATCTAAAAACTATGACTACGAATCACGTATTTCCAAAATATATAACCTAAACGTAATTATTTGATGAAATTTGATGAACTTTGAAGCTTCTAGCCGTAAAAAAGGGCCAAAAATGACAGTTTATATGAAGTATATAATATATATACCACCGATATCTATAATTTTTTCAGACAAGAATATATGCTATATGCGTAAGCATTTGGTGAAATTTGAAGCTTCTAGCTGTTAAAACGGGGCAGAAATTGCGCAAAGTTTCTTATCTGAACAATCGGTTGTATGAGATATATACTATGTATGCCACCGATCTCAATGATTTTTTCAGACATCAATATATGGTATACACGTAAGTATTTGGTGAAATTTGAACCTTCTAGCTGTTAAAATGGGGCCGAAATCGCAAAAAAAAAATATATATACTATATATACCATCATATATATATTATATATATCACCGATCTTTATGATTTTTTGACACAACAATATATACTATATACGTAAGCAATCGGTGAAATTTGAAGCTTATAGCTGTTAAAATGGAGTAGAAATTGCGAAAAGTTTCTTATCTGAACAATCGGTTGAATGAGATATATACTATATATACAACCGATCTCTATAATTTTTTCAGACAACAATATATGCCATATACGTAAGCACTCGGTGAAATTTGAAGCTTCTAGCTGTTGAAATGGGGCTAAAATTGCGAAAAAAAATATATATATACTATATATATATACTATATATGTATATACCACCGATCTTTATGATTTTTTCAGACAACAATATATGCTATATACGTAAGCATTCGTTGAAATTTGAAGCCTCTAGCTCTTAAAATAGGGCAGTAATTACGAAAAGTTTCTTATCTGAACAATCGGTTGTGGGGGATATATACTATATATACGACCGATCTCATCAATTTTTTAAGGAACAATATGCGCAATATACGAAATTATATGGTGAAGTTTGAAGCTTCAACCTGTTAAATTGTGTAAGATATGACAAAAATCTTCTTTTTCTGAAAAATCGGTTGTATGGAGGATATATGCTATAGTGGTCCAATCCGGCCGGTTCCGACAAATGTCTAATCGGACACCCAAATACACCCGCTCACCAAATTTTATCAAGATATCTCAAAAATTGAGGGACTAGTTTGCATACAAACAGACAGACGGACAGACGGACATGGCTAAATCAACTCAGCTCTTCAACCTGATTATTTCGGTATACTTAATGTTGGGTCTATCTATTTTCCTTTAAGGACTTACAATTTTGGGTTTCGTGACGAAATTAATATACCATTTCATTTTCATGAAAGGTATAAAAATTGAATTTTTTTTTTTGAAATTAACATAATTTATTAAAAGTAAAAAATAAAAGGAACAAGTCTGCGTAGAACACCTCTTTGTACGCAGAAGGGTTTTCAACGCAGAAGGACATCACCGTGGCGTTGGAACAATTTAAAGCATCTGGTACCACCAAGCAAGCAGTGAATTATACTATGTTCAAACAGAAAACTAAATTGAGGAAATTTCGATTTGAGTAGAGTGCTGTTCATACAACTCGATTTAGCTTACACAATAGCAATTTTATAGCTGGTTGGCTCATCTCTACAGCAAGAACATACCTTTGTTCAGACTGTCAAAATAAACACGCACATTATTAGTCGAATGAAATGGAATGAAACATAAAACTTTGAAATTTTTGTGTGTTGTAAGAAAATGTGTTCAATGTTTTGGTTTCATTTTGAGTTTGCCATCTTCTCTTGACAATCCCTACTCCAGTGAAGTGAAAGACATAAAATCAGCTGATGAGATGAGCCAACCATATAGTTTAGCCATTCGTAATTTACGTTTAAATATACTCAATAAACACACTTTACAATGTTGCATTTGCAGTTTGAAACAATTTATTACGCAATTTTTTTTAAATTGGCAATTTATTATTACAATTTATTATATGACAAATTGCGTAATAAATTGCCCAAATAGTATAAATTGCCAATTTGGTGTGTGTTTGAACTTAGTATTAGATAAAATGACCGTATGCTTGTGTTCGCGGAAAGTAAACAAATAAATCATTAAATTTTACAATAATACCCAAATTTAAACAAATGAAAATAGTAGATTGTGGTTTTATAAACATTATAAAGTGTACTTATGTATAAAATTCTTGTGAAACTGTTCGTATGTCGATAAAAAGTGATAGTTATACCATGGTAATTTTAACTACTAATTACTAGTAAATTGTTAATAACAATAAAAAATTACTTACTGAGTCTCGCTGGGGAACTCCCTGAGAATCTATGTGCAAAATTTCAAAGTTCAAACCCCTTTGGTTTACGAATAAAACCAATTGGTCCCTTAATGTATAGCCGACCAACAGAAACTGTTAGAAGAACGTCAAAGTTTGATAAAATTGTATTTTTAAGAAAATTAAATAACTCCCAACAAAAATGAAATAAATCCCAATGCCTGAATTACAAACAATGAAGTAAGTTCCAATAAAAATGAAATAACTGCCAATCTCAAAAAATTATGAAATAACTCCCAAAAAAATTTTATTGGGGATTATTTCATTTGGGAATTATTTCATTATAAAATAATTACCAGCAAAAATTATGAAATAAGTCCCAATGAATTGGGAGCTATTTCATAATGAAATAAGTCCCAATTTGTATGGAAAATATTTGGGAGTTATTTCATTTTTTTGTTGGGAGTTATTGCATTTGGGGGTAATTTCACTGCACCTGTGCACCTGAAAACATCATAAAATCTTCCTGAACTTTGTTAGGGGCCTTGCACTAAACCCGTTTTGACATACACTATTATGCAAATATGTGCCACCGCATGCATATATATATTTTATGATAACACCATAAAATCTTCCTGAACTTTGTCAGGGGCCTTGCACTGATCCCGTTTTCGCATACACTATTATGCATATATGTGCAGGCGCATGCATATATATATTTTATGATAACATCATAAAATCTTCCTGAACTTTGTCAGGGGCCTTGCACTGAACCCGTTTTGACATACACTAGTATGCATATATGTGCAGGCGCATGCATATATATATTTTATGATAACACCATAAAATCTTCTAGAACTTTGTAAGGGCCTTGCACTGAATACGTTTTGACATACACTATTATGCATATATGTGCAGGCGCATGGATCTATATATTTTATGATGACAACTTAAATCTTCTAGAACTTTGTCAGGGGCCTTGCACTGAACCCGTTTTGACATACACTATTATACATATATGTGCAGGCGCATGCATATACATATTTTATGATGACAACTTAAAATCTTCCTGAACTTTTTCAGGGGCCTTGCACTGAACCCGTTTTGACATACACTAGTATGCATATATGTGCAGGCGCATGCATATATATATTTTATGATAACACCATAAAATCTTCTAGAACTTTGTAAGGGCCTTGCACTGAATACGTTTTGACATACACTATTATGCATATATGTGCAGGCGCATGGATCTATATATTTTATGATGACAACTTCAAATCTTCTAGAACTTTGTCAGGGGCTTTGCACTGAACCCGTTTTGACATACACTATTATACATATATGTGCAGGCGCATGCATATACATATTTTATGATGACAACTTAAAATCTTCCTGAACTTTTTCAGGGGCCTTGCACTGAACCCGTTTTCACATACACTATTATGCATATATGTGCAGGCGCATGCATATATATATTTTATGATAACATCATAAAATCTTCCTGAACTTTGTCAGGGGCCTTGCACTGAACCCGTTTTGACATACACTATTATGCATATATGTGCAGGCGCATGCATATATATATTTTATGATAACACCATAAAATCTTCCTGAACTTTGGCAGGGGCCTTGCACTGAACCCGTTTTCACATACACTATTATGCATATATGTGCAGGCGCACGCATATATATATTTTGTGATAACATCGTAAAATCTTCCTGAAATTTGTCAGGGGCCTTGCACTGAACCCGTTTTCACATACACTATTATGCATATATGTGCAGCCGCATGCATATATATATTTTATGATAACAACATAAAATCTTCCTGAACTTTGTCAGGGGCCTTGCACTGAACCCGTTTTCACATACACTATTATGAATATATGTGCAGCCGCATGCATATATGTAGTGCTGGATTTAGAGTGATGAACTATTCACTTGTGTATTAAAACAACTTTATTATTTTTGTAACCTATGAAGCAACCTTTGATTTTTGAAATTTATTTTTTTTCCTGATAAATGAATTGAGTACGATTCGAGAAGCTTATAAAATAAGATCGCATTTATGTCGCTAAACGTTGTAATTTCAAACTAACTTAAATAAATTAAATAATTTTTGTTAATAATTAAATGAATTAAATAATATTTGATTAAAACAAAAGTGCGTTAAGTTTTTGTATGAAATAAAACGGTAAGAAATCCTACAAATTGGGGGCTCAACCGGAATTTCTGCCAATGAAAGCAGCAGCAGATAAGTTGAATCGTACGAAGTCGCGTGTTTTTGTCGGCTGCAAGACTCTAATATATGAAAAATATTCATATTTGTTCCAAAACTGCATTATTTTGAACATTTTTATGTAAATTTCGCGAAGAAAACGTCTTTTGTATGAAGGAGACGCCAAAAAGCAGCGCAGCTGACGCAGGCAGAAACAATCACTTTAAATTTTTTTTTTTAAAACGCAGTCGACGCAGAGCGTCAGCAGCGGCGGTAACCGAAGCTGATTGTCGGCAGTGCCTATAGCCGAATCAGAACGTCAGCAGCGGAAGTAGCTGACCAGTTAAAATAAAAGTACAGCTAAATAAAGCGGAACTCAAACATAGTAACTAGAATGTGTGTATAAACGTACATATGTATGTACATGCGTGCAGAGTAAATGTAAAGAAGTTTTAGTAAAAAAGAAAACAACTAAGAAGCCAAATCAAAGTGATGGAAAACGAATATAAAATACGAAGTGAAATCCAAATTTGTCTAAGATGATATAAAAAGAAGTTTGTTGAAAGAAAGAGAAGAATCGAAACAAGAAGTAAATGAAGAAAGAAGTTTATATTAAAAAAAAGGGGTTGATACCAATTCAGAAGAAAAGAAGTTTTACAAAAAGAAGATAAAGCAGAAGAAAATAAAATTGAATGAATCGATAAACAAAGAAGGTTGTGCAAATGAATTTATGCTAATTTAAAGTAGAAATTCAAATAAGAAGCTGTGTGAATTGAAAAAAAAAAACATTGCGCTATCGATGTCAAGTGAATATATGTAGAAGGAAATGTTCAAAGAAATGTAAATCAAAACGCAAATACGAAATTGATGTAAAAGAAGAGCAAAATTTTGAAGAAATTAAGATGTAATATGAAGTGAATGTATAATCGAAATAAATGCTGGAAGAAGATACAAGAAAATAGAAAGCAAATGTGAAGTTCGTGGCAATTAAGAGAAGAAGAAATCAAAATTGGTGATACTGAGTGATGACAATCAAATAAGGTAGAAGCGAAGCACAGAATTTTGGTAAATAGAGAGTGAAATACAAACCTAACGAAGGTAATAAAAAGAAACGAAATAATACAAGAGATAGTAAAAAGTAGTTGAAAACAGAGTATATAAATTTCAAAACTAGATGTAATCAAAAAGAAGCTAATTAAAATTTGTGTACACATTTGCATTCATGTATGTTTCTTGATATTGAAAGAATAGCCTGCAAACACGTCTATTAAATAAAAGAGTTTTTTTTTTTTTTGTAATATTGAACTAAATTTTTTTTTTTTGTAAAAATGGATTTGAATGAAATTATGAATTTGACAGTCAACTTACTTAGGGAAAAGTTGGCAGAGTTAAATCTTTCAACATCAGGCCTAAAACGTGAATTACAGAATAGATTACTCCAGCACTACGGGTTGTTACGTAACGATCAGAGTGAAGATGAGTCTAATCAATCAATATATGATGATGTGCAAGAAAATAATGTCATACAGTTTCCCCAGTTTCTCGTAAGACAACAGCAGTTTACTCTTAAAGATATGAGCGATTGTATTAGTCCGTTTTATGGAGAGGGATCTGTAGATATTAGATTTTGGTTGAATGACTTTGAGCTAAATGCAGATGTTGTAAAGTGGAACGATTTACAAAAATTTGTGTATGGAAAGCAGGTTTTGCGTGGAGCAGCTAAGCTTTTCGTAAGAAGCCAAAGTAATGTTTTAAATTGGGTGAGTTTAAAAAATGCTTTGATAACTGAATTTGGTTCTAAACTTTGTTCGTCAGATGTTCATAAATTGTTAAAGAATAAGCGCAAAAATGGTAATAAAAGTTTTCGGGAATACTTATATAGTCTTATGGAAATAGCTAAACAAATAAACTTAGATGAGGCAAGTATCATAGACTATTTCATTGAGGGTATTCCAGATTCAAGATATAATAAGTCTATGTTATATCAAGCAAAGAATATTGAAGATTTGAAAGAGCAGTTGAAAGTGTATGAAAAGATACGTAAAGCCTATTCAGGACAGGTTAGGACTGAGCAAAGTGTACTACTGGGGAAAAACAAAGTTGGTATAGCAAAGCCAAAGGAAGAAGTGCAAACGAGGTGTTTTAAGTGCGTACAATGCCCACAGAAGCAATTTAAGTGTTTTAAGTGCAACGAAATGGGTCATCGTTCGTTTGAGTGCAAGGGTAAATCCAAAGGCTCCAAAGAAATAAAGAAAGATTTAGGCACAGTTAATTCTTTGGGAGATGAGGTGTTTCAACCTATTTGTAAAAGAGCTAAAAATGAGTTACATTTCAAAACAGTTAAAGTTAACGATTTTAAGTTTGAAGCCCTTATAGATTCCGGATGTTCTTTGAACATAATGCGTTACGACACGTTGTTGTTAAGTGCCTGCGAGACTAAGTTGAGCAATGATCACAGGAAATTATACAGTGCTTGTGCAAACGTGATCGAGACGATAGGAAGTTTTGAAACCTTGATACATACCTTGATACGATATCTCGTTAAATATAACGTTTCATGTGGTCAAGGAAAGGGATATACAATTCGCAGGGATGATAGGAAAAGCCATTTTGAAGGATGTTGACATAGTCCTAACCGAAGAAGAAGTAGTTTTTAAAAAGAAGAATTTACGAAATAAGCAAACAGCGGAGATACGTCAAAAAAGTGAAACGGAAAATTGGATAAAAGAGTTCGATGTAATGAATATGAATGAGTTAGAAGAAGTAAATATACCAGACGTTAAACATTTAAATACAGATTTGGCTACGGAAGTAACGGGTTTAGTTAATGAATATATACCAGTGGGTAACTGCCAATCAGCCGTAAAAATGGAAATTGTTTTGTCGGGTGAAATACCGGTGTATCAACGTCCGAGGCGAATGTCATTCGAAGATCGTAACTTTATCGATAGGCAAATTGAAGATTGGTTAAAAGATGGCATAATTGTACCTAGCAATTCTAACTATGCTTCCCCGATTGTGGTTGTTTCAAAGAAGAATGGAGGGAAACGTTTATGTTGTGACTATAGGCAACTCAATAAAAAGATAGTAAGAGACAATTTCCCGATGGTAGTTATGGACGATGTCTTAGATAGGTTGCAAAATGGGAAAGTTTTCACAACTTTAGATTTGTCGAATGGTTTTTTTCATGTTCCAGTAGATCCACAGTCAAGGAAGTACACTGCATTTGTGACAAGTGATGGACAGTATGAGTTTTGTGTAGTACCATTTGGTATATCGAATTCTCTAGCTGTATTCTGTAGGTATATTAATGCTGTGTTTCGAACGCTAATTCAGAAAGGCACAGTGATTACATATATGGATGACTTGATAATACCCGCAAAAGATGAAAATGAGGGTATTGAGAAGTTAAAAGAGGTTTTGAAGGTTAGTTACGAACATGGATTAAAAATTAAATGGAAAAAATGTCAATTCTTAAAACGAAAAGTGGAGTTTTAAGGGTACGTAATAGAAAACGGCACAATGCAAATATCAGAAGAAAAGACGAAAGCTGTTCAGAATTTTCCATTGCCATCAGACAAAAATGGTATACAGAGATTTTTAGGGCTAACATCTTATTTTCGAC
The DNA here is from genome assembly GCF_040869045.1 of Eurosta solidaginis. NCBI lineage: Eukaryota > Metazoa > Arthropoda > Insecta > Diptera > Tephritidae > Eurosta > Eurosta solidaginis. The sequence continues at coordinate 66,843,528 of NC_090324.1, read as the reverse complement.
GGTTTATAGAAAACTTTGCTATTATTGCTAGACCATTATCAGACTTGTTAAGAAAAGACGTGGCTTTCACATTAGGAGATAAAGAAGTAGCAGCGTTTCAGCAGTTGAAAGCTCACTTGCAGAAAGCGCCAGTATTACGGATATTCTCACAAAGTGCAGTAACGGAAGTCCATACTGATGCCAGTAAGTACGGATATGGGGCTATTTTATTGCAAAAGGATCCAGATGACCAAAAGTTACACCCGGTGCAGTACATGAGTCGAAAAACAAAGCCTGTAGAAGAGAATTATCCGTCATATGAGTTGGAAGTGTTAGCAATAATTGAAGCATTAAAGAAGTGGAGGATATACCTGTTAGGAATAAAATTCAAAATTTTAACGGACTGTAATGCTTTTACAATGACTATTAAGAGGAATGAAGTTCCGCCTAAGATTGCGAGATGGGCTTTGTTTCTCCAAGATTTTAATTATGAAATCGAGCATAGGCCAGGAACTCGAATAAAGCACGTTGACGCCTTAAGTAGAGTGTATTGCTTAATGTTACACGACTCGCTAAAGTACCGACTTAAACAAGCACAACTTAAAGACGAGTGGACAAATGCAGTTCGTAAAATTTTAGAAAAGGACGAGTATGAGGACTTTTATATCAAATATGATATCCTTTTTAAAAACCCGCACAAAGAGTTGATTGTAGTACCAGCACAAATGGATGACGAGGTCATAAAAATGGCACATAGGCAAGGGCATTTCTCTACAAAGAAAACACAGGATCTATTAGAAAAGACATTTTATATACCAAAAGTTAGTGTAAAGGTTGGACAGGTGGTGCGAAGTTGCATAGAATGTATTGTTAATGAAGCAAAGATAGGAAAGAAAGAAGGATTTCTAAACTGTATTATTAAGGAAGATAAACCATTAGGGACGTACCACATTGATCATGTAGGACCACTTGAAATGACCAATAAGTCATATAATTATATATTTGTAGTAGTAGATGCATTTAGCAAGTTTGTTTGGTTGTATCCCACAAAGAATACCGGAGCAGAAGCAGTAGTTGATAGGCTAAAGAAACAAGCAGCAATATTTGGTAACCCAAAGCGTATTATTTCTGACAAGGGAGCTGCTTTTACTTCGAATTTATTTAAAGAATATTGTGAGGGGGAAAAAATTCAGCATTTATTAATCACAACAGGAGTGCCACGTGGAAATTGACAGGTGGAAAGGATGCATAAGATAGTGATTCCTATGTTATCGAAACTATGCACAGAAACATCAAATAATTGGTACAAGCACATAGATAGGGTGCAACAGTTCATAAATAATTCACCTCCACGAAGCAAAAAGCATTCTCCATTTAAAATTATAACAGGAATTGATATGCGGTTAGTCAATGTGCCAGAGCTTCAAGAGCTTTTGGAAGATGAAGCGGTAAATGAGTTAAATGAAGATCGAGAATTGATTAGAATTGAAGCTAAAGAAAATATTTCTCATATGCAGCAGGGAAACAGAACATCATATAATTTGCGAAGACGACAGGAAACGAGTTATGAAATTAATGATTTAGTAGCTGTAAAAAGAACCCAATTCGGCAGTGGTTTAAAATTAAAGCCGAAATTCTTAGGGCCATATAGAGTAGTTAAAAAGTTAAACCATGGTCGATATGAAGTTGAAAAGGTAGGTGATCACGAGGGGCCGGGAAAGACATCGACAGTTGCAGAATATATGAAAAAGTGGCCTAACTCATTCGGGGTCGAATGAAATCAGAACGGCCGAATGTAGTGCTGGATGTAGAGTGAACTATTCACTTGTGTATTAAAACAACATTATTATTTTTGTAACCTATGAAGCAACCTTTGATTTTTGAAATATATTTTTTTTCCTGATAAATGAATTGAGTACGATTCGAGAAGCTTATAAAATAAGATCGCATTTATGTCGCTAAATGTTGTAATTTCAAACTAACTTAAATAAATTAAATAATAGTTGTTAATAATTAAATGAATTAAATAATATGTGATTAAAACAAAAGTGCGTTAAGTTTTTGTATGAAATAAAACGGTAAGAAATCCTACATATATATATTTTATGATAGCACCATAAAATCTTCCTGGACTTTATCAGGGGCACATATTTCTGTTTCGCATTAAGCTCATATGCCTCAGCATTACTTTAAAAAATTGCAAACGACTTTGCAACAGGTATTGATTTGCCATCTAAATCACAAATAATTTTTGAAAACCCATCATTAGAAATAGCAGCCTTATTATTATCATCAAACTAATTTGCAAGTAGTTTTATTAACTCGTTTAGTTCACTTGTTGCATTTCTTTTGTTTCAGTTTCCACACGTTCCAACAATTCACTAGTATTTGCTTCTATAGCACTCCCACTGCTGTAACTATATCTATCCTCTACAATTGCGTCCTCAAGATTTTGATTCGCTCCTATTTTATTTTGGTCTACTTCTCTCTTTCTTGGCCGCATTTCATATATTTGTTTCCCTATCCTGCTGCTCTGCTTTATCGTCGTTCATTTAAACACATTATTTATCCAATACTGTTCTTTTCAACTGGAGTTCGCTTATTTACTTTGCAACGATTTTCTTATGTATTTATTAAGTTTTCAAACGGTTGTTTTATACATATTTCTTGGGTTTGTTCGTCGAACGGTTGTTTCTGCTGTTAAATTGCATATTCTCATACGTATATAAATGCAATTTTATTCACGTGGTTAGACTTTAAATTAGCACAAATTCTATTATATTTTTAGCTGTTTTTTTTCAGCAAATGTATTGCCAATTTAAACGCTCCGCTGTAGTTTTTGGCTGAGCTCCCATGTAAATAAGTAGAGATGTTACCTTAGTTTTATTACTAGAAATATTTCAGTTTTTCTCAAATTTAGCTTCATTTATTTCAAGTAGTATTAGGTTTAGATATTTAGGTAATTTTAGTTAAAGGTTAGAAAAATATTAGCTTTATATATTTAAGCTCATCTGAATTATATGCAGAAGTAATTGCTGCAACTTCGCACTGATCAAATTCAATAAATAAATATATTACGACGATATATGGAACTTAACTTCTTAAAGCGATTTGGATTTTCAAATTATTAATTACAACTTTTATAAAAGTTCAACTTCGTTCTTAAAACAACACGACCGAGTTCTTCTCTTCAACTGTTCAACTAGTGATATGTTTGTTTGATATTTGTCATTCGGACATAATCTAGGGTTCCCATATGCAGGCGGTGCAGTGAAATAACTCCCAAATGAAATAACTCCCATGAAATAACTCCCAATGAAATAAGTCCCAATAAAAATGAAATAACTCCCAACTTTAATAAATGAAATAACTCTCAAAGAAGAAAATGAAATAACTCCCAATAGTTGCCAGTTATTTCATAATGAAATCACAAGTCCAAAAAAAAAATAACTCCCAAATTAAAATAAGTCCCAAAAAAATGAAATATATCCCAGATCAAAATTTGAAATAGTATCTTTATACTATATAATCAGTTACAATGAGATTTGAAAAATACAAAACTATTATATACATATGTAAAAGTTACAATTACAAGAAAACTTGAATAGTGTCGTCGAAGTAAACGTAATTTATTTAAAAAAATTGTATTTTTTTTTTTTGAAATTAACATAATTTATTAAAAGTAAAAAATAAAAGGAACAAGTCTGCGTAGAAAGCCCCTTTGTACGCAGAAAGGTGTACTACGCAGAAGGACATCACCGTGGCGTTGGAACAATTTAAAGCATCTGGTACCAGCAAGCAATGAATTAGATAAAATGGCTGTATGCTTGTGTTCGCTGAAAGTAAACAAATAAATCATTAAATTTTACAATAATACCCAAATTTAAACAAATGAAAATAGTAGATTTTGGTTTTATAAACATTATAAAGTGTACTTATGTATAAAATTTGTCAAAGACGACTGAGTTACAAGTAAATGATTCGTATACACATATGTATTTATGTATTTATTTGAATTTAAAGAAACAAGAGTTTAATATGAAAATTGATGTTTGAATTACTGAATACTATGTATGGGACTCGCACGTCTGCACCTGACGAATGCTCAACGCACACTACTCTTTACATTCGGCCTCTCCTGACTCTTCGACCGGCCCGGTCGATTGGCTATCGTCATCATCGGTTGTATCCAACTCTGGGTTAAGTGCGCACCAAGGTTTAATGTGATCTGCACTAACTACATTACTATATCGTCGTTGATTGATCATTGTATCCGGTAAATCTTCGATTAGATACCTGTCATGATCCAGTACCTTAGATACAATGTATGGACCCCTATAGGCTGGATCAAGCTTGTGTGATTCGCCCGTAGCCACTGGTGCGTAATCGACAAATACCAAATCGCCGACTTCATACTGGTGTGGTTGTAAATGTTTTTTATCATACCTCTCCTTCCACTTTTGGCGTTCAGTTAAGATATTCGTGGCTGCTTCTTTACGCTTTGTTTCGATGTCTCCATCTTCATATTGATCATGCAATGCTTGGATGATTTGATTAGTAGATACGTCTCTTGGATTGAAATGAAACACCAGCTCATTTGGAGTGAATTTGGTAACACTGTTTTGCTGTGAGTTTAACGCCCATTGGATGCTTGGTAGGGAGTAATCCCAATTATTCGCTTCTTTGGTACTGCACTTAATGCAACTGAGAATAGTTTTATTGACCCGCTCGGCCTGACCATTAGCTCTAGGAGTCCTGACAGCTGTTTTGACGTGTTGTATACCATTCTTTTGCATAAAGTCCTGGAAAGCTTTAGAGGTGAATGCTGTACCGCGGTCAGATATGAGACGGACTGGCTGGCCAAATATGGACATCATCTCTTCCAATGTTTTCGTGACAGGTTCGGTTTTTGTATTCCGCAGCGCCTTCAGTAGTACATACTTGCTGAATCCACATACAATGACCAAGACGTATGCATTACCCCTTTTGCTCTTTGGAAACGGTCCCAGGTGATCAATATTCACCGTTCGGAATGGTATCGGTAAGACTTCGATAACATGAAGCTGACTCTCAGATTTCCCTCCTTTCACCTTGAAAAGACAACACTCTTCGCATGAGTTAATGTACGATTTTACATACCTTCTTATTCTTGGAAACCAGAAGCGCTTCCCAATGCGTTCCACTGTCTTCTCTACGGCAAAGTGGCCCATATCATCATGACATGCTTTTGTTATTCGCCATCGTACTGCTTTCGGAATTACCAGCTTTGGTTGCCCTTTGACGTTACGATATAACCGACCTTGCTGCATCTGGTAATCACTCCGTATTTGCTTTTCGTCTACGTCAGGTGTGGAAGTATCGTTTTTTAAAATGTGAACGATCCGCCTTAATTGGTTATCTTGCATTTGCATAGCGTAAATCCAATCATCTTTGATAGCTGTCGGGTCACGTACTCTCATCACCTTTTCGGCTGCTGTCATCGTAGGGCTCGGTGGTTGCACTGGCGCTCTACTAAGACTGTCTGCATGTGCCATTCGTTCGCCAGGTCGATGAATGCATTCGAACACGAACTCCTGAAGCTTAAGCCACCATCTAGCTACTCTAGGTTGAAGTAACGTTGTTGCCTTTGTAGTTGCTATGGCGTTGCAGTCGGTTACCACAAGAAAAGGCGTACCCAACAAGTACACTCTAAATCTTTCTAGTGTTTCTACGATTTCTAGCACCTCTAGTTCGTGGCTTGCGTACCTGCTTTCAGCTGCACTGCACTGTCGACTGTAGTATTGTACTGGCTTCAAACCTTCGTCTTCCTTTTGTAATAATATACCTGAGATACCTAGAGCGCTGGCATCTGTGTGCACCTCATGTGGCTTTGACGGATCGAACAGTGCCAGAACCGGTTCAGATGAAAGTGCTAACTTCAGTGCATCGAAGGCTTCATCTTGTGCTTTCGTCCATTCGAAACATTCGCCCTGTCTGAGCAATTGAGTGAGGGGCTTCGTAATGACACCATAATGTGGAATGAACCTACGAAAGAAACCGGTTAGTCCCAAAAACTGACGTACCTGTGTCGCTGAAGTCGGTAGTGGGAAATTTTTGACGCTTTGCACTTTCCCCTCGCCTGGCTGAATCCCATTTTGACCAATTATATGACCCAGAAAAGTAACTGTCTCCGCCAAAAAAACACATTTGGATGGTCGGAGCGTCAAGCCTGCTTCGCGTACTTTTGCTAAAAACTCTGCCAATACGTGAATACCCTCGTCCTTTGTTGATGAAGCAATGATAACTTCGTCGACATAACTCACAATCTTGTCCCGTTGCTTGAGCTTCTGAATAATCTTCAGCACCATCTCCTGGAAAACCATAGGTGCGTTCACCAGCCCGAAGGGCATAACATTGTGCTCAAACAGCCCATCCGGGGTAATAAACGCAGTGTATTGTTTGCTCTCTTCCTTCATTGGAATTTGATAATAACCCGCGGTCATATCCAGTGTGGTATAGAATCGGTTGTTCCCTAATCTCGCTAGCTGTTCCTCTACTATAGGCATTGGAAATGGTTTCTTGACAGTCACAGCATTGAGTGCGCGGAAGTCGACACACATTCTGTCTTCACCATTGGACTTCTTAACTAAGACCACTGGAGCTGCATGTGGCGACGTACTTGGACGAATGATATTGTGATCCAATAGATTTTCCACTATCGTTGACAACACCGGACGTTGCGAAAATGGCAATTGATAGCGCTTTCCCACAATTGGCTTATCAGTGGTGACTTGAATCTCCATTTCAGTCATGTTGCATCTTCCTAAGGCTGACAACTCTTCTGAAAAGCAATCTTCGTACTGATCTAACAAGGTGCTCAACTGCTTGGAGTCACCCCCATTCACGATGTTTACTTTCATCTGTGGCCCTGGCTCTTCTATCCTCAACACTCCTGAGTCGATGACAAATTTTGCGTCTCCACTACAAAGCACATCACGACCGATGAGTAACTCATATGGCATAAACTCGTCTGCCACTATGATTAACCAAACTTGCACTTCTTTACCATCCAGCTGCATGACGACATTTACCTTGTGCTCTGTTTCGACTATACCGCCTCCAAAACCTTCAAGTTTCTTATTGGCGGCCTCACGTTGTAAACTGATAGGAACTAGAGACTCCTTGACCATTGACACATCGCTGCCCTTGTCAATAAATGCTGAAATATCTCGCCCAAATACATTTACACTTTTGGTTACTGGTGGTGGTACTGTATCCACTGACTCTGCTATGTTTGCTACCGATGGTTTCGCTATGCCACATGATTTGGCTTCGTGTCCAAATTTGTTGCATTTCGTGCACTTAATTTTGCGCTGTGGATGTGGACACTTAGCTGCTATGTGTCCCACCTCGTTGCAATTATAGCACCGTACTGACTTCCGAGCTTCTTGACTATTCGGAGCTTCTGTTGTACCCTGGCGCTCGTCTACTACACTCTTTTGCCACCCAGGCATCGTAGATAATCTTTCAATCGATAAAAGTAATTCGTGGCATGACCCCAAATTCATAGCATGTAAAGTTCTGGAAAGATTCATATCATTTAGACCATTAATAACATAAGAATTTATTGATACTTCATCTATATTTCCGCTGCGTCCCAAACTTAGCATTACGTAAAAGTATTCTTTCAAAGATTCACTGGGCCTTTTCCTGCGTCTCCCCATTTCGCGATGTATTTCAGCTGAGCTTGGTGCACTTGGGAAATCTTTTCTTAACATCTCAACGAATTGAAACCATGTTCTGAATGCTGGCTGGGAATCAGCCCAATCTTTTGCCACCCCTCTTAATTTTTGTTGCGCCGCGAATAGTACTTCTTCATCACTCCATAAATATATATCTCGCAATTGTTCGATCTTCGCTATGAACTGACTCGTTGCTCGGTGTCCCTTTAGTGGGTCAAACTCTGGCAAAATGCCGATAATCTCCCTCATTGAATACCTTGTACCTGCATGCGTCGTCGTTGATTGGACATCCGTCATTAAATCGCGAGGTACTTGTCCAAGCACAGGAGTCCTTAACTCTCTAACCGGCGTGCCTGTTGCTCCTGGAATTTCTGTAGATCGCCCTGGTACTGTTGCTACAATTTGCGTTGGAGCTTGTGCTGATGCTTGCGAACTCCCAGATGCTATTTGCTGTTGGCTTACCCCTTGTTCCAAATTCCTATCTCCAACCTGGATTGTTTCACTACGCCCTTGCGTTATAGGCTGTAATCCACTCACGGTTTTTGATAAGCTGCTCATAATTTCTTTGAGTTCACCAATTTGTTGCTGCCACGATGGATATTCACGCGATTCGACCTCCTCAATATCCACCTCATCCGACTCATATAGTTCCATTAGCGATGCAATCTTGTGGCTCTTTGTTGCAAAAATGTAGTCTCGCAGTTTTGTTTCGGTTAAAAAAGAGATACAATTTATCTTGATAATTTCTTTATCGATAATATTTCGAAGTGTTTCAACCGAAACGGTGGAAATTTTTTGATAAACGATTAGCTTAGCGTTAAGGTGCATCCCTGATATATATCACCGATCTCTATGATTTTTGACACAACAATATATACTATATACGTAAGCAATCGGTGAAATTTGAAGCTTATAGCTATTAAAATGGGGTAGAAATTGCGAAAAGTTTCTTATCTGAACAATCGGTTGAATGAGATATATACTATATATACAACCGATCTCCATGATTTTTTCAGACAACAATATATGCCATATACGTAAGGACTCGGTGAAATTTGAAGCTTCTAGCTGTTAAAATGGGGCTAAAATTGCGAATATATATATATATATATATATGCTATATATATATACTATATACACTTTATACATGTCATAGCACTGTTATTTGTAGTTTGTACTCGCAATTGCGAGACAAAGACCGCCTAGTAGTTCTTGGTGATTTCAATTTATCATCAGTAAATTTGATCAATACCATCGACTCAAATTTCATGACTCCCACTACTCATCACGAGTTTTTAAATAGCCTGCTAGATACATCTCTTTTCCAAATTAATAATGTTTTAAATTCCAAAAGAAAAATCTTAGACTTTGTTTTTACCGATGACTCTGCGGGTATTACTCTAACCCGAACTCCCCCATTATCCCTTCCTGAAGACCCTCTTCATCCTACGCTTGAGATAGTACTGGATGTTGTTCAACCTGTGATGCTCGATGTTTCTAAGCCCAATTCCCGACCCCGGTCGAGATGTTTTTCAAAGACGAATTTTAGTGAGCTCAATAATTTGATTTCTGCCCATGACTGGTCGAGTCTTTATGCGTGTACAGACGTTGAAATAGCGTCTTCCTTGTTTTATAGTTCTCTTGATGCTTTGTTTGAAAGCTGTGTCCCCCTTCGTTATTCCAGTACCACCACGGGTAAACCACCTTGGTTCTCAAAGCAACTATTAAGACTTGATAATATTAAATCTAGACTCTATAAGCGTTTCAAAAGATCTGGTAAAGCTATTGATTTATCTAAATATTTAGTGGCGCGCTCCAATTTTCATCGTCTTAACCAGCAGTGTTATAAAGGTTACTTATCATGTTGCAAATTCCAATTTACTAATAATCCGAAACGTTTCTACAGATTTGTTAATTCCAAAAGGAAAATTTCTGGTTTCCCATCTACTTTTATTTATGGATGCAAAAACGCAAATTCTGATCACGAAATCGCTGATTTATTTGCTGAATTCTTTAAATCAACCTATTCATCCCAATGTGTCCAGTCTAATCTTTATCCATATTGCTTGGAAAGTTCTAATAATATTTTAAACCCATTTATTGATAAGGATACTGTTCTTAATAAACTTCTTGCATTGAAACCGATATCTTCGCCGGGTCCAGATGGTGTTCCTAGTTGTGTACTTAAGTACTGTGCTGTCAGCTTATCAGAGCCTATCTTTAAATTATTTAAACTGTCTCTGGAATCCGCATCATTCCCATCTATTTGGAAACAATCGTTTATTATACCTTTGCATAAAAAAGGTAGTAGGTCTAATATTGAGAACTACAGAGGCATAGCTAAGCTCTCAGCTATCCCTAAAACTTTTGAGCAGATAATTACATACCAGCTTCAATACTTGTGTAGCTCTTTAATATCACCTTGTCAACATGGTTTTGTTGATCGGAGATCAACTACTACCAACTTGCTTGAATTTACGTCTTTTGTTATGAATGGTTTTTTAGTTTGCAAACAAACTGATGTAATTTACACCGACTTTAGTAAAGCATTTGACTCTGTTAATCACGAGCTCTTAGTTACCAAACTTGATCTTCTGGGTTTTCCAGCGCCTTTATTAAGTTGGATTTCAAGTTATCTTGAAAATAGGACTCAGCGAGTTTTCTTTAACAACAATCTTTCAAAGTCGTTTGATGTAACTTCTGGCGTGCCCCAGGGTAGCCATTTGGGTCCATTACTCTTTAACCTGTTCATTAACGACTTACCAAAGGTTATATTACATTCTAGAGTTTTTATGTATGCAGATGATGTAAAACTTTGTTACACATATCTGCCTTCGAACTTGTTCTGTTTTAATCAGCTTCAGGCCGATCTTGACTCATTTCAAAGCTGGTGTACTGCAAATTTACTTTTTTTGAATTACTCTAAATGTAAGCAAATGACTTTTCACCGTGTGAAGCCGGTCCTATCATCTTATACACTTAACGGCGACCCCTTGGAGCGGATATCTATTGTAACTGATCTAGGAGTTATTTTTGATCCGAAATTAAGTTTTACCACACATATTTCAACCGCTATAAACAAAGCAACTGGTGTATTAGGTTTTATCAAACGTTGGGCTAAAGAGTTTGATGACCCTTATTTCACAAAGATCCTTTATACCTCGCTGGTACGTCCTATTCTCGAGTACTGTTCATGTGTCTGGTCTCCGATCTATCAAATCCATGTTGATCGGATTGAGTCGGTCCAGAGACGGTTTTTAATTTTTGCATTACGAGGTCTCAACTGGGAATCAAGTACTCATCTTCCACCATACAGTAATAGACTTCTTCTAATTAATTTGCCATCTCTAGAGAATCGTAGAGTATTACTTGGCGTTATGTTCATTCACAAGCTCATCATTGGTGTGATTGACTCCCCTGACCTAATCAGTCAACTAAATTTTGCGGTTCCTGCTAGGGCGTCCAGGCATTTTGTGCCTTTTCATTTACCTCTATGCCGGCAAAATTTTGCTAGAAACAATCCCCTGCGCCATTGGTGCTCGCGGTACAATGATTTGTATAACTTCATTGGCTTTAAATGTTCGTTTGCTGCTTTACATACTGCTATACTCTTATGTTTAGCCTGATATTTTAATTTTATTTTTTCTTATACAATGCGATGTCAAATGTTTATAACATACACATTTTCTATGTACCTTTTTTGAATTTTTTAATTTTAAGAATGGCTCTGTATTTTACATATATATCTGTCTATTACAATAATTAGTCGACCGCTTTGTGTTTGCGTCGACTTTAAATAAAGAAATAAATAAATAAATAAAATATACCACCATATATATACTATATATACCACCGATCTTTATGATTTTTTCAGACAACAATACATGCTATATACGTAAGCATTCGTTGAAATTTGAAGCCTCTAGCTCTTAAAATAGGGCAGTAATTACAAAAAGTATCTTATCTGAACAATCGGTTGTGGGAGATATATACTATATATACGACCGATCTCATCAGTTTTTTCAGGCAACAATATGTGCAATATACGAAAATATATGGTGAAGTTTGAAGCTTCAATCTGTTAAACTGAGTAAGGTATGACAAAAATCCTCTTTTTCTGAAAAATCGGTTGTATGGAGGATATATGCTATAGTGGTCCGATCCGGCCGGTTCCGACAAATGTCTAATCGGACACCCAAATACACCCGCTCACCAAATTTTATCAAGATATCTCAAAAATTGAGGGACTAGTTTGCATACAAACAGACAGACGGACAGACGGACATGGCTAAATCAACTAAGCTCTTCAACCTGATTATTTCGGTATACTTAATGTTGGGTTTTTCTATTTTCCTTTAAGGACTTACAATTTTGGTTTTCGTGACGAAATTAATATACCATTTCATTTTCATGAAAGATATAAAAATAGGTAGGTACTTTGTGTGAGGATGCAAAGTTTCCGGTTTTTTGTGGTCTGCGTGTAAAAACTATGACTAGGAATCACGTATTTCAACAATATATGACGTAAACGTAACTATTTGATGAAATTTGATGAATTTTGAAGCTTCTAGCCGTAAAAAAGGGGCAAAAAAAATACAGTTTATATGGGGTATATAATATATATACAACCGATCACTATGATTTTTTCAGCTATATACGTAAGCATTTGGTGAAATTTGAAGCTTCTAGCTGCTAAAATGGGGCAGAAACTGCGCAAAGTTTCTTCTCTGAACAATCGGTTGTATGAGATATATAGTATATATACCACCGGTCTCTATGATTTTTTCAGACAACAGCATATGCTAACACAAGTATATCTAAACAATTTTTAAGATAAATATAAAATAAAAAATAGGTAGGTACTTTGTGTGAGGATGCAAAGCTTCACGTTTTTTGTGGTCTGCATGTAAAAACTATGACTACGAATCACGTATTTCCAAAATATATGACCTAAACGTAACTATTTGATGAAATTTGATGAACTTTGAAGCTTCTAGCCGTAAAAAAGGGCCAAAAATGACAGTTTATATGAAGTATATAATATATATACCACCGATATCTATGATTTTTTCAGACAACAATATATGCTATATGCGTAAGCATTTGGTGAAATTTGAAGCTTCTAGCTGTTAAAACGGGCAGAAATTGCGCAAAGTTTCTTATCTGAACAATCGGTTGTATGAGATATATACTATGTATACCACCGATCTCAATGATTTTTTCAGACATCAATATATGCTATACACGTAAGCATTTGGTGAAATTTGAACCTTCTAGCTGTTAAAATGGGGCCGAAACGCAAAAAAAAATTTATATATATAATATATATACCATCATATATATATTATATATATCACCGATCTCTATGATTTTTTTACACAACAATATATACTATATACGTAAGAAATTGGTGAAATTTGAAGCTTATAGCTGTTAAAATGGAGTAGAAATTGCGAAAAGTTTCTTATCTGAACAATCGGTTGAATGAGATATATACTATATATACAACCGATCTCTATATTTTTTTCAGACAACAATATATGTACTCGGTGAAATTTGAAGCTTCTAGCTGTTAAAATGGGGCTAAAATTGCGAAAAAATATATATATATACTATATATATATACTATATATGTATATACCACCGATCTTTATGATTTTTTCAGACAACAATATATGCTATATACGTAAGCATTCGTTGAAATTTGAGGCCTCTAGCTCTTAAAATAGGGCAGTAATTACGAAAAGTTTCTTATCTGAACAATCGGTTGTGGGGGATATATACTATATATACGACCGATCTCATCAATTTTTTAAAGAACAATATGTGCAATATACGAAATTATATGGTGAAGTTTGAAGCTTCAATCTGTTAAATTGTGTAAGATATGACAAAAATCCTCTTCATGCTATAGTGGTCCAATCCGGCCGGTTCAGACAAATGTCTAATCGGACACCCAAATACACCCGCTCACCAAATTTTATCAAGATATCTCAAAATTTTGAGGGACTAGTTTGCATACAAACAGATAGACGGACATGGCTAAATCAACTCAGCTCTTCAACCTGATTATTTCGGTATACTTAATGTTGGGTCTATCTATTTTCCTTTAAGGACTTACAATTTTGGGTTTCGTGACGAAATTAAAAAACCATTTCATTTTCATGAAAGGTATAAAAATTGAATTTTTTTTTTTAAATTAACATAATTTATTAAAAGTAAAAAATAAAAGGAACAAGTCTGCGTAGAACACCTCTTTGTACGCAGAAGGGTGTTCAACGCAGAAGGACATCACCGTGGCGTTGGAACAATTTAAAGCATCTGGTACCTCCAAGCAAGCAGTGAATTAGATAAAATGACCGTATGCTTGTGTTCGCGGAAAGTAAACAAATAAATCATTAAATTTTACAATAATACCCAAATTCAAACAAATGAAAATAGTAGATTGCGAATTTAAAAACATAATAAAGTGTACTTATGTATAAAATTCTTGTGAAAGTGTTCGTATGTAGATAAAAAGTGATAGTTATACAATGGTAACTTTAACTACTAATTACTAGTAAATTGTTAATAACAATTAAAAATTACTTACTGATTCTCTTTGGGGAACTCCCTAAGAACCTATGTGCAAAATTTCAAAATTCAAACCCCTTTGGTTTACGAATAAAACCAATTGGTCCCTTAATGTGTAGCCGACCCATAGAAACTGTTAGAAGAACGTCAAATTTTGATAAAATTGTATTTTTAAGAAAATTAAATAACTCCCAACAAAAATGAAATAAATCCCAATGCCTGAATTACAAACAATGAAGTAAGTTCCAATAAAAATGAAATAACTGCCAATCTCAAAAAATTATGAAATAACTCCCAAAAAAATTTTATTGGTGATTATTTCATTTGGGAGTTATTTCATTATAAAATAATTACCAGCAAAAATTATGAAATAATTCCCAATGAATTGGGAGCTATTTCATAATGAAATAAGTCCCAATTTGTATGGAAAATATTTGGGAGTTATTTCATTTTTTTGTTGGGAGTTATTGCATTTGGGGGGTAATATCACTGCACCTGTGCACCTGAAAACATCATAAAATCTTCCTGAACTTTGTCAGGGGCCTTGCACTGAAACCGTTTTCACATACACTATTATGCATATATGTGCAGCCGCATGCATATATTTATTTTACGATAACAACATAAAATCTTCCTGAACTTTGTCAGGGGCCTGCACTGAACCCGTTTTCACATACACTATTATGAATATATGTGCAGCCGCATGCATATATATATTTTATGATAACACCATAAAATCTTCCTGAACTTTATCAGGGGCACATATTTCTGTTTCGCATTAAGCTCATATGCCTCAGCATTACTTTCAAAAATTTCAAACCACTTTGCAACAGGTATTGATTTGCCATCTAAATCACAAATAATTTTTGAAAACCCATCATTAGAAATAGCAGCCTTATTATTATCATCAAACTTATTTGCAAGTAGTTTTATTAACTCGTTTAGTTCACTTGTTGCCATTTCTGTTGTTTCAGTTTCCACACGTTCCAACAATTCACTAGTATTTGCTTCTATAGCACTCCCACTGCTGTGACTATATCTATCCTCTACAATTGCGTCCTCAAAATTTTGATTCGCTCCTATTTTATTTTGGTCTACTTCTCTCTTTCTTGGCCACAGTTCATATATTTGTTTCCCTATCCTGCTGCTCTGCTTTATCGTCGTTCAATTAAACACATTATTTATCCAATACTGTTCTTTTCAACTGGAGTTCGCTTATTTACTTTGCAACGATTTCTTATGTATTTATTAAGTTTTCAAACGGTTGTTTTATACATATTTCTTGGGTTGTTCGTCGAACGGTTGTTTCTGCTGTTAAATTGCATATTCTCATACGTATATAAATGCAATTTTATTCACGTGGTTAGACTTTAAATTAGCACAAATTCTATTATATTTTTAGCTGTTTTTTTTCAGCAAATGTATTGCCAATTTAATCGCTCCGCTGTAGTTTTTGGTTGAGCTCCCATGTAAATAAGTAGAGATGTTACCTTAGTTTTATTACTAGAAATATTTCAATTTTTCTCAAATTTAGCTTCATTTATTTCAAGTAGTATTAGGTTTAGATATTTAGGTAATTTTAGTTAAAGGTTAGAAAAATATTAGCTTTATATATTTAAGCTCATCTGAATTATATGCAGAAGTAATTGCTGCAACTTCGCACTGATCAAATTCAATAAATAAATATATTACGACGATATAGGGAACTTAACTTCTTAAAGCGATTTGGATTTTCAAATTATTAATACAACTTTTATAAAAGTTCAACTTCGTTCTTAAAACAACACGACCGAGTTCTTCTCTTCAACTGTTCAACTAGTTTTATGTTTGTTTGATATTTGTCATTCGGACATAATCTAGGGTTCCTAGGCAGGCGGTGCAGTGAAATAACTCCCAAATGAAATAACTACCATGAAATAACTCCCAATGATATAAGTCCCAATAAAAATGAAATAACTCCCAACTTTAATAAATGAAATAACTCCCAAAGAAGAAAATGAAATAACTCCCAATAGTTGCGAGTTATTTCATAATGAAATCACAAGTCCAAAAAAAAAATGAAATAACTCCCAAATTAAAATAAGTCCCAAAAAAATGAAATAAATCCCAGATCAAAATTTGAAATAGTATCTTTATACTATATAATCAGTTACAATGAGATTTGATAAATACAGCAAACTATTATGTACATATGTAAAAGTTACAATTACAAGAAAACTTGAATAGTGTCATCGAAGTAAAAGTAATTTATTTAAAAAAATTGTATTTTTTTTTTTGAAATTAACATAATTTATTAAAAGTAAAAAACAAAAGGAACAAGTCTGCGTAGAAAACCCCTTTGTACGCAGAAGGGTGTACTACGCAGAAGGACATCACCGTGGCGTTGGAACAATTTAAAGCATCTGGTACCACCAAGCAAGCAATGAATTAGATAAAATGACCGTATGCTTGTGTTCGCGGAAAGTAAACAAATAAATCATTAAATTTTACAATAATACCCAAATTTAAACAAATGAAAATAGTAGATTGTGATTTTATAAACATTATAAAGTGTACTTATGTATAAAATTCTTGTGAAAGTGTTCGTATGTAGATAAAAAGTGATAGTTATACCATGGTAACTTTAACTACTAATTACTAGTAAATTGTTAATAACAATAAAAAACTACTTACTGATTCTCGCTGGGGAACTCCCTAAGAATCTATGTGCAAAATTTCAAAATTCAAACCCCTTTGGTTTACGAATAAAACCAATTGGTCCCTTAATGTATAGCCGACCCATAGAAACTGTTAGAAGAACGTCAAAGTTTGATAAAATTGTATTTTTAAGAAAATTAAATAACTCCCAACAAAAATGAAATAAATCCAATGCCTGAATTACAAACAATGAAGTAAGTTCCAATAGAAATGAAATAACTGCCAATCTCAAAAAATTATGAAATAACTCCCAAATAAATTTTATTAGGGATTATTTCATTTGGGAGTTATTTCATTATGAAATAATTACCAGCAAAAATTATGAAATAAGTCCCAATGAATTGGGAGCTATTTCATAATTAAATAAGTCCCAATTTGTATGGAAAATATTTGTAACGACAGCCTGTCTACATACTGGCTTGAATGGGTGACAGCGTGTATATGTGTCTATGTGTTTATGTGTTTTGTGTCCAGGTCCGTGCCGTGGCCGCAATGTCGCCATTAAAATAATATTAACATAATAACATTAACATTGACAACATTGTACCTATAGTGAACACAATGTTTCAACGGAAATAAGATGTTGCGCTTGGCATCATGTTGTTATAATAAGTAAAATTTCACCATGTTGCTAACAACCTAGCAGCCTTGACGAATGATATGTAACTATGTGTTTGTTCTGTTCGGTATTATGTATGTGGATGTGTATTTGTGAATGGCTATGAACGTGTGAATGCATCAGTGTAAGCGGTCAAGGCACGAACCAAATGTATCTGTGTAGGTGTTCGTTTTGTGGAGCGGTAACCGTATGAATGTATGAGTGCATGATTGTATAGATGGAAAATACGGGAAAGCCGAAAAGAAAGTTTGGCATGTAATGGTAAAAATTTTCCATTTTTGGGTAACGTTCCTTACCACGGCGGTGGCTATAAGAAGGGGAAAACTGATTTAACGGGTAAAAGTCTTGTTTCAACAGTGCCCAGTGCAAGTGAGTAGTGAAAAATCACAAGTGAAGTGCGCGTTTACAACCGTAAATTACAAAGTGCATAGTCCTTAGTAGTGCGCGAATTAAACCGCTTTGTAAAGAAAATTGTGCGCGTCGAAAAGTTTCCGCGGTACGTGCAAAGAGCTGGAATCAGTTGTCAAAAAATTACAAGTTACAAGAGCGCACAATTGATTTTCCTTTGGGAAAGACCCACTGGGCACGTATATGGGCGGCGTACCACCAAAAAGCATATACATTATACTTGGCGGTCAACACAACAACAACAACTACCACGCACTAGACTAAAATTTTAATTTGTTAGCGCCCTTCACAACAACAACCACTATAGCATTTTCATATTGGCGATATAGGGTCGCAACAACCACAACAGCATTTTTTTTATAGTGGCGGCATAACGTTCTACAACAACTACACCATTTTTGCTATATTGGCGGCGCAACACCAACCACAACCGGTATTTATTTTTTTTCTTGGCGACATACCGCCCAACAATACTACAACAACGTTTTTATATTGGCGGCATAACGCTCAACAGCAACTACACCATATTGCATATTGGCGGCATTCCGGCCAACAACAATTATCACGCATCCAAAAGCACTACATTACATTGTTATTTTTACCGGCGTGCACCACACCATCAACAAAAACAACAAATTATTCATATTGGCGACATACCGCCCAACAACAGAATCACCTACAAGGACTTGGAATTTACACATAACATCTTTCACTGGCTGAGTTGAGCCGCAACAACAACAGCCACTACACCATACACAACAAAGTAGGAGCTTTTCAAACAACATATTAGGTTATATGTTGAAATTTGTATGTTTGGGATATATTATTAAGTTTATTTAAATATTGGTATAAGGGTCATAATTTTTACAGGGAACGGGCAAAAAGGGGGCATTATATCTCCGGGGCCAAGCATTTCCGTTTCGCGCATATAAAGTCTGAGTTTTACTTTAACTCCATATTTCAGGAGTTAATGGTGGCACTTTTGCCTCCATCACATTTTTTCTCTTCGTTTCTTCATTTTCTTCCTTTTTTTGTTTTAATTTTTCTACGTCAGTTTGACATTTAATTTTTCTTTATATTTTTATATCTCCACTTTCTACCATATACACATTTTTCTTTTGCATATGCACCAAATTAGGATTTTCAATCATTCGATTTTTTTGCCATCTTTTCATTTTTTTGTACTTACTTCTATCATTGGCAAAATCAATTGCAACATCACACCCCGAGGGTGTATATGCACAGTGTGCCTTCAGCACCAAGAACAATTTTTTTTTGATTACACATTTTTAATTTTCGCGGTTTACCATCACGCGGGCAGCTTTGATACTACCAGAGCACTCATTATCAAAGATCACTAGCGAGTGATCTTGTCTAGGTGTTTGAGGGTGGCTACCTTGAGTGTGGTCATATGTACATATGTATGTTTGAGTTTTTCTTTTTTCAGCTACTCAACTGCAGCGGCGCAGTTGGATGAGAAGAGTAACTTGGTAAGTGTTTTGAGTGAAAAATTTAAATTTATCAAAATACACTTGTTTAGTTATATGTACATGTGTTAGCACAGATTCCTGCTCTTGCAAAAATAGAACAGGAGTTAGCAAATCAAAAAAAATAAAAACAGATTGCAACAAACATATGTACATGCATGAAAAACGTCACAAACATACATTTGCACTTACATACATACCGTTTGTTTTCATAAATATATAAATTCCTTTGCTTAAGTGACCTAATTTTGCTTGTACATATTTGATCTTATGTTTACTTGAGCGGTTGCGGTAGGTCAGGGATTAGGGCACTTGATTTTTTTGTTCGCCTTCTTATTTTTTTTGAATTTGTATCTTTATGATTTAGAATTAGCTCCTATTAATAATAGTGCATTAGGGTGGTCCTAAAAGTTTAAATTCTATATTTGAATTCAGACACTTTGTCTATTAGTCATAGGTATATTGTATTGCATTGAATTTGAAATTTATCTACTGCTTCCTGCATTCGCATGAATTTGTAATGTTAGCTAGTAATAAAGTTCAGCATTATATTTGAGCATTTTTTTTTTCTTTGAGTAAATAGAAACATTAGAAATTGATAGTAGCTAAGCCTTTTGAAATCATTGTCACAATATTTTGTATTAAACTCTGAGTTTAAAGTTCTGTTTTTTTTATAAATCATGGAACTAGTAGTAGGGTGGTATTTGCTAATTTGTAAACCAAGAACTTTGTAAATAAATTATAAGAATTATGTTTGGATGAAATTTGAATATATTCATTATGCAGGGTTAGGGTGACAATATTTGGTGTTGGTGCTGAGCTTGTGCGTGGCAAGGTAAGGTGAAGGTGAGTGTTTAGGGAAAATGACCGATTGACAGAGGACAGACCAGTGTCAGGTTTGGGGGCACTGTAAGGTAAACAGGAGTCAGCACAGTGCCCACGGTGCAGTGCAAGTTGCACTGCAGAGGGAGGGTAGACTCCACCTGACAGGACAGGCCTCCATCTTTTTCCCCTCTTAACTCTGCCCCTCACGTTTATTTCTATCTTTTTCAGCTTTTTCTCTCCTTTCTATACACGTCCAGGTATGAACCCTCTTTTTGTTCATGTGGCTGCGGGTGAGGTCGGTGGTGCAATACCCCGCCCAAGACGACGACCTAGCCTGGGCCCGCAAGCATACCTGCTTGCCGCCGCTCCTCACCACCCAAACAGTCAGCCACGTAACAATGGCGCCCAAGGTCAATAGCCAGATCACCTTTTTAGTTTTTTGTCTTTCCATATTTTTTTGTTTTTTTTTTTTGCAAATCATTTTTAAATTTGTAGTTTGCTTTGCAGTTTTTCATTCTCCATTAATCCTTCAAGTTCCGCTTTTATTTTTGTTTTGTTTCCAATATTTGCGTCCAGTTTTTAGCTCTTGTATTTCCAACGATAATAGCCCGATCCTCTCCAACCTTTTTCAACTAACTCTATTTTTCACTATTCCTTAATTTTCCCACTTTTATTTCAGATTTCCTGTTTTTTTTTTTTTTTGTATCCTATGTTCCTTTCAAACCCAATCCTTATTTCCGTCTTTTGGCAGAACAGAGGCAGTCATGATGGCAACGCCGATTGGGTTCACCTGATCGACAAGTGTCATCATGACCAGAGGATAGGGATTAGCTGAGTGTCCATGTCAGGGTTCTTTTGTTGAACTTCAACAGCTCAACAAAGTGGTAACTGGTATGACACTTAGCTAGAGACGGACTTAGGTAGGAGATCGTGGCGAGCTGTTCAAACTACCTTACCGGGAGTCCAGCACTGCCGGTAAGTGAGGTTTACAGTCGTCGCCACGATATTTAGGAGTAGGAGGTGTGGCATCCACGCTTAGGAACAAGTTCTTGAACGTGAAGTGCCACACTTCCACGGACAGCACGATTGATCAGATTTCAAATACATAGAGACGGACTAACCACTTTCGCTGAACCTTCGCCAAGGCAGCACCACGGACACCAATACAAATACATTAAATTTCATTTCTTAACTTTTTAGTTCGAAGTCAAAATTAAATATTTTTGAAGTTTCGAAGTTATAAACTATTTTTGTTTTTTTTTATGTTTTTACGGATTATTTTCGTATTAGGATTGTTTCCAAACATTTTTTTTGAAATTGTTTTTTAAAATATTTTTGGGTTTGGAGTAATCCACTACAAATGCAACCACTAACAAAGTGCCTGGATAATAACAAACTTTTTCTTATTTTTATTTAATTTTAAGATTTTTACTATTTTGGGTTCATAGAAGGGTTAGAGTAGTACCGTAGTTTTTTTTTTTTTTTTGTTCTGGAATTCGGAAGCATTTTCTCTATTTATATTTTTTTTTTTTTATTTGTTTCCTTCATACCTTTGTATCGTAGTTTACCAACTTGCATTTGAAAATTTTTTGGTTTCAACTACATATACCCCCGGTTATTTTTTTCGGCTTTGGAGTAATTTTTATAGGTCTGCCTACTGGACATATAAGGCATAAAATTTAATCCTTTTATACATATACACTAATTGAATTACATACACATACACACTAACATATTACTTTTATACATATAAACTGAATTTTTTGGTACCTTTATATTATTTATTATTTTTTTGAATCACATTACCAGGTTGTTTTATATTTATTAAGCCTATTTCGATCTGCAAATATACACAGATTGTTCTTATTGAAATTAATTCTTTGGGTCACATTTTTAAATTTTCCTTCTTTTTTCCATTTGAGTTGAACGTCGGTGGGTACTCGCCGTTTGGGATATCGTGCCCGTGGATACATTAGGGCGTCCGGGGCAAAATTTTTAGTCCATTCGTTTTTATTTTTCCAATTTTACTTGGGTTTACTTTTGTTTTTGGGTTTCCTTCAGACAGTGAATGTCTGACAAGGACGAGGAGGCCGAGAATCGTGTTGCAGGGGGATTAGGTATACTGAGCACTGCTAGACCAGTCACTAGGAACGTTACGAGGGCCGCACTAGAAAACCAGATCGCTGGTTCGGTGTTCAATCAAATCGACACTGGTATTCCCAGGGCCGTCGACTTTGTGCCCACAGACTATTTCAATAGGTGCGCGTCGCGGATTTTCGGATCGTTTGGCCCTGAACGTCCGCTGAGGGTGTCTTTCGCGAACGGGGTGTCGTTCAACGACTCGGAAAATAGTTTAAATTTCTCGCAGAAAATCGATTTGGTGTGCCAAATGTCCGACAGCGAGAACGTGGGTGCACAGGGGGGCGATGTTCGTTCGCCAAACACACCAGCAGTAGTTCACGGTGGCCTAAATGCTCCTCGCACCGACGCCAGTGATCACGCAACCAATGTTGAACAGCTGAGCCGCATGATGGCGATGATGGCGGAACAACAAGATTTGGAGGTGAAAATGGCGGGTGAAGTGCGGAGCATCAAAACCAACGTCGATCATCTTGGTGGTCGCGTGGTAGTGATGGAGGCATCCAGTCACGCGGTGGGACATCGGTCCGCTGTGGCATCCACGCCCGAGCCTCAGAACTGTAGGGGGGAGCCTGCTACCCGCAGTGGTATTCCGAGTGGCAGTCGGTTTACTGAGCGAGATGGTAGTGACCCTCCAAGGTGGAAAAAGTTAGATTTAGAAAAGTGGCACATCAAATTTGATGGGGCCGATAAGCGTATAAGCGTCGAAAGCTTCATCTTTCGTGTTGAACGCATGCGGGAGCAACACAATATTTCCTATTTCCAGCTTTTCACGGACTTTCATAGTCTGGTTTCCGGCGGTGCCTTGAAGTGGTATTGGCAGGTCCTAGAGGACCATGCAGATGAGCCCGATTTCGGCTATTTCGAGCTGAAGGCCGAGATGCTAAGCCACTTCAAGTCTGCTGAGTCCGACTATGAAAGAATCCGTGAAATAATGGAACGGAAACAGCAGCCCGCAGAAGCTTTCGACAACTTTTATAGCGAAGTCCACAACTTGACGTTCCGTTTGCGGAAGAGGATCCCTGAGAAGGAGTTGGTTGGCATCATCAGGGGCAACCTCAAACCGTACCTGGCAACTTGACCTTCGCCATAAAAATGGACTCGTTGGCGGAGCTCAAGTCGGAATGCAAGAGAGCCCAAAAGCTTATTAAAGAAAAAAAAGTAGGTCGAGGGTCATTAATGAAATTAATTTTGAACAGCCAGAGCAATTAGGGGAAAGAAAAGTCGAAGCTTTTGATAGGAAGCCTCAGCGCCCACCCCAAGTGTTCGTCCTTCTGTTAGTCCTGCGTCTAAGTCGACTTTCAACTCCTTTTGTGCATCACCCTTCCACTTGATGTTGTTTTTCGTGCGGTATGCCGGTGGATCACTTTGTGAAAAACCCGGCAGAAGCACAAAAACCAAATAAATGTTCGTCCTCGTTCCACAATATGGTCTGTTTTGCGTGTGGTAGTGATTCGTCCTTTTGTGTTTTTAAGCCCAAGCAGGGAAACCCGAGGCTGGCGGAGTTAACCGGGGACTCCAGCCAGGAGACAGGCAACCCGGAAACACTCAAGTAAAAATTTTGAGGAGAAGGGATACGGAAAACAGGGAAGAAGTGAATCAACCAAGAATAACACCGGAAAAGAAGGAGATTAAGAGTTTACACCAAAGAAAGCTAGAGTACGAAGAAGCGAGAAAGAGAATATTTTGTGATACAATAAATGCAAGTAGGAAAAACAGAAATTTTACGAAGATAGAGAAAATGAGGGAAAATAGGAAATATTTTAAAAGGTTGAGGAATAAAATAGTTTCAACAATTGTTACAGTGAAAGGAGATAATAGGTTTTTCGCCAAAACAAATATAGGAGGTCACGAGGTTCTGGCTCTCTTGGACTCAGGGGCAAGTGCCAGCTGCTTAGGCAAAGACTCAGCTGCACTCCTTCGGGGAAAGGAAGCCTTGATTGTGCCAATCAAGGGCCAAAATATCCGAACCGCGAACGGGGAGGAAACCGTCGTGGTAGGGGTCATAAAGTTACCAGTCGTGTGGGATAATACGACCAGGGAATTAGAATTTTTAATAGTTCCTGATCTGCAACAGGAAGTATATTTTGGGATAGATTTTTGGCAGGCCTTTGGTATGAGTGTTGTGAGTAAGGGTGTGAGTTGTATTGTGAATGGTGCCAGTGTGGCGGAGCTCGTGCCCGCCGAGGGTGACTTGTCTTTCGATGCTGTGCAGCACGTTTTAACACCGGAGCAAAATAATAGGTTGGAGCGGGTAAAAGCCCAATTCCCGTCCTTCGCGGTATTAGGGTTAGGCCAAACAGATAAGGAGGAACACGTCATCGAGGTGGTTGACGAGAATCTGCCAGTAAAGCAGCGCCATTACCCGATTTAACCAGCTATTCAAAAACTCATATACGCAGAGTTAGATCGAATGTTGGACATGGGAGTCATCGAGGAGTCCAACAGCAGCTGGAATTCGCCGGTGTCACTGGTAATAAAAGGGCGAAAAACCGCTTGTGCCTTGACACTCGCAAAGTCAACGAACGAACAATTAAGGATGCCTACCCCTTACCCCACATTGATGGAATCCTCAGCCGACTACAAAATACACGATTTATTTCCGCGATAGATTTGAAGGACGCTTTCTGGCAGATTCCTCTGGAGAAGAAATCAAGAGAAAAGACTGTTTTTACTGTCCCTGGCCGACCCCTTTACCAATTTACCGTCATGCCTTTCGGGTTGTGCAATGCGGCACAACGAATGTGTCGTCTCATGGACAAGGTCATTCCGGCCGCTTTACGTGAATGTGTTTTTGTTTATCTTGAGGATTTGTTAATTTGTTCTGTAGATTTCGAGTCCCATATGTGTTTATTGGAAAAGGTCGCTCGGTGTCTTCGTGAGGCTAAGTTAACTATAAATGTAGAAAAGAGCAAGTTTTGTTTTAAAGAGGTTCGCTATTTAGGATACGTTGTCGGGGATGGATGTATTAGGACAGACGCCAACAAAGTGGTGGCTGTGAGGGACTTTCCAGTTCCGAAAACTCCGAAGCAACTACGACGGTTCCTGGGTATGTCGGGCTGGTACCGACGTTTCATACAGGACTATGCGACTATTGCAGCGCCGCTGCACGACTTCCTCAAGAAAGACAAAATCAAAAAGTTTGCAATGACGGAAGAAGCAATAAAATCATTTGAAATTTTAAAGCAGAGTTTGGTTTCGGCACCGGTGCTCACACATCCTGACTTTAAGCGTCGATTTTATATTCAATGTGATGCATCAACGGACGGAGTGGGAGGGGTTTTGTTTCAGTTGGACGATGACCAGAACGAAAGACCGATTGCCTACGTTTCGGCAAAACTAAATAAAGCGCAGAAGAACTACAGCATAACAGAACTAGAATGATATGCTGCGATCTTGAGTGTTAAAAGATTCCGACCTTATATAGAAGGAACCCCGTTCACCATCATAACTGATCATGTCAGCCTCAAATGGCTCATGAATCAGAAAGATCTTTCTGGGAGGTTGGCAAGGTGGAATTTGAAACTCCAGGGTTATGATTTCGATATCCAACATCGAAAAGGTGCGCAAAACGTGGTTCCCGACACACTCTCACGAATGCGCATGGACGGAATACAGACGAATGACAGAGCCATAGACGTATGTCTCGAGTCACCGTGCTTCGAGTCGGAGGAGTATACGGAGTTAAAAAAGACGGTGACCGAGAACAAAGATAAGTTGCCAGACTTATGCATATCGGACGGTTACGTTTATAAACGGACGCAATTCGACAGAGGGGATGATCTTCTAGCGGACCAGACCTGGAAGCTCTGGGTTCCGTCGGAACTGCGACCGGGGCTGGTAGAGTCGTCTCATAGCTCACCGTCCGCTGGTCATGGTGGCATCCAAAAGACACTGTCCCGACTACGTAAAAAATATTATTGGCCAGGAATGGTCACCGACGTATGCGCCCATGTAAAAGACTGCGGAACCTGCAAAACTAACAAAACTCAAAACGTGTTTAAACAACCCATGATGGGAAAGCAAAAGCTCACAGATCGACCTTTCCAACGTCTGTTCATTGATTGTATGGGTCCGTATCCGCGTACTGTAGATGGTAATGTATATGTCTTTGTTTGTCTTGATCATTTCTCGAAGTTTGTGTTTTTAAAACTGATGAGAAGGGCAACTTCAGCTGAAGCCATAAAATATTTAGAGAGGGATGTTTTCCACATGTTCGGCTTGCCCGAATATGTCCATTCGGACAACGGAAAACAGTTTGTATCTGAGATCTTCAACAACTTTTTAGAAAAATATGGCACCAAACATATAAAAACTGCATTTTACTCGCCACAAAGTAACGCTGCGGAGAGGGTAAATATATTTGTCTTGCAAATCATAAGATCCTTTATAAAGGACAATCAAAAGAATTGGGACAAGTGCGTCAGTGATGCCGCATTTGCACTCCGCAGCGTCACACATTCTTTAATCAACATGTCGCCATATTTTGGCACTTTCGGTATGCCTATGATACAGCATGCTGCATCATATGAGCTATACCGAAAGCTGGCGGCGGTAAAGGATGTTGATTGTGAGGTAGAGGCAACAAGCGATAGAACGCAAATGATTAGGAACAAAATTATGAAAGAGCTGAAGTTGGCCCATGAAAGAAGCCAAAAGGTATATGACACTAGGAGTAGGGATGTTAAGTTTCAAATTGGACAAGTGGTATATCGTCGAAACTTTAAACAAAGTTCCCAAGCCGAAAATTACAACGCTAAATTAGCTCCAAAACAAGTAAGATGTATTGTTTTAAACGTTATAGGGAACTCAATGTATGAACTTGGCAACAGCAATGGGAAAAAGATCGGCGTATATCACGCTAAAGACATTTTTGCAAAATAGTTTAATGTTTTTTGTAGTGCTATTACTCTTGTTCTATGTTATTTATTTATTTATCGACGTATTGTATTTATTAATTTATTGACGTATGTGATTATATTATTAAATTATTTTTATTTTTTTTTTTTACCTTTTTATTTATTTGATTATTTTTGCATTTATTTATTTTTTTTTATTTTATTTATTTATTTTTTTTACCTACTTGACTATTTGATCTGTGATATTTTTTTTTATATACATTTTTTTTTGCCATCTGTGATATTTTATTTTATTTTATTTAATTTTTTTTATTTATTTATTTTTTTTATTTATTTTATCTGTGATATTTTATTTACTATTAGATATGTAGAGTAGTATCTGTGATATACGTTTAAGTAGTAGCATTAGCCCAGTGATTTAGTTCGTAGTTAAACAGAACCAAAATTTAAAGGCGTGAAAAAAAAAAATAGGCCCGGCATTGAGTCGTGGGTCGAGGCCACACGTTGGACGCGGGAAATAATACTTGCCAGCCTGCGTTTAAACTTTTATAAGCACACGCTCCATAGTGCATGCACCATTGGCGGTTGCGAGCCTGTAACGACAGCCTGTCTCCATACTGGCTTGAATGGGTGACAGCGTGTATATGTGTCTATGTGTTTATGTGTTTTGTGTCCAGGTCCGTGCCGTGGCCGCAATGTCGCCATTAAAATAATATTAACATAATAACATTAACATTGACAACATTGTACCTATAGTGAACACAATGTTTCAACGGAAATAAGATGTTGCGCTTGGCATCATGTTGTTATAATAAGTAAAATTTCACCATGTTGCTAACAACCTAGCAGCCTTGACGAATGATATGTAACTATGTGTTTGTTCTGTTCGGTATTATATATGTGGATGTGTATTTGTGAAAGGCTATGAACGTGTGAATGCATCAGTGTAAGCGGTCAAGGCACGAACCAAATGTATCTGTGTAGGTGTTCGTTTTGTGGAGCGGTAAGCGTATGAATGTATGAGTGCATGATTGTATAGATGGAAAATACGGGAAAGCCGAAAAGAAAGTTTGGCATGTAATGGTAAAAATTTTCCATTTTTCGGTAACGTTCCTTACCACGGCGGTGGCTATAAGAAGGGGAAAATTGGGTCAACGGGCAAAAGTCTTGTTTCAACAGTGCACAGTGCAAGTGAGTAGTGAAAAATCACAAGTGAAGTGCGCGTTTACAACCGTAAATTACAAAGTGCATAGTCCTTAGTAGTGCGCGAATTAAACCGCTTTGTAAAGAAAATTTGTGCGCGTCGAAAAGTTTCCGCGGTACGTGCAAAGAGCTGGAATCAGTTGTCAAAAAATTACAAGTTACAAGAGCGCACAATTGATTTTCCTTTGGGAAAGACCCACTGGGCACGTATATGGGCGGCGTACCACCAAAAAGCAAATACATTATACTTGGCGGTCAACACAACAACAACAACTACCACGCATTACACTAAAATTTTAATTTGTTAGCGCACTCCACAACAACAACCACTATCGCATTTTCATATTGGCGATATAGGGCCGCAACAACCACAACAGCATTTTTTTTTATAGTGGCGGCATAACGTTCAACAACAACTGCACCATTTTTGCTATATTGGCGGCGCAACACCAACCACAACCGGTATTTATTTTTTTTTCTTGGCGACATACCGCCCAACAATACTACAACAACGTTTTTATATTGGCGGCATAACGCTCAACAGCAACTACGCCATATTGTATATTGGCGGCATTCCGCCAACAACAATTATCACGCATCCAAAAGCACTACATTACATTGTTATTTTTACCGGCGTGCCCCACACCATCAACAAAAACAACAAATTATTCATATTGGCGACATACCGCCCAACAACAGAATCACCCACAAGGACTTGGAATTTACACATAACATCTTTCACTGGCTGAGTTGAGCCGCAACAACAACAGCCACTACACCATACACAACAAAGGAGGAGCTTTTCAAACAACACATTAGGTTATATGTTGAAATTTGTATGTTTGGGATATATTATTAAGTTTATTTAAATATTGGTATAAGGGTCATAATTTTTACAGGGAACGGGCAAAAAGGGGGCATTATATCTCCGGGGCCAAGCATTTCCGTTTCGCGCATATAAAGTCTGAGTTTTACTTTAACTCCATATTTCAGGAGTTAATGGTGGCACTTTTGCCTCCATCACATTTTTTTTCTCTTCGTTTCTTCATTTTCTTCCTTTTTTTGTTTTAATTTTTCTACGTCAGTTTGACATTTAATTTTTCTTTATATTTTTATATCTCCACTTTCTACCATATACACATTTTTCTTTTGCATTTGAACCAAATTAGGATTTTCAATCATTCGCTTTTTTTGCCATCTTTTCATTTTTTTGTACTTACTTCTATTATTATTGGCAAAATCAATTGCAACATCACACCCCGAGGGTGTATATGCACAGTGTGCCTTCAGCACCAAGAACAATTTTTTTTTGATTACACATTTTTAATTTTTAATTTTCGCGGTTTACCATCACGCGGGCAGCTTTGATACTACCAGAGCACTCATTATCAAAGATCACTAGCGAGTGATCTTGTCTGAGTGTTTGAGGGTGGCTACCTGAGTGTGGTCATATGTACATATGTATGTTTGGGTTTTTCTTTTTTCAGCTACTCAACTGCAGCGGCGCCGTTGGATGAGAAGAGTAACTTGGTGAGTGTTTTGAGTGAAACATTGAAATTTATCAAAATACACTTGTTTAGTTGTATGTACATGTGTTAGCACAGATTCCTGCTCTTGCAAAAATAGAACAGGAATTAGCAAATCAAAAAAATAAAAACAGATTGCAACAAACATAAGGACATACATGAAAAACGTCACAAACCTACATTTGCACTTACATACATACCTTTTGTTTTCATAAACATATAAATTCCTTTGCTTAGGTGACCTAATTTTGCTTGTACATATTTGATCTTATGTTTACTTGAGCGGTTGCGGTAGGTCAGGGATTAGGGCACTTGATTTTTTTGTTCGCCTTCTTATTTTTTTTGAATTTGTATCTTTATGATTTAGAATTAGCTCCTATTAATAATAGTGCATTAGGGTGGTCCTAAAAGTTTAAATTCTATATTTGAATTCAGACACTTTGTCTATTAGTCATAGGTATATTGTATTGCATTGAATTTGAAATTTATCTACTGCTTCCTGCATTCCCATGAATTTGTAATGTTAGCTAGTAATAAAGCTCAGCATTATATTTGAGCATTTTTTTTCTTTGAGTAAATAGAAACATTAGAAATTGATAGTAGCTAAGCCTTTTGAAATCATTGTCACAGTATTTTGTATTAAACTCTGAGTTTAAAGTTCTCTTTTTTTTATAAATCATGGAACTATTAGTAGGGTGGTATTTGCTAATTTGTAAACCAAAAAATTTGTAAATAAATTATAAGAATTATGTTTGGATGAAATTTGAATATATTCATTATGCAGGGTTAGGGTGACAATATTTGGTGTTGGTGCTGCGCTTGTGCGTGGCAAGGTAAGGTGAAGGTGAGTGTTTAGGGAAATGACCGATTGACAGAGGACAGACCAGTGTCAGGTTTGGGGGCACTGTAAGGTAAACATGAGTCAGCACAGTGCCCACGGTGCAGTGCAAGTTGCACTGCAGAGGGAGGGTAGACTCCACCTGACAGGACAGGACTCCATCTTTTTCCCCTCTTAACTCTGCCCCTCACGTTTATTTCTATCTTTTTCATCTTTTTCTCTCCTTTCTATACACATCCAGGTATGAACCCTCTTTTCGTTCATGTGGCTGCGGGTGAGGTCGGTGGTGCAATACCCCGCCCAAGACGACGAGCTAGCCTGGGCCCGCAAGCATACCTGCTTGCCGCCGCTCCTCACCACCCAAACAGTCAGCCACGTAACATATTTGGGAGTTATTTCATTTTTTGTTGGGAGTTATTGCATTTCACTGCACCTGTGCACCTGGAAACATCATAAAATCTTCCTGAACTTTGTCCCGGGCCTTGCACTAAACCCGTTTTGACATACACTATTATGCAAATATGTGCAGGCGCATTAATATATATATTTTATGATAACACCATAAAATCTTCCTGAATTTTGTCAGGGGCTTTGCACTGAACCCGTTTTCACATACACTATTATGCATATATGTGCAGGCGCATGCATATATATATTTTATGATAACATCATAAAATCTTCCTGAACTTTGTCAGGGGCCTTGCACTGAACCCGTTTTGACATACACTAGTATGCATATATGTGCAGGCGCACGCATATATACATATATTTTGTGATAACATCGTAAAATCTTCCTGAACTTTATCAGGGGCACATATTTCTGTTTCGCATTAAGCTCATATGCCTCAGCATTACTTTCAAAAATAGTATCTTTATACTATATAATCAGTTACAATGAGATTTGAAAAATACAGCAAACTATTATGTACATATGTAAAAGATACAATTACAAGAAAACTAGAATAGTGTCGTCGAAGTAAACGTAATTTATTTAAAAAAATTTAATTTTTTTTTTTTTTGAAATTAACATAATTTATTAAAAGTAAAAAATAAAAGGAACATGTCTGAGTAGAAAACCCCTTTGTACGCAGAAAGGTGTACTACGCAGAAGGACATCACCGTGGCGTTGGAACAATTTAAAGCATCTGGTACCACCAAGCAAGCAATGAATTAGATAAAATGGCCGTATGCTTGTGTTCGCTGAAAGTAAACAAATAAATCATTAAATTTTACAATAATACCCAAATTTAAACAAATAAAAATAGTAGATTGTGGTTTTATAAACATTATAAAGTGTACTTATGTATAAAATTCTTGTAAAAGTGTTCGTATGTAGATAAAAAGTTATAGGTATACCATGGTAACTTTAACTACTAATTACTAGTAAATTGTTAATAACAACTAAAATTACTTACTGATTCTCGTTGGGGAACTCCCTGAGAATCTATGTGCAAAATTTCAAAGTTCAAACCCCTTTTGTTTACGAATAAAACCAATTGGTCCCTTAATGTATAGCCGACCCATAGAAACTGTTAGAAGAACGTCAAAGTTTGATGAAATTGTATTTTTAAGAAAATTAAATAACTCCCAACAAAAATGAAATAAATCCCAATGCCTGAATTACAAACAATGAAGTAAGTTCCAATAAAAATGAAATAACTGCCAATCTCAAAAAATTATGAAATAACTCCCAAAGAAATTTTATTGGGGATTATTTCATTTGGGAGTTATTTTATTATGAAATAATTACCAGCAAAAATTATGAAATAAGTCCCAATGAATTGGGAGCTATTTCATAATGAAACAAGTCCCAATTTGTTGGAAAATATTTGGGATTTATTTCATTTTTTTGTTGGGAGTTATTGCATTTGGGGGTTAGTTCACTGCACCTGTGCACCTGAAAACATCATAAAATCTTCCTGAAATTTGTCAGGGGCCTTGCAATAAACCCGTTTTGACATACACTATTATGCAAATATGTGCAGGCGCATGTATATATATATTTTATGATAACATCATAAAATCTTCCTGAACTTTGTCAGGGGCCTTGCACTGAACCCGTTTTGACATACACTAGTAGGCACATATGTGCAGGCGCATGCATATATATACTTTATTATAACACCATAAAGTCTTCTAGAACTTTGTCAGGGGTCTTGCACTGAATCCGTTTTCACATACACTATTATGCATATATGTGCAGGCGGATGCATATATATATTTTATGATAACATCATAAAATCTTCCTGAACTTTGTCAGGGGCCTTGCACTGAACCCGTTTTGACATACACTAGTATGCATATATGTGCAGGCGCATGCATATATATACTTTATTATAACACCATAAAGTCTTCTAGAACTTTGTCAGGGGCCTTGCACTGAATCCGTTTTCACATACACTATTATGCATATATGTGCAGGCGCATGCATATATATATTTTATGATAACACCACAAAATCTTCTAGAAGTTTGTAAGGGGCCTTACACTGAACACGTTTTGACATACACTATTATGCATATATGTGCAGGCGCATGGATCTATATATTTTATGGTGACAACTTAAAATCTTCTAGAACTTTTTCAGGGGCCTTGCACTGAACCCGTTTTCACATACATTATTATGCATATATGTAAAGGCGCATGCATATACATATTTTATGATAACATCATAAAATCTTCCTGAACTTTGTCAGGGGCCTTGCACTAAACCCGTTTGACATACACTATTATGCAAATATGTGCAGGCGCATGCATATTGTGAGGACCAAATATAACACCATTAATTTGGCCCACAAAAAACGACCCCACATCATATTCGATACAGCACTAACACAACAGCCAGTCACAAAAGTCTATAGCAACAGACCAACCAACAAGTTCAATACAGCATACATCATATTCGATACAACACTAACACAACAGCCGGTCACAAAAGGCTATAGCAACAGACCAACCAACAAGTTCAATACAGCATTGACACAACAGCCAGTCACAAAAGGCTATAGCAGCAGACCAACCAACAAGTCTCAGCAACACAACGGGCAAGCACAACACTTTAATGCCAACACAACAAACTAACAAATCTCAGCAACTCAACGAGCGTTCGCAACATCGAACAGCAACCATGGCAACGCAACCATTCGAGCCAGCAATACCAAACAAAGCAATAAAAGGAGCAACACAGCAGGACAGAAGTTATTCAGCACGTAGCTGTGGCCGTGACCAGAGCTACTTGTGGAGCGTCCCTTGAAGTTGTCGGTTCTACCATGCGGACAGGTCGTTTCACAGGAGTAAGTCGTGGCCTCAAGTGGTGAATTTGTCGGTTATACCACCAAATACCGCTTGAGACTTCGCCAGCAACGGCACTACCACAGTAACGTGCACCCGCTAACAGGCAGCGTCCGCCCGCCTGCGCCGACAGTAACAGCGCCACAAAGAGCGCTACGCAAGCATATACGTTGGCCGCAGCAACACTACGCAAACATACAACACTAGCCGCAACAGCATCATAGCTAATATATACGCTGGCCATACCACTACGCCAATCTACTACTCTCACCGCAACAGCACCATAGCTAATATACTACGTTGGCTTCAGTACTGCGCCGATCTACTACGCTGACCACGACAGCGCCCCGATAATATACTGCGTTGACACAGCAAAGTTACGCAAATCTACTACTTCAACTGTACCAGAGTTACCCTCGTGCCGAAGCACGGAGCTGCGGTCGTGACCAGAGCTACTTGTGGAGCGTCCCTTGAAGTTGTCGGTTCTACCATGCGGACAAGTCGCTTCACAGGAGTGAGTCGTGGCCTCAAGTGGTGAATGTGTCGGTTATACCACCAAAAACCGCTTGATACCTCGTGAGCAACGGCACCACCACAGTGACGCGCCCCACGAGCAGGTGACATTCGCAAGCCAAACTACCACCCTGGTCACAATCGCAAACATACTACGTTGGCCATAGCATTACGCCAATCCACTACCCCGGCCACAATCGCACACACACTACGTCGGCCACAGCATTACGCCAGCCACTACGCTGACCGCGACCGCACCACGCTAACATATTACGTGGACCACATCACTACGCAAACATACGACGTTGGCTACAGCATTGCGCCAACCCACTACGCTGACCGCAAGCGCCAACATACGACGCAGGCCACAACAGCGCTATGCAAGCACATTACGTTGCTCACCCCACCACGCTGGCCACAAAAGCACTACGGTGACCACAGCACAGTCATGCAAATACACGACGTCAACCACACTAGGGTGGCGTACATACACGCCAACGCAAGGCGTCACCGAAACACTTTTTACACGCACTCAGGCAACGACCAGCCGGGCGTCCTAACGGGACACGCACGCCGACGCAGGTCGTCACAAAACACATTTACACACACACAAGCAACGACCATAGAGGCGTCATAACGGGACACGAGTACCGTTGGCCCACCACGCAGTATAGAGCAAGCATACAGTGAAACGAAAACAACAAATATTTCTTCTTTTGATTACGTAAAATTTTTCATTTTAATTATAGTGTACATACATATATAGAATTAGAGAAATAAAGTGAATTTATATGAAAACGATTTGCACGGTATCCCAAATTTACAAATCTATTGTAAGCGAACCTTGGACACGGCAAGTATACCCCTAGCACTTATTGAAGAAGCGCCGGGACGGAAAAGCTTCGTTACAATTGGCGCCCGAGCAGGGCCCCTGCAAATCGTTACCACGTCAGAAGGAACATTCCCGACGAGAAACCTAACCACAAAATGGTCGACCAGATCGATACCACGTGGTTAGACACAATTTCAAAGGAGCAGCTGATATCCATCACACAGGAATTGGGTATTGAGCAGACAGGTACCACCCGAGAAATCCGAAAGCGCATAGCAGCACTGGCCTCAAAGGCAAATACGGACTCGGAAATCCACGAAAAATGTTTATCCCTACAAGCCACCTACAAGGAAACTACGCAAATGAGCGATGTAAATGAGGTTAAGACACCGACTCCGTCGAACGAAGAAGGCACACCGAAGGTCGCCGTTACAATAGTAGAACAAACTCAATTCGCGTTTTCTCCCAGGAGTACAGTACCCACACAACAGCACGTACCATCAGAAATTATGGCATCATCAACCGGCACATCTCAACCCACGCAACCGTACTTACCAGCGGGAATGACGGCACCAGCCATGAACTATATATGCCAGGTAACTAAAGCACCTACCGTGGTGTTCGCGCCCATCATCGACCAGGCAAGAAAGTGGTCCGTAAAGTATGAAGGTGGACGGGACCCGTTAGCGTTCATCGAACGGTTAGAGGAGTTAGCCGAAGTATACGCGCTAAACGTGGACCTCCTACCAAAAACCATGCCCGAGCTACTAGGGGCGCCGCGCTACAATGGTACCGCAATAAAAATGCGCACTGGGGAGAGTGGACAAGCTTCAAAAAGGATTTTTTACGTTTCTTCCTACCAGTCAGGTACTTCGAGCGGCTCGACGACGACATACGCCAACGAAGGCAGCACAACAAGGAGAGGTATAAGGACTACGTACTAGGAATCCAGAGCTTGATGAGACACGCAGGGTACACCAGCGAACAGCGGCTGGAACGAATCTTCCGTAACAGACACCCCGATTACCAACTTTACATCCGTCGGAGGGACTTCACTAGTCTCGCAGAGCTCCTGACACTTGCCGAAGAATACGAGAACATACGCGAGGACTATCGAAGATCATCAGGCGCATATCACCGCGAAGTTACGCGACACATCGCCAGTGACACAACCCGGGTGTCATCATCAAAACCTGCAACACAACCGCCACCACCACCGAACCTAACGAACCGCACGCCTACAGGCAATCAGAGATACGACCCCAACGTCGTATGCAGGAGATGCGGCGAACGAGGACATGACACCAATAGGTGCAGAAACCAACAGAAAATTTTTTGCTGGGAATGTGGCCGCAACGATATACGTACCATCGAATGCTGCCGCCGACGTCAGGGAAACGACAGAGGGCTCCACGAAGAACAAGGCGCCGTGAGCCCAAGGGACCTAGCGCCGAAACGGCAGTAACGATACCCAAGGAACCCAGCGCTGAAACGGCAGTAACAATGTACCAAGAGCATGGTCGCCTCTACGCCGTAGCCAAGCTCGGCGCGGAATCAGCCGAGGCGGTCATCGACACAGGGGCATCAAGAAGTTTCGTCTCGAGCAGCTTAGCAGAACGTGTGGTGAACTCGGGAAGCGGAGAAATGGTGAGAGTGGCCATCAAAATAACGATGGCAAACGGGACTAGCACTACCATCTTCGACGCCATAAGGACTGAGGTCCGCCTCGGAGAAGCGTCACTCCAAAAAGTTTTACACGTCATGCCCGGAGCGATCGACGACATCATACTGGGCCTAGATACGCTAGGAAGCATGGGAGCCACCATATCATGTGGAGAAGGCCACCTCGTGCTAACCAGACCCCTTGCCCAGCACACACCGAATCCTGAAGCCGCGCCAGAAACTATTCAGAGAACAACACCAGCAAGAACGAATATCGCCAGGTACGACAGCCCTGGGACTATTCCAAGTTCAATATCATCAAGAAAGGATATCGCCAGGTAAGACAGCCCTGGGACTATTCAAAGTACACCATCAGCCAGAACGGATATCGCCAGGTACGACAGTCCTGGGACTATTCAAAGTACACCATCAGCCAGAACGGATATTGCCAAGTACGACAGTCCTGGGACTATTCAAAATTCAACATCCTCAACAACGGATATCGCCAGGTACGACACCCCGGGGACTAATAAGAGTATAACACGAGCGAGAAAGGCTAACGCCGGGTACGACACCTCTGGAGCCCCATCTGGAACCATTCAGAGTGTAACAGCACCGAGCAGTAGTAACTTCAAGCACGACGGCATTATGCAAAACAACGACGACGACATACAAGAAGAAGCGGAACGAGTGCGCGGTTTTCTGGCAAAGGAACTCCGAAAATTCGAGAGCATGAGTGGAGTGACGACAATAGCCGAGCACAAGATTGTCCTGACGGACGAACGCCCCATCAAGCAACGTTACTTCCCACGCAACCCAGCCATGCAGACAATCATCAACAGCGAAGTTGACGAATTGCTCCAGAAAGGATGCATAGAGCCATCCTGTAGCCCACACAGCGCACCGATCGTACTGGCCAAGAAGAAAAACGGGAAGTGGAGGTTATGCGTGGACTATCGGCAGCTCAACGCCCGATTCGTACCCGACGCATACCTCTTACCCAGAATACAACACATCTTGGACAAACTACGACGAGCGAAGTACATCAGCAGCTTGGACTTGAAGAACGGCTACTGGCAAATACCCCTGGAGCCCAAGAGCCGGCCCTACACAGCTTTCACAGTACCGGACGCGGATTATTCCAGTGGCGCGTTATGCCTTTCGGCCTACACTCTGCACCCACAACGTTTCAAAGAGCACTAGATCAGGTTATTGGGCCTGAAATGGAACCCCACGCCTTCGCATACCTCGATGGCATAATCGTCATAGGATCCACTGTGGAGTAGCACAATCGCAATCTGAGAGAAGTAATGCTACGACTACAGCGCGCCAACCTCAGAATAAATCCGGAGAAATGCGAATTCTTTAAGAAGGAAATCCGATACCTAGGACACCTAGTAAGCGACATGAGAATTCACACCAACCCCGAGAAAGTCACAGCCATCAAAGACTTGAAGCCACCAACGAACGTGAATGAGGTACGCCAATATCTCGGTATAGCATCCTGGTACCGACGTTTCGTACCCGACTTCGCCACGATCAGCCAACCACTCACAACCCTGCTGAAAAAGGGCAAACACTGGAAGTGGGGGGCCGAACAACAGGAGGCCTTCGAGGTCTTAAAGCAAAAGCTCACGGAAGCACCGATACTTGCCTGCCCGGGCTTCACCAAGACCTTCACCTTACAAACGGACGCCAGCAATTTCGGGATGGGTGCCGTATTGGCACAGGACCTGGAAGGCGGAGAACGAGTGATCGACAGACAGAGCCACAATGCAAGTGGTGGCACAAGCGCGTCGGCGAAGTACGCACTAACCCCGTGAAATTTTCTGACTACATGATACAAGATGGGCAACTGTACCGCCATATTCCCTGCCGGTCACACGATGAGGAAACGGTGCCTTGGAAATTTTGTGTACCAACACCACTGCGACAACGAGTTTTAGAAGAAAACCACAACATCCCAAGCGCTGGACACATGGGCATCCGCCGGACGGTAGCACGGATTGCCAACCGGTATTACTGGCCCGGCATGTTTCGGGACATCAGTCGATATGTACGGCAGTGCGAGTCTTGCCAGAAATACAAGGAGGCACAGCAAAAACCAGCAGGATGCTCACACAGGTGGCCCAAGAACCATTCGCCACGGTATGCGTCGATTTCGTCGGACCACTCCCACGATCCACACAAGGGAACACGATGTTATTAGTATTTTTCGACCGCTTCAGCAAATGGGTGGAATTGGCCCCCATGAGGCGTGCGACAGCAGAGGGCCTTCGCCGCGCGTTCAGAGAACGCATCCTAGCAAGATTTGGTGCTCCCAAGATACTGATATCGGACAACGGCGTTCAGTTCACCAGCACAATGTGGCAGCGTTACCTCAAGGAAATGGGGATACGACAACAATTCACGGCGCCCTACACACCGCAAGAAAACCCGACGGAACGGGCGAACAGAACGGTAAAGAGGATCATAGCGCAACTCACCAAATCACAACACAACAAATGGGACGACTTTCTCTCGAGATGGCCATCCACCACCAGTGTAACCGCGTCCACAGGACGGGAACCGCGATTACTAGGGGCATTGTTTGACAAGGTCAACCTGGGGACGGGCACAGCCACCACCACGGTAGAAGAAAAATCCGACAGAATGCAAGAGGCATTCAGAATAGTGAGGCAGAACATGGAATGAGCAGTGGCAGACCAAGCACGGCATTACAATCTACGGCGGAGAAAATGGACCCCCGTAGTCGGCGAACTAGCGCTCGCAAAGGAACACCATCTCTCCAAGGCCGGGGAAAATTTCGCGGCAAAGTTGGCCGCCAAATATGACGGACCCTACCAAATCCGACGATATGTATCCCCAGTGATACTCAAAATACGAAAACCCAACGGAGGAAAGGAAAAAACTGTAAACATCGCGGAACTAAAAGCATATCATACAGCAGAGTTCATCGCGTGAAACCAAACAAATTCAGGGAGAACAATTTTTTATATTATTAATTAATATCAAGGACAATCAAGCGCCGGTCATTCCAACGCAAACCACCGAGGTGACAACATCGTTTTCTTTTGCTACGAATTTTTTTCACAAACCAATAATCTACAATGCAGAGCTATAACGCTAGACTAACCAACAGCGTCAAGCGTATGCGCCAGCGCTACGAGGAAGAGGAAGCAAAACGCCCGAGGGCCGTATTGCTGAAAGGAGTTACAGCCACACGCGTGCAAATATACGCGCAAACAGGTACGCTGACGTCGTACACGGCATTACACCATTTAATACTACAGGCGGCGACGTCAACAACACGCGTGGAACTACGCGCGCAAACAGGTACGCTGACGTCGCACGCATCATTAAACTACCACACATCACGGGCTCCAATGACAACACCACGAACACCGAACCAGTCACTGCCAAGGCCCACAATAAGACCGGAGCATTGCCGATAACATTCACACTCGGTCGGATAGAAGTGAAGACAGGGCAGTTGCCGGCAGCCATCGAGTTCCCCTCCAATGAGGACACAGCTCCACCGGAAAAGCCACAGTCGCCGAAAATTATCGAGCTCTCCTCGGATGAGGACACAGCCCCACCGCCGAGAGACACGCCTAAATTAATATTCCCGGCAGGAGCAGGCGGCATACCCCTCTATACGACTGACCTCGACACTCTCAGAGAATCGTAATGGTTGACCGACAACGTAATTGACGCTTGGGCAAAGGGACTTGAAGAGCAACATGAGCAACAAAATACGACTCTCAGCCCGTTCGTGATCTGGCAGCTGACCCAGAAGAGTAACACGGAGGAAGATTACCAACGCATACGCCGATGGGTCCGGAACGTCGACCTCTTTGGCAAGAGTGCGGCCCTAGCACCCCACAACACAGCTAACCACTGATACCTGCTCGGTCTGGCAAACGCAGCAGTCACCCACCACGTCACCGACACGGAATGCTAGCAAGAACGATATATATCGGTAGCAGACTCAATGCACAAGGCCAGAGTCCCCCACGCAACCCAGGTTTGGGCAGATTTCCTCCGGTGGGAATACATACAGCGGTACGGACACCACGGTTTTAAAGCGCAGGAACTAATACTCGAGGTGCCCCAACAACTCAACAACAACGACTGTGGCGTCTACGTAGCCGAGAATATGGAGAGGGTTTTACGATACACAGGGAGCGGAGAAGGAATACCCGGACTGTGTAAACAGCCGTTCACGGAGGAAATGGCGAGCAAAAAGCGCACAGAAATGCTGGCACGGTTCCTACGAGATCGCCGAAAGCCCGAGGAAACCATACAAAACCCTACCACCACATACCACTCTCACGCAGCTCCACAACTAAGCACCGAGGACAACACCCACCCCATAATACCGGACACCAAAACGAAGCTACACACGACAACAGAAGACTTCCAAGTAATAACCATCGAGGCTAAAGACTCAGATGGACCAATGCTGGACCCATTCCCGGAGATAGCAGGGGAGGTACGGGATAAACTCCGACGCATCACCGAAGGCAGAACCTACTCGCGAACACAATTCGTGACAGAGAAATACTGGGTCACCATAATCAAAAGCAAGGCGCGCATACAACTACTGAATACCGGGGGCGCACTCTCCGAAGTGGGAGGGGGGGAGGGGAGTGTGAGGACCAAATATAAGACCATTAATTTGGCCCACACAAAACGACCCCACATCATATGCGATACAGCACTAACACAACAGCCAGTCACAAAAGTCTATAGCAACAGACCAACCAACAAGTTCAATACAGCATTGACACAACAGCCAGTCACAAAAGGCTATAGCAGCAGACCAACCAACAAGTCTCAGCAACACAACGGGTAAGCACAACACTTCAATGCCAACACAACAAACTAACAAATCTCAGCAACGCAACGAGCGTTCGCAACATCGAACAGCAACCATGGCAACGCAACCATTCGAGCCAGCAATACCTAACAAAGCAATAAAAGGAGCAATACAGCAGGACAAAAGTTAGTTAGCACGGAGCTGTGGCATTGACCAGAGCTACTTGTGGAGCGTCCCTTGAAGTTGTCGGTTCTACCATGCGGACAGGTCGTTTCACAGGAGTAAGTCGTGGCCTCAAGTAGTGAATGTGTCGGTTATACCACCAAACACCATTTGAGACTTCGCCAGCAACGGCACTACCACAGTAACGCGCACCCGTGAAAAGGCAGCGTCCGTCCGCCTGCGCCGACAGTAACAGTGCCACAAACAGCGCTACGCAAGCATATACGTTGGCCGCAGCAACACTACGCAAAAATGCAACGCTAGTCGCAACAGCATCATAGCTAATATATACGCTGGCCATACCATTACGCCAATCTACTACGCTGGCCGCAATAGCACCATAGCTAATATACTACGTTGGCTTCAGTACTGCGCCGATCTACTACGCTGAACACGACAGCGCCCCGATAATATACTGCGTTGACACAGCAAAGTTACGCAAACCTACTACGTCAACTGTACCAGAGTTACCCTCGTGCCGAAGCAAGGAGCTGTGGTCGTGACCAGATCTACTTGTGGAGCGTCCCTTGAAGTTGTCGGTTATACCATGGGGACAGGTCTCTTCACAGGAGTGAGTCGTGGCCACAAGTGGTGAATGTGTCGGTTATACCACCAAATACCGCTTGAGACCTCGTGAGCAACGGCACCACCACAGTGACGCGCCCTGTGAGCAGGTGACATTCGCCAGCCAAACTACCACGCTGGTCACAATCGCAAACATACTACATTGGCCATAGCATTGCGCCAATCGACTACCAAGGCTACAATCGCACACACACTACGTCGGCCACAGCATTACGCCAGCCACTACGCTGACCGCGACCGCACCACGCTAACATATTACGTGGACCACATCACTACGCAAACATACGACTTTGGCCACAGCATTGCGCCAACCCACTACGCTGACCGCAAGCGCCTACATACGACGCGGACCACAACAGCGCTACGCAAGCGCATTACGTTGGTCACCGCACCACGCTGGCCACAGCAGCACTACGCACGCATACTACGGTGACCACAGCAGAGTCACGCAAACACACGACGTCAACCACACTAGGGTGGAGTAACATACACGCCAACGCAAGGCGTCACCGAAACACGTTTTA
The DNA here is from genome assembly GCF_040869045.1 of Eurosta solidaginis. NCBI lineage: Eukaryota > Metazoa > Arthropoda > Insecta > Diptera > Tephritidae > Eurosta > Eurosta solidaginis. The sequence goes on along the minus strand of NC_090324.1, from coordinate 66,800,203 downwards.
CACGCACTCAGGCAACGACCAGCCGGGCGTCCTAACGGGACGTTCCTAACGGGACACGCACGCCGACGTTGGGCGTCACAAAACACATTTACACACAAGCAACGACCATCGAGGCGTCATATCTGGACACGAGTACCGTTGGCCCACCACGCAGTATAGAGCAAGCATACAGTGAAACGAAAACAACAAATATTTCTTCTTTTGATTACGTAAAATTTTTCATTTTAATTATAGTGTACATACATATATAGAATTAGATAACTAAAGTGAATTTATATGAAAACGATTTGCACTGTGTCCCAAATTTACAAATCTATTGTGACCGAAACTTGTACACGGCGAGTATACCCCTAGCAGTTATTGAAGAAGCGCCGGGACGGAAAAGCTTCGGTAAAATATATATATTTTATGATAACACCATAAAATTTTCCTGTACTTTGTCAGGGGCCTTGTATTGAACCCGTTTTGACATACACTATTATGCATATATGTGCAGGCGCATGCATATACATATTTTATGATGACAATTTAAAATCTTCTAAAACTTTGTCAGGGGCCTTGCACTGAACCCGTTTTGACTACACTATTATGCATATATGTGCAGGCGCATGCATATATATATTTTATGATAACAACATAAAATCTTCCTGAACTTTGTCAGGGGCCTTGCACTGAACCCGTTTTCACATACACTATTATGAATATATGTGCAGCCGCATGCAACTTAACTTTCACACGAAGCGCGAAAGGATTTTAAAAAATCAACCGTCTTGCTTGTTGGTTCAAATCAAATCTAAAATTCTTAATTGATCTTCTCTTATTTATACCTTATTTACTTACCACTACATACAATTGCTTCGCGCTTAAGTTCTAAGTAATGTGAAGCTTAAATGTTTACCTAAAACCAATTTCATCATCTGATGAAATAGGTTTAGCCTTGAAATGGCTTGCCCTTGAAAAATCAATAAAAATAGCCAAATGAATATTTGAGTAATTATTTATTTTAGCTTTTCCTGTTTAGATTAAAAATGCAGAGCTTGGGATATTCGAGATATTATTTACTTTAGCTCTTCCTGTTTAGAATCAAAATGTGTGGTTACTAATTGGCAGTGTAGCAAAGACACATCTGACTCATATGCCTAAGTGTTTCAATGAAGCTATATTTGTTTACTTGGCGGGTAAGTACTATGGGTTAATGGTGGCGTTAACTCATCCTCTTCTAAATCGAAGCGTCCCGTCTTCGAATATATAGTTGTAAGGTGATTTATTTGATTTGACAATTTCATCAATATTTTTTCCTCTTCTATAGAATTTTTCAACTTAATTTTAAAATCAATACATATGATTAATTTATAAATGAAATATGTAATTATACTAATGAACAAAAGAGTAGTAAATGACCACCAAACGGGATTCTTTTTTATACCTTTCATGAAAATGAAATGGTATATTAATTTCGTCACGAAACCCAAAATTGTAAGTCCTTAAAGGAAAATAGATAGACCCAACATTAAGTATACCGAAATAATCAGGTTGAAGAACTGAGTTGATTTAGCCATGTCCGTCTGTCCGTCTGTCTGTTTGTATGCAAACTAGTTCCTCAATTTTTGAGATATCTTGATAACATTTGGTGAGCGGGTGTATTTGGGTGTCCGATTAGACATTTGTCGGAACCCGCCGGATCGGATCACTTTAGCATATATCCTCCATACAACCGATTTTTCAGAAAAAGAGGATTTTTGTTATATCTTACTCAAAATAACAGTTATAAGCTTCATATTTCACCGATTGCTTACGTATATAGTATATATTGTTGTGTCAAAAAATCATAGAGATCGGTGATATATATAATATATATATGATGGTATATATAGTATATATATATTTTTTTTTGCGATTTCGGTCACATTTTAACAGCTAGAAGCTTCAAATTTCACCAAATGCTTACGTGTATAGCATATATTGATGTCTGAAAAAATCATTATAGTGATCGGTGATATATATAATATATATATGATGGTATATATAGTATATATATATTTTTTTTGCGATTTCGGCCCCATTATAACAGCTAGAAGCTTCAAATTTCACCAAATGCTTACGTGTACAGCATATATTGATGTCTGAAAAAATCATTGAGATAGGTGGTATACATAGTATATATCTCATACAACCGATTGTTCAGATAAGAAACTTTGCGCAATTTCTGCCCCATTTTAACAGCTAGAAGCTTCAAATTTCACCAAATGCTTACGCATATAGCATATATTGTTGTCTGAAAAAATCATAGAGATCGGTGGTATATATATTATATACTTCATATAAACTGTCATTTTTGGCCCTTTTTACGGCTAGAAGCTTCAAAATTCATCAAATTTCATCAAATAGTTACGTTTAGGTCATATATTTTTGATATACGTAATTCGTAGTCATAGTTTTTACATGCAAACCACAAAAAAACGTGAAGCTTTGCATCCTCACACAAAGTACCTACCTATTTTTATACCTTTCATGAAAATGAAATGGTATATGAATTTCGTCACGAAACCCAAAATTGTAAGTCCTTAAATGAAAATAGATAGACCCAACATTAAGTATACCGAAATAATCAGGTCGAAGAGCTGAGTTATTTAGCCATGCCCGTCTGTTCGTCTGTCTGTTTGTATGCAAACTAGTCCCTCAATTTTTGAGATATCTTGATAAAATTTGGTGAGCGGGTGTATTTGGGTGTCCGATTAGACATTTGTCGTAACCGGCCGGTTGTCTGAAAAAATCATAGAGATCGGTTGTATATAAAGTATATATCTCATTTAACCGATTGTTCAGATAAGAAACTCTTCGCAATTTCTACCCCATTTTAACAGCTATAAGCTTCAAATTTCACCAATTGCTTACGTATATAGTATATATTGTTGTGTCAAAAAATCATAGAGATCGGTGATATATATAATATATATATGATGTTATATATAGTATATATATATTTTTTTTTGCTATTTCGGCCCCATTTTAACAGCTAGAAGCTTCAAATTCCACCAAATGCTTTCTTGTATAGCATATATTGATGTCTGAAAAAATCATAGAGACCGGTGGTATATATAGTATATATCTCATACAACCGATTGTTGAGATAAGAAACTTTGCGCAATCTCTTCCCCATTATAACAGTTAGAAGCTTCAAATTTCACCAAATGCTTACGTGTATAGCATATATTGTTGTCTGAAAAAATTATAGGGATCGGTTGTATATATATTATATACCCCATATAAACTGTATTTTTTTGCCCCTTTTTTACGGCTAGAAGTTTCAAAATTCATCAAATTTCATCAAATAGTTACGTTTACGTCATATATTGTTGAAATACGTGATTCGTAGTCATAGTTTTTACACGCAGACCACAAAAAACCTGAAACTTTGCATCCTCACACAAAGTACCTACTTATTTTTTATTTTATATTTATCTTAAAAATCGTTTAGGTATGTAGATCTGTTCATTATATATTTCTTATCTTATACATCCGATTATTCGGAGATTACGAACGGCATAAGTTATTGTTCAGCCCCATTCATCAAAGGTATGAAGTCTTCGGCACAGCCGAAGACAGTCCCGTCCTTACTTGTTATAATTGAAATATCCGCTCCTGTATCGGTCAGAAGGGTTGAAATAGAATTATTCAGATTTGTTCTGGAAGATATGTAGCTATTGAGGTGGAGTTTGCTGGTTTTCCTGTTGAGTAACATTTCTGACAGTTCTTGTATTGTTACGACTAGATCCTCGCGATCAGGAAATTTCGACCAGATCTTTGGTTATTTGATCTGTTATTATTATTATAGTTGCTGTTATAATTGTTGAATGTGCGCCTCTGATTGTTTCTATAGTAATTATTTTGGTAACCCTTACGAAACTTCCCTCGGAAGTGATTTTGGTGGCGAATATGCAAAAGCGTATTTGGATTTCCAGCTATTTCTGTGCAACTGTTGGTAAATTTTGATATAGCTTCGTTCATTGAAGTGAATGTTCCAGGTTGCATAATAGTTTTCACTTTGTCATTGGAGCAGTTTTTACACATAGCTTTTACAGCTGATTGTGTAGCATACTTGGTTGCTAACTCTGGTGTTAGTCCGTCTGATATGTATGCTCCTTCCAACGATTTCGTGAGTTTTTCGATTTCGGCAGTATATTGATTTGCAATTTTACTGCATTGTAGGATGTTCAGGAGTTTTGCTGTCAAAACCTCGACTTATTCACCTTTAATTTCTATTTTTAATTTTTGTTTTACGGCTTCGATTGAGCTTTCTGTTCCTAACAGGTTTCTAGCTGTTCCTTTCAGCTTTGTTTTTATCATCGTAAACGCTATTGCCTCATGGGTACCCCAGCAGGAATGTGCTAAAGTCTTTTTCTATTTGTTTTTCAAATGTCGTTGGTACTATGAATTCTATATCATATCTTGCCAGTGAGGACACCAATTTGTCTCTAACGCTTGTAAAAATTTGATATGCTTGGGTTTAGCGATTGCCGTCTAGTTTACCATTTAATTTTGTATCGTTTTTCCAATTTTATTAAATGCTTCAACCATTATTTTGAGATGCTTTATTACAGTTTCTACCTTTATTTTGTATTTTTTTAATACATTTGTATGATTCTTCTCCTATCGTTTTTTCTTCTATGAGTAGTTTAACGATATCTTCCCATTTGCCCATTAGGGATGGTAGATAAAAAAGTTTGTTAAACCTTATCTAAACCGTCGGCGCGGCTGGCATATCGCTTTTTTAGGAATTTTTTATGGGTTGAATAGAGCTTCAGAAACAAACTAGTGCCACTAACTACACAGTTGATTAGAAGCATGACCTTACTGGTATCCGGTGCCTCAGTATGATCTACTACTTGGACTGAGCTTACAACGTTTGCCGTTGGTTTTCCTATTTTTGATTCTTGTCCACCCATTGTGGTAAAAAAAACCTTTTTGTGTTAATCTTTTTTAAAATAAACAAGTTTTTATTTTGTTGATTTATTTTATTTATTAATGTCTCTTTGGGAGGAGTTTTTCAAACATTAGATTAGTTTCTATATCTAAAGTGGTAGGTATTGTTGAAATACGTGATTCGTAGTCATAGTTTTTACACTCAGACCACAAAAAACCTGAAACTTTGCATCCTCACACAAAGTACCTACCTATTTTTATATCTTTCATGAAAATTAAATGGTATATTAATTTCGTCACGAAACCCAAAATTGTAAGTCCTTAAAAGAAAAAAGATAGACCCACCATTAAGTATACCGAAATAATCAGGTTGAAGAGCTGAGTTGATTTAGCCATGTCCGTCTGTCCGTCTGTCTGTTTGTATGCAAACTAATCCCTCAATTTTTGAGATATCTTGATAAAGTTTGGTGAGCGGATGTATTCGGGTGTCCGATTAGACATTTATCGGAACCGGCCGGATCGGACCTCTATAGCATATATCCTCCATACAACCGATTTTTCAGAAAAAGAGGATTTTTGTAATATCTTACTCAATTTAACAGATTGAAGCTTCAAACTTCACCATGCACTTTCGTATATTGCACATATTGTTGCCTGAAAAAATTGATGAGATCGGTCGTATATATAGTATATATCCCCCACAACCGATTGCTCAGATAAGAAACTTTTCGTAATTACTGCCCTATTTTAAGAGCTAGAGGCTTCAAATTTCAACGAATGCTTACGTACATATATAGCATATATTGTTGTCTGAAAAAATCATAAAGATCGGTGGTATATATAGTATATATATATATTATATATATATATTTTCGCAATTTTAGCCCCATTTTAACAGGTAGAAGCTTCAAATTTCACCGAATGCTTACGTATATAGTATATATTGTTGTGTCAAAAAATCATAGAGATCGGTGATATATATAACATATATATGATGGTATATATAGTATATATATATTTTTTTTTGCGATTTCGGCCCCATTTTAACAGATAGAAGCTTCAAATTTTACCAAATGCTTACGTGTATAGCATATATTGATGTCTAAAAAAATCATTGAGATCGGTGGTATACATAGTATATATCTCATTCAACCGATTGTTCAGATAAGAAACTTTCCGCAATTTCTGCCCCGTTTTAACAGCTAGAAGCTTCAAATTTCACCAAATGCTCACGTATATAGCATATATTGTTGTCTGAAAAAATCATAGAGATCGGTGGTATATATATTATATACTTCATATAAACTGTAATTTTTCCCCATTTTTACGGCTAGAAGCTTCAAATTCATCAAATTTCATCAAATAGTTACGTTTAGGTCATATATTTTTGAAATACGTGATTCGTAGCCATAGTTTTTACATGCAGACCACAAAAAACGTGAAGCTTTTCATCCTCACACAAAGTACCTACCTATTTTTATTTTATATTTATCTTAAAAATCGTTTAGATATGTTCAAATTTCACCAAATATTTACGTGTATAGCATATACTGTTGTCTGAAAAAATCATAGAGACCGGCGGTATAAATTGTAACGAATTTACTTGCAAATCCTCTTATTTGCAACCCTCTGCTAAGTTCGAATCACTGAATAAATGACTCCAATATTTAATAATGCAAAATGGCCTTTATTAAAGTACTTCACAATAACACTCAAACTTTGCAACGAATAGCTTGCTAATAACCAAACTGATTGATAGCTCAAATGAAACTCTACTATCGAAATAATACTGCTATTGCTCGCTAGATCGCGTCTGAATCGAAACTGACTTTAGCGCCTGTACCGCTGGTGCTTTTATACTCTGTGATTTCCTCGTGGCATCTTCTAGGCGCTTCCAGAATTTGCTTAGTTGCCGTCATATAATTATAACTATAGATGCACGTATATAGCTTCTCATATGCGTGTATTTGTGAGCGACACTCCAACAATTACAATTGCATACTTTTGGGAGCATCTCTTCTCTGCTGCGTGTACGTACGTATGTGTAGACACAATGTTTTATTCGTTATTCGTCCCGATCAGACAAATCTCTCGATCTAAACGCTGCCAGCATCTCCAAATGTACCACTCTTCTACTTCGTGGTTTCCCAATGGTTTGTGTGCGGTAGATGGTGTCACTGATCTTCTTCACAACTTTGTACGGGCCTTCCCAACTGCACCGAAATTTGGATGGAACACCTTTCCGCCGATGAAGGTTGTATAACAGTACAAAATATCCCGCCAAGAAACTTTTCGAATTATTGTTCTCATGGTACCTGTGTTTCATCGTACTACTCAATGCCCTGGTTCGTTCCTTTACACTCTGTTGTTTGGCCAATGAACTTCTTCGCAGAGCTTGCACTTGACGGATTGACTTTGCATCATCAATATCTTCTGGACTTTCACAACAGTAGTGCGCGCTGGCTTGAAACCACCCTTGCATTCTTTCTGAAAAATTCTTTGAGTGATTTTAGTGCGTCCATTAGGGTTTTTGGATTCCGGTCTTTTTCTCGCAGGTACTTTTAATTTCGCTTTATTTGGCCAATTCGATCCATCAACCTTTTCTTTTGACTTTCGTGGTCTCTGTCCAATCTCCTCGACCAGCACTCGCTTACTGCTGGACCCTTTTTCCAAACTGAAGTTAAGTGGTATATCCTGGTTCTTATAGTGCATAATCTTTTTCCGCATATCGATCGTGATGTCATGGTCAACTAAGAAGTCCATTCCCAATATGACTTCATCAACAATCTCCTCCACAATGAATTTGTGTAGAACCATGACCTTTCCAATTAATACCTCACATACCACTTCTCCTTGGACTTGGTTATACTCGCCAGTGACCGTACTCAACCTTGCTCTAGGTAAGGTTTTTACTCTGCTTTTGACCAAGTCAGATCGGATCAAGGAATGAGATGCGCCCGTATCTACAATCAGTACACGTTCTTTGCCATACACGTTCCCTCTGACGGTAAGACTGCTCAATTTTCTACCAATTTGCGACACAGATATCACAGGACATTCCATAGCTGGATCTAGCTCTCGATCTCTACCTCTTACTCGCTCTTGCTCATCTCCTCCAGCTTTGCGTTTACGGCCACCCACATTGTTGGAACTATTAGGACCAAGATCGCAATGACGTGCAGTGTGACCGGACTTCCCGCATTTGAAACATTTGATAATTTTTTCACTCCGCTTTTGCGATCCTTTCAGCGCCTCCAATATTGCGTCTACCCACTCTGGCCTTTCTACCTCCACACGGCGTGCTTTGAAAACGGGCTTACACAGAAGCGACGCTGTTTACTGAACCAGAGCTTGTGACACCGTTTCTGCGAATGTTGGCTTTGGGTTTGCGTATGTAGCTCGCTTTGTTTCGTCGTCCCTTATGCCATTTATAAAGCTCTGAATCTTTACCCTTTCAGTGTATTCCACGGGTGCGTCCGCATTCGCTAAATGTGCTAGCCTTTCAATATCCGACGCAAACTCTTGCAATGTTTCACCAGGACTCTGGAAGTGGTTAAGCAACTCCATTTGGTATATCTGTCTTTTATGCTCAGTTCCGTATCGTCTCTTTAGAGCGCCCATCAATGCTTCATAACAGTTCCGTTCGCCCTCTGGAATGGTTTGTAAAATCTCAGCTGCAGGCCCTTTCAACGCCATGAATAGTGCAGCAACTTTATCTTCAGCACTCCAGTTGTTCGCTGCTGCGGTCTTCTCACACTGAATTTTAAATACCTGGAAAGGAACAGAATCGTCAAAGGATGGTGTTTTTACCTTTGGATTACTCGCTGAAACAGCTGGGCGATTCATTTGCAACTCCTGTATACGACCTCTCAAAGCTTCTATCTCGGCATCAATTTTATCCTCAAGCTGCACAATTTTTGTATCCTGTGCTTCCAGCTTTGATGTTACCCTTATCTCCTGTGCCTCCAGCTGCGAGGATATGCGGGCCTCCTGTGCTTTCAACTGCTCAGCCAACTGAGATGTCATATATGTCTTTTGCTCTTCCAGTTGAGTTTCCATCTTGGATGTAATCTGTGTCGACATTTCTGACGTGCACGTTTCTTGTGCTTCAATCTTCGATGTAATCCGTGTCGACATTTCTGACATACGCGTTTCTTGTGCTTTAATATTCGATGTTATTCGTGACTCTTGGGATTCCATTTGTGATGACATATACGTTTTCTGTTCTTCTAGTTGAGATGATACTTTTGTTTGAGCAGATATTGCAGCCAAAATCATATTCAAGTCTTTGCTCGTAACTGTCTGCGATGTTTCGTTTTTCTCTCCAATTTTTGTTGTTGTCTCGTCCCCATCAGGATAAAAGACATACTCGTCCACATCTATTCCTTCTGCTTCCATTGCCTCTCGTAGCCGTGCCTGAATTGCGAGTTTAATGCCGATTGTATTCAATCCACGGTTCTCCAACTCCTTCTTCAGTTGCTGGATCTTCAATTCACTGAACTTTGCCATGTCCTTGTTGTCCTCTGGAATTTATTCAACAATTCCTCTTCTGACACCAATTGTAACGAATTTATTTGCAAATCCTATTATTTGCAACCCTCTGCTAAGTTCGAATCACTAAACTGTTGAATAAATGACTCCAATATTCAATAATGCAAAATGGCCTTTATTAAAGTACTTCACAATAACACTCAAACTTTGCAACGAATAGCTTGCTTAATAACCAAACTGATTGATAGCTTCAATGAAACTCTACTATCGAAATAATACTGCTATTGCTCTCTAGATCGCGTCTGAATTGAAACTGACCCTAGCGCCTCTACCGCTGGTGCTTTTATACTCTGTGATTTCCTCGTGGCATCTTCTAGGCGCTTCCAGAATTTGCTTAGTTTCCGTCATATAATTATAACTACAGATGCACGTATATAGCTTCTCATATGCGTGTATTTGTGAGCGACACTTCAACAGTTACAATTGCATACTTTTGGGAGCATCTCTTCTCTGCTGCGTGTACGTACATATGTGTAGATACAAAGTTTTATTCGTTTATGTAGATACATAATGATTGATCTATGGATGTGCTTGCAAGGCGCTCCTTAGCATCAGCTTAGAGATGTCAGCACCCCTTAGTTTTGCTAATATTCGTAACAATATAGTATATATCTCATACAACCGATTGTTGAGATAAGAAACTTTCCGCAATTTCTTCCCCATTTTAACAGCTAGAAGCTTAAATTTCACTAAATGCTTACGTATATAGCATATATTATTGTCTGAAAAAATCATTGAGATCGGTGGTATATATATCTAGTATATATCTCATACAACCGAATTTTCAGATAAGAAACTTTGCGCAATTTCTTCCCCATTTTAACAGCTATAAGCTTCAAATTTCACTAAATGCTTACGTGTATAGCATATATTATTGTTTGAAAAAATCATAGAGATCGGTGGTATATATATTATATACCCCATATAAACTGTATTTTTTTGCCCCTTTTTTACGGCTAGAAGCTTCAAAATTCATAAAATTTCATCAAATAATTACGTTTACGTCATATATTGTTGAAATACGTAATTCGTAGTCATAGTTTTTACACACAGACCACAAAAACCCTGAAACTTTACATCCTCACACATAGTACCTACCTATTTTTTATTTTATATTTATCTTAAAAATCGTTTAGATATGTAGATTTATGTTCATTTTATTGTTACGAATATTAGAAAAACTAAGGAGTTCTGCCCTCTCTAAGCCGATACTAAGCAGTGACGTGAATGCACATCAATAATTCAATCATTATGTATCTACAAAAACGAAACAATAACTGCGTCTACATATATGTACCATGTACGTATACGAGCAGCGGAGAGTCAATGCACTAACACATGCATATATCTGAGATACTCCTATAAGTATGCAATGAGAAAAACTATAAAATTGTGCAATTGTAGTTACAGCTGAGAAGTTGGAGAGATACTGGACTAGTAGATTCTAGAAGCGCCTAGAAGATGTATAAAATCGTGCAATTTTAGTTATAGCTGAGAAATTTGAGAGCTCATGGACAATGCTAGTAGATTCTAGAATTCAGTTTGATTTGAGTTGTCAAGCAGTTACGACTAAGACGATATCTAGCGAGCAATAGCAGTATTATTTTGAAAGTCAGTTCCTTTAAGCTATCAGTTTGGTTATTAAGCTATTCGTTGCACAGTTTGATTGTTATTGTGAAGTATTTTAATAAAGGCCATTTTTCTATTATTCAATATGGGAGTTATTTATTCAACAGTTTAGTGATACGAACAGAGCAAAAAGGCAAACAAGAGGAATTGTAAGCAAATTCGTTACAATTGGTGTCAGAAGAGGAATTATTGAATAAATTCCAGAGGACAACAACATGGCAAATTTCAGTGAATTGAAGATTCAGCAACTGAAGAAGGAGTTGGACAGCCGTGGATTGAATCCAACCGGCAATAAACTCGAACTCCAGGAACGACTACGAGAGGCAATGGAATTAGAGGGAATTAACGTGGAAGAGTATGTCTTTCATCTTGATAGCGAGGAGACAACAAAAATTTAAGAGAAAAACGAAACATCTCAGACAGTTACCAGCACAGACTTGAACATGATATTGGCTGTAATATCTGGGCAAACATCGACAGTAGCATCAATGTCGTCGCAATTGGCATCCCAGCTGGAAGCGCAAGAGGCACGTATAACAGAAATGTCATCACATATATCCACAAATATGGCATCCCAACTGGAATCGCAAGAGACGCGTAACATCCAAGATGGAAACTCAGCTGGAATCGCAGGAGATCCGTATAACAGCGAAGATTGAATCACAGGAGACACGTATATCCGAAATGTCGTCACAAATAACATCCAGGATTGAATAACAGGAGGCACGTATATCCGAAATGTCGTCACAAATAGCATCCAGCATTGAAGCACAGGAGGCACGTATATCCGAAATGTCAACACAAATTTCAGCACAGGTATCATCACAGATCTCTGTACAACTAGAAGCCCGTATGGAAGAAAAAATAATGCAGTTTGAGAACAAAATCGAGGCTGAGGTAGATGCTTTAAAAGGTCGTATACAGGAGCTGCAACTAAATCGCCCAGTTATTTCAGCAAGCAATACGAAAGTAAAAACAACATCCTTTGACGGTTCTGTTCCTTTCCAGGCCTTTAAGCTACAGTTTGGGATGACCGCAGCAGTGAACAACTGGAATGCGGAAGATTAAGTTGCCGCACTCTTCGTAGCATTGAAAGGACCTGCTGCCGAAATCTTACAGACTATTCCAGAGTACGAACGGAACAGTTATGACGCATTGATGGCTGCTGTAGAACGGCGATACGGAAGCGAACACAGGAAACAGATATTTCAAATAGAATTGCAAAACCGTCACCAAAGAGCTAATGACACTTTGCAGGAGTTTGCCTCGGATGTTGAAAGGTTGGCTCATCTCGCAAATGCGGACGCACCCGTGGAATACACCGAGAGGGTAAAAATCCAGAGTTTTATAAATGGCATACGGGACGTGGAAACGAAGCGAGGTACATACGCAAGCCCAAAGCAAACATTTGCTGAAACGGTATCACATGCATTGACTCAGGAAACGGTCTCACTATTGAGTAAACCAGCATACAAAGCTCATCGTGTGGAAGTGGAAAGACCAGATTGGGTAGACACAATTTTGTAAGCACTGAAGGGATCACAACAGAAAAATGCCGGAGTTATTAAATGTTTCAAGTGCGGCAACCCAGGTCATATTGCACGACATTGCAGCAGCGGTCCCAATAGCTCCAACAATGTGGTTGGCCGTGAACGCAGAGCTGAAGGAGATGAGCAAATCTCCAAGTCCACTCAATCGTTAAACTAAAGCGATTCAGCCGCATGGGGCGACAGCTGGTTACCTCAATTGAATGCCCCATAATCTCTATCTCACAAATTGGAAGAAGGTCAAACAATCTTACTGTCGGAGGACATGTGGTTGGAAAGGAACGATTACTGACTGTAGATATGGGTGCATCTCATTCCATCATTCGAGCAGATTTAGTCAACAAGAAGATAAGACCATTGCATGGAGCAAGATTGCGTTCAGCCACTGGAGAGGACACCCAGGTAATTGTAGAAGTAGAATGTGAAGTAGCAATTGGGAACATCACGGTATTACACAATTTTATAGTGGCAGGTATTGTTGATGAAATCATAATTGGAATGGACTTCTTAATCAACCAAGGCATCAAAATCGATGTGCAAAGCAAGACAATGCGATTAATTCCGGCCACTTAATTTCAGCTACGAGAGAGGCTACAGCAGTAAACGAGTACTGGTGGAAGAGAGTCAGCAAATACCACCAAAATCCGAAGCAGTCATCTGGGCAAAGGTTGATGGAGATTGTGGGACAAACAAATTGTAGGTTGTCGAAGCAGCAAATAAATCAGCGCTGAACATACTTGTAGGAAAAACCCTGGCTATGACAAAAACAAGATGGACGTATTCCGGTAAGAGTACTCAATGAGTTCAAGTCACCACTCAAACTGACCAAAGGAGCTATTTTGGGAAGATGCCAAGAGGCTGAAGTAATTATTAACTGTGAACAGCTCCAGGAATACGTTTCATCTAGTAACACTGATCTTTCAAATTACATCACGGAATGGACGGAGGGGATAGAGGAAGATTATCAGAGTAAGGCAAAGCAACTGCTCCTAAAGTACGCAAACATATTTGACCAGGATGGTTCCAAAACAGGCCGCATAAATGTTGTGAAACATCAAGTTGACACTGGAGACGCGATGCCGATACGTCAAGCTCCACGTAGTATTCCAATGGCGAAGCGGGAAGTGGTGAGTCAAATTATTCAAGAAATGAGCGACAGCGGCCTCATCGAACCATCAGCTAGTCCCTGGAGCTCACCGGTAGTACTTGTAAAGAAGAAGGATGGAAAAATGAGGTTTTGCGTGGACTACTACCGGAAGTTGAATGACGTTACGAAAAAGGATGCTACCCATTGCCAAGAATCGACGACACTCTGGACTCGCTCTCTTGTACGAAATGGTTTTCCACACTGGACTTGAAAAGCGGCTACTGGCAAGTTGAGGTGAAGGAGGAAGAATAAGAGAAAACAGCCTTCAGCGTCGGCAATTTACAGTAATGCCCTTTGGACTTTGTAATGCACCAGCTACTTTTGAGAGACTCATGGACCAGGTACTGAAAGGACTACATTGCAAAACATGCTTGGTGTACCTGGACGACATCATCGTATTGGGCAAGAATTTTGATGAACATCTTAGGAACTTGGAGGAAGTTTTCCAGAGAATAGCTGGCGCTGGTCTGAAGTTAAGTCCCAAAAAGTGTGCGCTGTTTAAAAAGGAAGACAATTATTCGAGTCACAAGGTAACGACAGAGGGCATCTGCACTGCGAACGAAAAAATAGAGGCTGTAAAGTATTGGCCAAGACCACAGAACCTACATGAATTGAGAAGTTTCCTTGGGCTGTGCACATATTACCGCCGATTTGTACCAAATTTTTCCAGCGTAGCCCATAGCCTCCATGAGAAAAAACAAAGCTTTTGAATGGAAGAAGGAGCAAGAAGTGCCTTTCCAAACATTGAAGGAGCGTTTGTGCACTGCCCCAATGTTAGCATATCCGATTCCAGGATCAAAATTTATTCTAGATACAGATGCGAGTGGATATGCTATAGGAGGCGTTTTATCACAACTGGTCGATGGACAGGAGAAGGTAGTTGCATATTACAGCTGTTCGATTGGAAAACCAGAGAGGAACTACTGTGTTACGCGGAGAGAACTGTTGGCATTGGTAAAGTGCATTAAACATTTTCACAAATACCTCTACGGCCAGCGATTCCGTGTCAGGACAGATCACTCAGCGTTGAAATTTCTTCTGCAGTTCCGTAATCCGGATCGAGCGACTACAAAGCTATGACTTTTCCATTGAGCATCGAAAACGTAGTACCCATGGAAATGCCGATGCAATGTCACGAAGGCCATGTAGTTTGGAATGCAAGCACTGTTCAAAGGCCGATACAAGGGACAACTAAGAAAGTGTCAGCTAGAAGATACAGATCTGTCACATGTTATGCAAGGGCTCGAACGAAACGAAAGACCAAGCAGAGAGGAGATGACAGCAGAGAGTCCCATTGCGAAGTCATATTGGGCACAGTGGAACAGTTTAGAATTGATATCCGGTTGCTTGCATCGAGTATGGGAGAGTGAGGATGGTCAATGCAAGAAGAAACTGATAGTTGTTCCCAGAAGGAGGATTCCTGACGTGCTCAGCGAGCTGCACAATGGTCCAAGTGGAGGTCATCTTGGAATAACGAAGACACTCGAGAAAATTAAGCAGAGATTCTATTGGGTTGGTTGCCGTCAGCCGGTCACCGAGTGGATTGCCAATTGCGAGGTATGCAACAGAGCGAAAGGGCCCAAAACCCGAAGTCATGGTCAGATGAAGCAGTATATTTCAGGTGTACCATTTGAAAGGATCGCCATGGATGTCGCAGGTCCATTCCTACTAGCAACCGCGGAAACAAATACGTACTGGTGGTTATGGATTATTTCAGTAAATGGCCAAGGTATACCCAATCCCAAACCAAGAAGCAGAAACAGTAGCAGAAGTGGTTAAAAACGAATGGGTTGCAAGGTATGGTGTACTAATGGAGTTACATTCTGACCAAGGCAGGAATTTTGAATCAGCTGTATTCCAAGAAATGTGCAAGAAGTTGAGCATTCGAAAAACACGGACAACTGCATTGCATCCTCAGTCCGATGGTATGGTGGAACATTTCAATAGAACATTGAAGGAGCATTTAAGGAAAGTAGTAGACAAGTACCATAAGGACTGGGATACACACATATCATTATTCTTGATGGCCTACCGATCGGCAGTACATTACACAACGGGCCAAACTCCCGCAAAGGTAATTATTGGCAATGACCTTCGACTGCCAGCTGATTTGAATTATGGGATAGTTGCCGATGCGGAGAGGAATGTCAAGAAATCCACTGGTGTCTTGGAAGAAGAGCTGAGAGAGATACACGATCTGGTAAGGAAACGAGCAAAGATTATGAGTGATAAGATGAAAGCGAGGTACGATAAAGCAATTAATTCGGAAGGGTTTCAGGAAGGAGATTTGGTGCTGCTATACAACCCACAACGAAAAAAGATTTGTCCCCGAAATTGCAGTGTAACTGGGAAGGCCCATACAAAGTTGTAAAACGGATCAACGATGTAGTGTACCGCATACAAACCATTGGCAAACCACGAACCAAAATGAAAGTGGTTCATTTGGAGAGGCTAGCAGCGCTTAAATCGAGAGATTTGTCTAATCGGGACAATAAGAATTAGGTGGAGGGAAGTGTTACGAATATTAGCAAAATTAAGGAGTGCTGCCGTCTATAAGCCGATGATAAGCAGTGACGTGAATGATCATCAATAATTCAATCATTATGTATCTACAAAATCGGAACAATAACTGCGTCTACATATATGTACCATGTACATATACGAGCAGCGGAGAGTCAATGCACTAACACATGCATATATCTGAGATACTCCTATAAGTATGCAATGAGAAAAACTATAAAATTGTGCAATTGTAATTACAGCTGAGAAGTTTGAGAGCTACTGGACTAGTCGATTCTGGAAGCGCCTAGAAGATGTATAAAATCGTGCAATTTTAGTTATAGCTGAGAAGTTTGAGAGCTCATGGAAAATGCTAGTAGATTCTACGAACGAGGAAACCAGAGAGTATAAAAGCCGCAGATGTAGAGACGCTGGAATTCAGTTTGATTTGAGTTGTCAAGCAGTTACGACTAAGACGATATCTAGCAAGCAATACCAGTATTATTTTGAAAGTCAGTTCCTTTAAGCTATCAGTTTGGTTATTAAGCTATTCGTTGCACAGTTTGAGTGTTATTGTGAAGTATTTTAATAAAGGCCATTTTTCCTTTATTCAATATTGGAGTTATTTATTCAACATTTTAGTGATACGAACAAAGCAAAAAGGCAAATAAGAGGATTTGCAAGCAAATTCGTTACAATATGTTTCTTATCTTATACATCCAATTATTCAGAGATTACGAACGGCATAAGATTATTGTTCAGCCCCATTCATGAAAGGTATGAAGTCTTCGGCACAGCCGAAGACAGTCCCGTCCTTACTTGTTATTTCTTGCTTAAGTGGCGTTAGTACATTAAAATTGTTCAATTTTAGATCTATATTTTTTGTTTCAACATACTGTTTCACCAAATATGCTTTAAATTGTCCTTCTTTTAGGTATTTTAAAATTTTTCCTGATGGATTTTCATATCTTACATTATCTATCATAACCAAGTCTTGAAAGGTTATCAAATAAACGCCCTGTATAGTATGATTATTAACTTTATGTTCTCCTGCAATTATTATAGATCCATCTTTTACTATTCTTATGGGTTCATTCGCTTCATTTAGCTTTGTACAGTTTGCTGGTTTATTGTTCAACAAATTTGATAAACATGTGACATTTTTCCCTATCATACAAAAAGCATTATTTAATTCTCTTTTACAAAATTTAACGGAATAAAATTCATTGTAACATTTTATTATTTCATTTTCAATTAGCAATTTTCCATCATTTTGTGCTATATCTATTGTTTTATATAATTTACACATCTTATTTACTTTTGGATATTTAATATAAAAAACTATTAAATTATTACTCTGTGCGATCTTAAATTCTGAAACATCTAGGACGTCTGTTATCGTTACATTAAACTGCTCTTTACTTATTATTAATTGAATTTCCGACATATCCAAAATTAAAGGGCCCAAAATTCCTGCTTTTGACAATGTAATAGTCTGTATTGTGTTTTCAAGTTCAGTGATTATAAGTCTGTTTCTTTGTCTTAAAAAGGTCCCTTCATTAGAGCTACATTCTAGTTGTTTTACTATTTGTGTTAATTCCGTTATTGTTTTAAATATTTGAGAATTGGTTGTAAATTGTTTATTATTATTATCTATTAAATCATTTACTTTGTTTGTTATCTGCATAAAATCGTCATGGTCAGGTGTACCTGTAATCCATTTCCACACTGTTCCCAACTCGTTAATCCCCCTTTTTTGTCTATTATTATAAGTTTTATATAAATGAAAGCTTCCTTATACTTGCTCACTTCGCTGTGGGCATATGTAGAATATCATTGTTTTTATTTTTAAATTCCCTCCTTAATAAAATTTCGTAATGGAGGCAGAAAAAAAAATTTCATTCGACAACTAAACTAGTAAGGTCATTGTTAACTTTTGTTTCTTTTAAGGATATGTGCAAGACTTATTATTAATACAAAATTAGATGTTAAAATTTACAGTGATGCTCACTAAACTAGCACTCTTGTTCTGTACATTCAAATTTATAGTAGTGATCACCGAAGCTACACTTTTTTTATTCTTTACAACAGTCAAAACCTTTTTTTTTCCAACTGGTATATTGCTTTAATATAATAATGCCGAGCTGATAGCCATAGCGGCTAGTGCTCTTTTTGCGTTATTCTTAAAATTTATTTTAGGCCTAAATATATAGAAATAATAATCGTAAAATAGCTAATGAAAAGTTTCAAATCTGGTTAACCGTATAAAGCTCGTAAACATACGTTGAAAACTCATCTAATTTACGAGATTTCCAAGGTTAATGATTAACTATCATATATATAATTTCGTTCCATACAACAATGAGAATTTTGCTTTGAAAATGATAAAAATTGCGAATCATTTTTGCTGCAATTTTATTGCTCGCAGGCGTATGTACGACATCCTACATTCTACGAGCCTTTACATATTACAATATAACCCACGGTTCAAAACAATTTATCTAACCTTTTAACTCGGTAAAATATGTCGAATATAAAATCAAAACATTTACAAGCGAATTATCTAAATGTTGTACATAGTTTTGCTTGCTTTAGCTATATGACCATTTCATATAGGGTGGTGTGTATGCTTTGGTTATTCCTCATCGACCTGGTGCCGTTGGCAAACCTTCTTGGTTTCGTAAAAAAAACTTGTAGAGCTATTCATAAATTCACTCAAACGTAGGCAAAATATAAAGGAACGGACTCACCGCTTTACCCGCTGATATTCACTGTCGCAGTTGGCCTGGCCGCAGGCCTAGGTTCGCCGCCCGGTGTTTGTCACGGTAGCCGATATATTGTAGCCCGTATGGTCGTAGCTGATAAAGATTCGGCTATATTGTTGTAGCCGTTACAGCCGTAGCTGATAGGATTGCGCTAGTATTATTATAGCCGTTATAGTCGTAGCTGATAGGATTGCGCTAGTATTATTATAGCCGAAATGGACGTAGATGATGGAGGTGCGGCTAGTATTGCTGTCGGTGGTACCGCCTGTTGTAGGTGTTACATTAGTGGCCGCAGGCCTATGCTCGCGGCTCCGCTGTGTGCGTTGCAGCTGCCGGTGGCGGTACGTCTGGTGGTTGTGCGCTCGTGGTTGGCGCTAATGGATGGGTTGGGGGAGATACTACTGATGGTGACGCCCGTGATAATAGTAGGCACCGTTGGTGGTGTCGAACGCTTTTCCGCAGGTGGTAGTGTTCTTAGTAAACGTAGAGGAAGAGGTTTATCTCGCTAAGTATGACTGCGAACGCCGACCTACTTCAACTGGACCTTGTGTCCACACAACATAACCTGTACAGCGTTTATTATCACCCAAAATAGCCGCGTAAAGCGAGATTTATCGCAAAGAACTGTTTCGGTGCTTTGCGCTATTGACTCTTTCCTCGTTTTTAGACAGTTCCTTGCGTAAGTGCACAGCCGGCGAGGATGTTTTTCGATTCTTAAAATTTTTACGTACCTCCACACACTTATCTTGCCGGAAACTCAATCCCCTCTTTTTCGCTAGTGATGGCCGGTCTGTCTTTTCCTTGTTTTTCGATATTTTTTTATCGCAACTTTCGCCACATCGCTAGGTGTGTTCGCGCGAACACGCTCCCAAGTGGATCGTAGCCGTAGACCGTAACATTATATAAAACTATACTTCTAACATCTGGGAATTTCTGTAGAAGTTCTAAAACCTTATCTTCTAATTTTACCTTATCTTCAATGTATTTCACCACCAGATACTTAGAATAAGAATCCACACATGTCAGAAATTTTAATTTCTGCGCAAAAAAAATATCAACATGAAGTTGTTCCACATCTTTTTCTGGAATGGGTGCCTCACCTATCGGAATAAGTTTTGGGTGTCTTTTATATTTATTATTATTACATATATTACAATTTTTTACATATTGCTTAAATTGCTTTATCATTAACGGCCAATAGTAATGCTGTCTAATTTGAGCTATATTTTCTCTATAATTCCTATGTGCCCTATTATGAGCTTGTTCAATAATTATTCCTTGATCCTCTCTATTGGTTATATCATTCGGAAATTACTTCGAATATAGAAATTTCGTCGTAGGGTATGCCTCCCTTAAAACATGTTTAATCTCATAAAGCATCTCAGGTGTGCAAAATATTCCTGTTACTATTTTTGGATTTAAATATTCCGTCAAAACTGGAGTTATATTTTCCGGCAAGTCGTATTCGGCCAAAAAACGCTTGTTACCAAATGAGAAGATGGTTTCCAACGTTGTAATTCTTGCTCCTTTATCAATTAAAATTTGCTGTTTAAAATGGTTTAATGGTTTTTTTTGTTGCATGAATTTGATATTCATCACTACTCTCTGCGGAATGTTGGGTACCCGTTAATGAATCACCCGAATTACTTGATTCTTCTGAAATAGATAAATTATTTAAAATCTGTCTTGATAATGCGTCTGCAACGGCATTTGTAGCCCCTGGCTTATAAACAATTTTTGGCGAATATTCTTCAATAAACGCTCTCCATCTTTTTATTTTAATGTTTGGATTTTTTTCGGAAATTGCAAACGACAATGGCTGATGATCGGTATGAATTTCCAAATCATTCACTCCATAAAGATAATTACGTAAAGCTTTTAACGCCCACACTATAGCAAGCAATTCCTTCTCATTAGTAGCATAATTCAATTCTGTAGAGTTCAATGTCTTTGAAATAAACACAATAGGGTTTCCTTCCTGTGACAATACGGCCCCTAAAGCCACATTCGAAGCATCTGGTCAACACAAATTTTTTATTATAATCAGGCTGTGTCAATTCTATATGTTGAGATAATAATCTTTTTAATTTTTCGCAAGCAGCGATGCCTTCTTCATCAAGGTTAATAATTTTCTTTTTTGACAAATGCTGTGAAATTCTTCCATTTTCGCCCTGTAAATGCTTGGTTAATGGTTTCGCTATTACTGCGTAGTTTTCCATAAACTTCCTATAATAACCCGTCAATCTCAAAAATCCTCTCAACTGACGTAATGTTTTTGGTGTTGGGTAGTTTTTTATTGTTTCAATTTTTCTTGGATCTGTCTTAATGATATCTTTTGCCACTACATAACCCAAAAATTCTACCTCTTCTTGGTAAAACTTTGACTTTTCTGAAGATATTTTCATATTTGCTTTTTTAAGTATTTCAATTACCGACCTCAAATGTTTTTTGTGATCTTCCAAATCCTTTGAAAAAACTATGACATCGTCGACATAGACATGGCAAAACTTTCCCACAAATTCCCTCAACACATTATACATAGCTCGCTGAAAAATACTCGGTGCATTTTTCAACCCAAAAGGCATTCGTAAAAATTCATATTTCCCGTTATTCACTGAAAATGCCGTTTTTTCTATGTCACTTTCATTCATCAATATCTGGTGAAATCCAGACTCCAAATCAATAGTGGAAAAATATTTAGATCTTCCCAAATTTGCAAGTATTACTTCCGGATTAGGCATTGGATATCTATCTGATACTGTTTTTTCATTAAGTTTTTTTTGGACTTCCATCTTCATTCATGCCCTTTTTTGGAACAACGCACACTGGAGAGTTATATGGACTTTTACTTTCCCTAATTATGCCGTTTTGCAACAAATTTTGAATTTCTTCATTAACAAATTTGTTCACTGACATAGGATAAGGGTATTGCTTTGACCAAACTGGTCTTTCCTCAATTGTTCGTATTTCCGCTTTGATGTCAGTGCGAAAGGGCAAATTTAAATTCAAATCACTATGTGCTGTGCTAACTTCTTTTCTTATTTTTTCCTGCAAATTTTTTATTGAAGCTTCCTCTTCTTTAACAACCTCGTCCCTATTTCCTTCGATAGATAACCCCGAAGCCTCCAAACACAGATTATTCAGTATGTTTCCGGATTTCAAAAAATTTTTTCCAATTCTTCCCTGTTTGTTTTTTAATTCAACACTCTTTATTTTGGATTTATTTGAATTTATTTCGGTTGGTGCTTTCAAAATTATATCTTCTGAAATATTTTTTGTGGGATATTGCCGGTATCACCTTCGGCAGTCGCTTTAGTACCTTCCTGTTTCAAGGAAGAAAAATTTTTTTTTAATACTATATTGCCGGTAAAATCTTCGGCGTGAGCCTTAGGACTTGTATATCCTAAGGGGTTTAAATGTTTACTCTTAGCTTGTTTGCTTTAATTTTTTTGGTTTTGCCGGTAAAAGCTTCGGCGGGAGCCGTAGGACTACTGTGTTCCAAGGGTTTAAAATTGCATTATTGTTGCCAGCATATTCACTGTCTGCCATTTCATATTCAATATCCGAAATAATTATGGTTTCTTCTTCTCTATTATTATTTATAATTAATTTTTTATTTTCAAAATCCACCACCGCATTAATTTTCCTTAAAAAATTGAATCCAATTAAGAGATCCGATTCCAAATTATCGATTTCATAAAACATCTGTTTTATACCAAACAAATGTATTAGGTGGTAATATTTTATTATGGTATAACCATTAATGGTTTTTACTCTTTTATATATGGCAAGCTCATTTTTATTTTTATAAATTCCTGCTTTTATGTAGCAACTTGTTGCTCCAGTATCAATTAAAATTTTAAAATTTTTCCATATAGCTTTGTCATATTGCAGGATACATATATGGCAAGCTTAGCTTTGATCTAAAAAAAATGGTCCTCATCAATATTATTAACTCGTTGTGCTTTGTTTGGTGGTTGAACACTTAACTGTGCACTAGCACGTGGTCTTTTATCAGCCACATTGCGCTGATTATTTGTAAAGTAATTATTTCGATAATTACTTTGAATATTATTTGGCATTTGTTGTGGTCGGTTTTGAATCTGGATACTCCGATCGACATCCATAGGTGTCGGTCGAGGTTGATGATGCTCTTGAACCGTACTTTGGTGGTAATCAATTTGTGGTTGGCTTTGCCCCAACCGTAAATTATTGCCAAAGTTATTTCTTCGAGGTTAGCTTTGTGCAAATCGTAAATTATTATTAAAATTGTTGTTAAAATTATTTTGTTGCCTACCCTTAACTATGTCCGAAAAAGTTGGTGTTTTTCCAAACTGTAATGCGAAATTTGCTCGCATATTATTTGATTCAAGCTCTTGAGCTTTCGCAAGAGCATTTGGCAAATCACTTGGCGAAAGTGAAAACAATACTTGGGAAAAATTTCCATTTAATCCCGTAATAAATATTCGTAACGCATCGCGCCTATTTTTAGAATTTAATTCTTTGGTAACTGCACCATCTGATCCATACTTCATTATAGTTTTATTAATAAGTAAGGTTAACTTCTCAATCACGTTATTATAATATTAATGATAGTGTTATTGCCCTGACGCAATATACTCATCTCCTGCTCAATAATATGAGAAGGTCTCTTGTCAGCGTACGCGAAATCAAGGCGGGCAAATATGGCGTCAAAGTTCAATACTGTGCCGTGATTTGAAAGTATATCATTTGCTTCATAAGTTACCTTTTTCCTCAATATTGTCAAGGCAGCGAAATACTTACGGCTACCCCTAATGTACAAGCTCATTGTATTGTTAGCTGACTCCCTCCAGCTAACATACTTAGTTGGTCTACCACTAAATTCCGGTAAAGATTTTATGACATCCAAAGATTCATCGCAATGAATCTGGGGATCTATTTCTTCTGTCCTATAATCCGTCACTGTTGCTGTCCTTGTAAGGTTCTCGATTTGCCTTTTCAAATCCGAGACCTCCAATCTCAGAGAAGCATTGGTAGCTGCTATTAATCTGGCTATAATTGCCTTATTATCTCCATTTACTGACATCTTAGAAAAACTCTCTATCAAACTGTCCAGAATGTCGCACAAAAAAATAAAACAATTTCCTCCTTAATTTAATTCAAATTAATAAAATGGCTTTCTCTTAAGTCTTTGGTTATTCTTTAAATACGGACACTTTTTTATTTCATGGTTATTACCACAATAATTGCAATAGTAAAGTCTCTCGTAACGGGGAAGACTCGCTTTATTGGCTATACAAACGTTTGATTTGTTTTAAAATTCCGTGAAAATATTATTAGTTATAATTCCTAGTTTCAATGTAAATACATAACTTATAAATAAACAGCGACTCACTGTATTTGTCTTCTACTACGCTATCAGTTTGATCCTTTATTGCTGCTACTGGTATTCTTGTTGCTGCTACTGATGCCCTCTTGTAATTTCGTGGCTTTTGTTTGATATTTGTTTTATCACTCTCTTATTTTATTTTCTTAGTGCCGATTAGATGTTCATTTTCACTTTGTCTCATACTTTTGCTTCACTTTGTTTCGTAATCGAAACTTATAGAGTTAAAAAGTCCATTGATTTTGTTTAACTTTTCTCGTATTTTATACGATACTTGTTTGTATTTTGTTTTCGTAACTAGGAATTTTTTCCTCTTTTAATTGTTACTTTAGGAGGTTTAAAACAGCTCCTGGTTTTGTTTTACTTTTCTCAGATTTTATACGATACTTGTTTTTATTTTGATTTGGTAACTAGAGATTTATGTCTCTTTTTATTGCTACCTTTAGGAGATTTTTTTTTTTAAAATTGCTCCTGGCAGGATCGCCACTTATCTTTCATACGAAACGCGAAAGGTTTTTAAAAAATCAACCGTGGTGCTTGGTGGCTCAAATCAAATCTAAAAATCTTTATTGATATTCTCTTATTTATACCTTATTTACTTACCACTACATACAATTGCTTCGCGCTTAAGTTCTAAGTAATGTGAAGCTTAAATGTTTACTTCAAACCAATTTCATCATCTGATGAAATAGGTTTAGCCTTGAAATGGCTTGCCCTTGAAAAATCAATAAAAATAGCCAAATGAATATCTGAGTCATTATTTACTTTAGCTTTTCTTGTTTAGATTAAAAATGCAGAGCTTAGGATATTTGAGATATTATTTACTTTAGCAGTGGCAGTGTAGCAAAGACACATCTGACTCATATTCCTAAGTGTTTCAATGAAGCTATATTTGTTTACTTGGCGGGTAAGTACTATGGGTGAATGGTGGCGTTAACTTGCATATATATATATGTTATTATAACACCATAAAATCTTCCTGAACTTTGTCAGGGGCCTTGCACTGAACCCGTTTTTACAAACATTATTATGCATATATGTGCAGGCGCATGCATATATATATTTTATGATAACACCATAAAATCTTCCTGAACTTTGTCAGGGGCCTTGCATTGAACCCGTTTTCACCTACACTATTATGCATATATGTGCAGCCGCATGCATATATATATTTTATGATAACAACATAAAATCTGCCTGAAATTTGTCAGGGGCCTTGCACTGAACCCGTTTTGACAAACAGTATTATGCATATATGTGCAGGCGAATGCATATATATATTTTATGATAACACCATAAAATCTTCCTGAACTTTACCAGGGGCCTTGCACTGAACCCGTTTTGACATACACTATTATGCGTATATGTGCAGGTGCACGCATATATATATTTTATGATAACACCATAAAATCTTCCTGAACTTTGTCAGGGGCCTTGCACTGAACCCGTTTTCACATACACTATTATGCATACATGTGCAGGCGCATATATATATATATTTTATGATAACATCATAAAATCTTCCTGAACTTTATCAGGGGCCTTGCACTGAAACCGTTTTCTCATACACTATCATGTATATATGTGCAGGTGCATGCATATATATATTTTATGATGACAACTTAGAATCTTCTAGAACTTTGTCAGGGGCCTTGTACTGAACCCGTTTTGACATACACTATTATGCATATATGTGCAGGCACATGCATATATATATTTTATGATGACAACTTATAATCTTCTAGAACTTTGTCAGGGGCCTTGTACTGTACCCGTTTTGACATACACTATTATGCATATATGTGCAAGCATATGCATATATATATTTTATGATGACAACTTAAAATCTTCTAGATCTTTGTCAGGGGCCTTGCACTGAACCCGTTTTGGCATACACTATTATGCATATATGTGAAGGTGCATGCATATATATATTTTATAATACCATAAAATCTTCCTGAACTTTGTCAGGGGCCTTGCACTGAATCCGTTTTCATATATACTATTATGCGTATATGTGCAGTCGCATGCATATGTATATTTTATGATAACATCATAAAATCTTCCTAAACTTTGTCAGGGACTTAGCACTTCACTCCGCTTTGGTGTACACCGTAATATATAGGTGCATCAGCACATATGCATCTCTATATTATGGTGACACCATAATATATTAATAATATTTTGGAATACTTACCAAATCTTGTGAAAATGAAAACTTCGATGACCCTTCCAGCTTTCGTTGTCACACTTCGCAATTTAGTTACAGAACGTTCAATACTTTTTCACGAAAATTTACACTTTCACTTTTTCGCAATTTAATTGCTAAAACTTTAAATGTTTTTCCGAAAATTTATTGAATTTAAAAATTAGCAAACGGGCGCGTCAAATAATTTTTCTTTATTTCCCTTGTTTTGGGATATTTGTAAGCAAGCCACTCATGCGTTTTCATTCGCACTCATTCTATTTATGGAAAATTTTTTGCACCCTGAAAAATATCCCAAAAACTTGAGTTTTTTGACACCGAAATGTTTAATGGTGTTGGAATTTCAGGGGAAAGTGGTTAAAAGTGGGTACTCATTGTTGGCAGGGTAGATATGTAAGTATGTAAAGTTTAAATAAATATGTATGTAAGAATATTTTTAGATATTTAGTATAAATAAGCTGACCATTTTTGAATAAAGATACTCATACTTTAACTTCAAACAATGTATTTTACTTTTACTTGTGAAGTTGTGTCTCATCCTTTACATGGCGATCCTGCCTATGATTCTGCTGGCTGATTATTCAGCCTAAGTTCATTGCTTGCAAGGATATTACTGGCTGATTGTTCAGCCTAAGCCCTATAGGGAAGCACGTCATTTTCAATTTCTTATCGACGAGGAGTCAGAGCAAGGAAGGCTTGCCAAGCACGTCACTCTAAACAGCACGCACAAGAAGTGGAATAAACTAGAATAGCAACAAAAGCGTTTTTCCCGGATCGACAAATCATCGCCAGTGAACCATCTCCCATGCAACTGCAAGTCAACAGCGCGCACAAGAAGTGGTATAAACTAGAATAGCAACAATAAGGGTTCTTCGGATCACCAATGTACCACCTCCCATTCAACTGCAAATCAACAGCGTGCACAAGAAGTACTCTAGAATAAGTATATAGGGGTTTTGGACATCCTAACGGCTGCCTGTTTTGCTGTAAAATATAAACATTTGTTCCCCTCAAAATTATATTCCCAGAAGAGGACATAAAAGACCAAGACCAGTTTGACCAAATCTTTGATAGTTTAACTGCATTGACTTTGGAATTGACAAAGAAAAATAAAGTACCCAAACAGATCAGTCAAGGCCCCAAGCCGCTGAAAATCGAGGAATATAAAAAAAGAAATAGGGTCCGAAAATTGATGAACCAAAAATGCCAAAGCCAATAAAGTTAAAGAGCAAAAGAAGAGGAAAACTATTTAACGTTAGGAGATCCATAGCTAAGCTTTACGAAAGAATAAGTTTAAGTCCAAATAAGGAAGAAAAAAGTAAACTAAAGCAAGAAATTAAGGAATTAAGAAATAATAATAATAAAAATAAAAAAAAAGCATTAGGGTGTCAAAAGAAAATTTTTTTTTTTGATTTTGAATAATATGGAAAGAGGCAGAAAGACCAAAAGTTACACTAAAAACCCTATTGATTGGCCAATAAAACTAAAAGTTGAAAGAAATGTAGAAAAAGAACTACAATGGTTGAAAAAATTTTGGAATAAAATAGGAATGCATAGAGAACAAACCATTGAAGACGTGTTAAACCCTACCACTTTAGATATAGAAACTAACCTAATGTTTGAAAAATTCGTCCCAAAGAGACATGAATAAATAAAATAAATCAACAAAATAAAAACTTGTTTATTTTAAAAAGGATTAACACAAAAAGGATTTTTTTACCACAATGGGTGGACAAGAATCAAAAATAGGAAAACCAACGGCAAACGTTGTAAACTCAGTCCAAGTAGTAGATCATACTGAGGTACTGGACACCATTAAGGTCATGCTTCTAATCATCAGTTAGTTGCATTAGTTTGTTTCTGAAGCTCTATTCAACCCATAACAAATTCCTAAAAAAGCGATATGCCAGCCGCGCCGACGGTTTAGATAAGTTTAACAAACTTTTTTATCTACCATCCCTAATGGGCAAATGGGAAGATATCGTTAAACTACTCATAGAAGAAAAAACGATAGGACAAAAATCATACAAATGTATTAAAAAAAATACAAAAGTAAAGGTAGAAACGGTAATAAAGCATCTCAAAATAATAGTTGAAGCATTTAATAAAATTGGAAAAACGATACTAAAGTTAAATGGTAAACTAGACGGCAATCGCTAAACCCAAAAATATCAAATTTTTACAAGCGTTAGAGACAAATTGGTGTCCTCACTGGCAAAATATGATATAGAATTCATAGTACCAACGACATTTGAAAAACAAATAGAACAAGTAAGGAAGGCTAAGTTCGGGTGTAATCGAACATTACATACTCAGTTGAGAGCTGTGGAGACAAAGTAAGGGAAAATCACCATGTTTTAAAAAGAGGGTAACACTGGAATGTGTTTGTATGACATGTGTTTCAAATGGAAGGTATTAAAGAGTATTTTAAGAGGAATTGGGCCATAGTTCTATAGATGGACGCCATTTAGGGATATCGCCATAAAGGTGCACCAGGCCTGACTCTAGAATTTGTTTGTACGATATGGGTATCAAATGAAATTTGTGAATGATAATTTTAAAAGGGGTCTATAGGTGGACGCCTTTTCGAGATATCGCCATAAAGGTGGACCAGGGGTGACTCTAGAATTTATTTTGTACGAAATGTGTATCAAATGAAAGGTATTAATGAGTATTTTAAAAGGGCGTGGGCCTAAGTTCTATAGATGGACGCCTTTTCGAGATATCGCCATAAAGATGGACCAGGGGTGACTCAAGAATTTGTTTGTACGATATGAGTATGAAATGAAAAGTGTTAATGAGTATTTTAAGAGGGCGTGGGCCTTAGTTCTATATGCGGACGCCTTTTCGAGATATCGATATAAACGTGGACCAGGGGTGACTCTAGAAGGTGTTTGTACGATATGGGTATCAAATTAAAGGTATTAATGAGGGTTTTAAAAGGGAGTGGCCCTTAGTTGTATATGTGAAGGCGTTTTCGAGATATCGACAAAATGTGGACCAGGGTGATCCAGAACATCATCTGTCGGGTACCGCTAATTTATTTATATATGTAATACCACGAACAGTATTCCTTCCAAGATTCCAAGGGCTTTTGATTTCGCCCTGTAAAACTTTTTCATTTTCTTCTACTTAATATGATAGGTGTCACACCCATTTTACCAAGTTTTTTTTCTAAAGTTATATTTTGCGTCAATAGACCAATACAATTACCATGTTTCATCCCTTTTTCGTATTTGGTATATAATTATGGCATTTTTTTCATTTTTCGTAATTTTCGATATCGAAAAAGTGGGCGTGGTCATAGTCGGTTTTCGGCCATTTTTTACACCAATACAAAGTGAGTTCAGATAAGTACGTGAACTGAGTTTAGTAAAGATATATCTGCTCAAGTTATCGTGTTAAGGGCCGAGCCGAAGGACAGACGGTCGACTGTGTATAAAAACTGTGTGTGGCTTAAACCGATTTCGCCCTTTTTCACAGAAAACAGGTATCGTCCTAGAGTCTAACCCTCTACCAAATTTCACAAGGATTGGTAAATTTTTGTTCGACTTATGGCATTAAACGTATCCTAGACAAATTAAATGAAAAAGGGCGAAGCCACGCCCATTTTGAAATTTTCTTTTATTTTTGTATTTTGTTGCAACATATAATTACTGTAGTTGAATGTTGTCATAATTTACTGATATACTGTAAAGATATTAACTTTTTTTTAAAATTTGAATTTGAAAAAAAAAAAATTTAAAAAGTGGGCGTGGTCGTTCTCCGATTTTGCTAATTTTTATTAAGCAGATATATAGTAATAAGAGTAACGTTCCTGCCAAATTTATCCTGATATCTCCAACGACTGCCAAATTACAGCTTGCAAAACTTCTAAATTACCTTCTTTTAAAAGTGGGCGGTGCCACGTCCATTGGCCCAAATTTTACTAGTTTTCTATTCTGCGTCATAAGTTCAACTCACCTACCAAGCTTCATCGCTTAATCCGCATTTGGTAATGAATTATCGCACTTTTTCGAGTTTTCGAAATTTTCGATATCGAAAAAGTGGGCGTGGTTATTGTCCGATATCGTTCATTTTAAATAGCGATCTGAGATGAGCGCCCAGGAACCTACATACCAAATTTCATCAAGATACCTCAAAATTTACTCAAGTTATCGTGTTAGCGGACAGACGGACGGACGGACGGACGGACATGGCTCAATCGAATTTTTTTTAGATACTGATGATTTTGATATATGGAAGTCTATATCTATCTCGATTCCTTTATACCTGTACAACCAACCGTTATCCAATCAAAGTTAATATACTCTGTGAGCTCTGCTCAACTGAGTATAAAAAGACTTTAGCACATTCCTGCTGGGGTACCCATGAGGCAATATCAGTTACGATGATAAAAACAAAGCTGAAAGGAACAGCTAGAAACCTGTTAGGAACTGAAAGCTCAATCGAAGCGATTAAACAAAAATTAAAAATAGAAATTAAAGGTGAATAAGTCGAAGATTTGACAGCAAAACTCCTGAACATCCAACACCGCAGTACAATTGCAAATCAATATACTGCCGAAATCGAAAAACTCACGAAATCGTTGGAAGGAGCATACTTATCAGACGGACTAACACCAGAGTTAGCAACCAAGTATGCTACACAATCAACTGTAAAAGCTATATGTAAAAACTGCTCCAATGATAAAGTGAAAACTATTATGCAAGCTGGAACGTTCACTTCAATGAACGAAGCTATATCAAAATTTACCAACAGTAATAGCTGGAAATCCAAATACGCTTTTGCATATTCGCCACCAAAATCACTTCCGAGGGAAGTTCCGTAGGGGTTACCAAAATAATTACTATAGAAACAATCGGAGGCGCACATTCAACAATTATAACAGCAACTATAATAACAATAACAGAGCAAATAACCAAAGATCTGGTCGAAATTTCGGATCGCGAAGATCTAATCGTAATAATACAAGAATTGTCAGAAATATTACTCAACAGGAAAACCAGCAAACTCCACCTCAATAGCTACATATCTTCCAGAAAAACTCTGAATAATTCTATTTCAACCCTTCTGACCAATACAGGAGCGTATATTTCAATTATAACAAGTAAGGACGGGACTGTCTTCGGCTGTGCCGAAGACTTCATACCTTTCATGAATGGGGCTGAACAATAATCTTATGCCGTTCGTAATCTCTGAATAATTGGATGTATAAGATAAGAAACATATTGTAACGAATTTGCTTGCAAATCCTCTTATTTGCCTTTTTGCTTTGTTCGTATCACTAAAATGTTGAATAAATAACTCCAATATTGAATAATGGAAAAATGGCCTTTATTAAAATACTTCACAATAACACTCAAACTGTGCAACGAATAGCTTAATAACCAAACTGATAGCTTAAAGGAACTGACTTTCAAAATAATACTGGTATTGCTCGCTAGATATCGTCTTAGTCGTAACTGCTTGACAACTCAAATCAAACTGAATTCCAGCGTCTCTACATCTGCGGCCTTTTATACTCTCTGGTTTCCTCGTTCGTAGAATCTACTAGCATTTTCCATGAGCTCTCAAACTTCTCAGCTATAACTAAAATTGCACGATTTTATACATCTTCTAGGCGCTTCCAGAATCGACTAGTCCAGTAGCTCTCAAACTTCTCAGCTGTAATTACAATTGCACAATTTTATAGTTTTATCATTGCATACTTATAGGAGTATCTCAGATATATGCATGTGTTAGTGCATTGACTCTCCGCTGCTCGTATACGTACATGGTACATATATGTAGACGCAGTTATTGTTCCGATTTTGTAGATACATAATGATTGAATTATTGATGTGCATTCACGTCGCTGCTTATCATCGGCTTATAGACGGCAGCACTCCTTAATTTTGCTAATATTCGTAACACTTCCCTCCACCTAAGTCTGATCGTCCCGATTAGACAAATCTCTCGATTTAACCGCTGCTAGCCTCTCCAAATGAACCACTTTCATTTTGGTTCGTGGTTTGCCAATGGTTTGAATGCGGTGCACTACATCGTTGATCCGTTTTACAACTTTGTATGGGCCTTCCCAGTTACACTGCAATTTCGGGGACAAATCTTTTTTCGTTGTGGGTTGTATAGCAGCACCAAATCTCCTTCCTGAAACCCTTCCGAATTAATTGCTTTATCGTACCTCGCTTTCATCTTATCACTCATAATCTTTGCTCGTTTCCTTACCAGATCGGGTATCTCTCTCAGCTCTTCTTCCAAGACACCAGTAGATTTCTTGACATTCCTCTCCGCATCGGCAACTATCCCATAATTCAAATCAGCTGGCAGTCGAAGGTCATTGCCAAGAATTACCTTTGCGGGAGTTTGGCCCGTTGTGTAATGTACTGCCGATCGGTAGGCCATCAAGAATAATGATATGTGTGTATCCCAGTCCTTATGGTACTTGTCTACTACTTTCCTTAAATGCTCCTTCAATGTTCTATTGAAATGTTCCACCATACCATCGGACTGAGGATGCAATGCAGTTGTCCGTGTTTTTCGAATGCTCAACTTCTTGCACATTTCTTGGAATACAGCTGATTCAAAATTCCTGCCTTGGTCAGAATGTAACTCCATTAGTACACCATACCTTGCAACCCATTCGTTTTTAACCACTTCTGCTACTGTTTCTGCTTCTTGGTTTGGGATTGGGTATACCTTGGCCATTTACTGAAATAATCCATAACCACCAGTACGTATTTGTTTCCGCGGTTGCTAGTAGGAATGGACCTGCGACATCCATGGCGATCCTTTCAAATGGTACACCTGAAATATACTGCTTCATCTGACCATGACTTCGGGTTTTGGGCCCTTTCGCTCTGTTGCATACCTCGCAATTGGCAATCCACTCGGTGACCGGCTGACGGCAACCAACCCAATAGAATCTCTGCTTAATTTTCTCGAGTGTCTTCGTTATTCCAAGATGACCTCCACTTGGACCATTGTGCAGCTCGCTGAGCACGTCAGGAATCCTCCTTCTGGGAACAACTATCAGTTTCTTCTTGCATTGACCATCCTCACTCTCCCATACTCGATGCAAGCAACCGGATATCAATTCTAAACTGTTCCACTGTGCCCAATATGACTTCGCAATGGGACTCTCTGCTGTCATCTCCTCTCTGCTTGGTCTTTCGTTTCGTTCGAGCCCTTGCATAACATGTGACAGATCTGTATCTTCTAGCTGACACTTTCTTAGTTGTCCCTTGTATCGGCCTTTGAACAGTGCTTGCATTCCAAACTACATGGCCTTCGTGACATTGCATCGGCATTTCCATGGGTACTACGTTTTCGATGCTCAATGGAAAAGTCATAGCTTTGTAGTCGCTCGATCCGGATTACGGAACTGCAGAAGAAATTTCAACGCTGAGTGATCTGTCCTGACACGGAATCGCTGGCCGTAGAGGTATTTGTGAAAATGTTTAATGCACTTTACCAATGCCAACAGTTCTCTCCGCGTAACACAGTAGTTCCTCTCTGGTTTTCCAATCGAACGGCTGTAATATGCAACTACCTTCTCCTGTCCATCGACCAGTTGTGATAAAACGCCTCCTATAGCATATCCACTCGCATCTGTATCTAGAATAAATTTTGATCCTGGAATCGGATATGCTAACATTGGGGCAGTGCACAAACGCTCCTTCAATGTTTGGAAAGCCACTTCTTGCTCCTTCTTCCATTCAAAAGCTTTGTTTTTTCTCATGGAGGCTATGGGCTACGCTGGAAAAATTTGGTACAAATCGGCGGTAATATGTGCACAGCCCAAGGAAACTTCTCAATTCATGTAGGTTCTGTGGTCTTGGCCAATACTTTACAGCCTCTATTTTTTCGTTCGCAGTGCAGATGCCCTCTGTCGTTACCTTGTGACTCGAATAATTGTCTTCCTTTTTAAACAGCGCACACTTTTTGGGACTTAACTTCAGACCAGCGCCAGCTATTCTCTGGAAAACTTCCTCCAAGTTCCTAAGATGTTCATCAAAATTCTTGCCCAATACGATGATGTCGTCCAGGTACACCAAGCATGTTTTGCAATGTAGTCCTTTCAGTACCTGGTCCATGAGTCTCTCAAAAGTAGCTGGTGCATTACAAAGTCCAAAGGGCATTACTGTAAATTGCCAAAGACCATCTCCGACGCTGAAGGCTGTTTTCTCTTATTCTTCCTCCTTCACCTCAACTTGCCAGTAGCCGCTTTTCAAGTCCAGTGTGGAAAACCATTTCGTACAAGAGAGCGAGTCCAGAGTGTCGTCGATTCTTGGCAATGGGTAGCATCCTTTTTCGTAACGTCATTCAACTTCCGGTAGTAGTCCACGCAAAACCTCATTTTTCCATCCTTCTTCTTTACAAGTACTACCGGTGAGCTCCAGGGACTAGCTGATGGTTCGATGAGGCCGCTGTCGCTCATTTCTTGAATAATTTGACTCACCACTTCCCGCTTCGCCATTGGAATACTACGTGGAGCTTGACGTATCGGCATCGCGTCTCCAGTGTCAACTTGATGTTTCACAACATTTATGCGGCCTGTTTTGGAACCATCCTGGTCAAATATGTTTGCGTACTTTAGGAGCAGTTGCTTTGCCTTACTCTGATAATCTTCCTCTATCCCCTCCGTCCATTCCGTGATGTAATTTGAAAGATCAGTGTTACTAGATGAAACGTATTCTATACTGCCGAAATCGAAAAACTCACGAAATCGTTGGAAGGAGCATACATATCAGACGGACTAACACCAGAGTTAGCAACCAAGTATGCTACACAATCAGCTGTAAAAGCTATGTGTAAAAACTGCTCCAATGACAAAGTGAAAACTATTATGCAAGCTGGAACATTCACTTCAATGAACGAAGCTATATCAAAATTTACCAACAGTTGCACAGAAATAGCTGGAAATACGCTTTGCATATTCGCCACCAAAATCACTTCCGAGGGAAGTTTCGTAAGGGTTACCAAAATAATTACTATAGAAACAATCAGAGGCGCACATTCAACAATTATAACAGCAACTATAATACTTATAACTGTTATTTTGAGTAAGATATAACAAAAATCCTCTTTTTCTGAAAAATCGGTTGTATGGAGGATATATGCTAAAGTGATCCGATCCGGCGGGTTCCGACAAATGTCTAATCGGACACCCAAATACACCCGCTCACCAAATGTTATCAAGATATCTCAAAAATTGAGGAACTAGTTTGCATACAAACAGACAGACGGACAGACGGACATGGCTAAATCAACTCAGTTCTTCAACCTGATTATTTCGGTATACTTAATGTTGGGTCTATCTATTTTCCTTTAAGGACTTACAATTTTGGGTTTCGTGACGAAATTAGAATACCATTTCATTTTCATGAAAGGTATAAATAGGTAGGTACTTTGTGTGAGGAAGCAAAGCTTCACGTTTTTTGTGGTCTGCATGTAAAAACTATGACTACGAATCATGTATTTCAAAAATATATATCCTAAACGTAACTATTTGATGAAATTTGATGAATTTTGAAGCTTATAGCCGTAAAAAAGGGCCAAAAAGGACAGTTTATATGAAGTATATAATATATATACCACCGATCTCTATGATATTTTCAGACAAAAATATATGCTATATGCGTTAGCATTTGGTGAAATTTGAAGCTTCTATCTGTTAAAACGGGGCAGAAATTGTGCAAAGTTTTTTATCTGAACAATCGGTTGTATGAGATATATACTATATATACCACCGATCTCAATGATTTTTTCAGACATCAATATATGCTATACACGTAAGCATTTGGTGAAATTTGAAGCTTCTAGCTGTTAAAATGGGGCCGAAATCGCAAAACAAATATATATACTATATATACCATCATATATATATTATATATCACCGATCTCTATGATTTTTTGACACAACAATATATACTATATACGTAAGCAATCGGTGAAATTTGAAGCTTAAAATGGAGTAGAAATTGGGAAAAGTTTCTTATCTTAACAATCGGTTGAATGAGATATATACTATATATACAACCGATCTCTATGATTTTTTCAGACAACAATATATGCCATATACGTAAGCATTCGGTGAAGTTTGAAGCTTCTAGCTGTTAAAATGGGACTAAAATTGCGAAAATATATATATATACTATATATATATACTATATATACCACCATATATATACTATATATACCACCGATCTTTTGATTTTTTCAGACAACAATATATGCTATATACGTAAGCATTCGTTGAAATTTGAAGCCTCTAGCTCTTAAAATAGAGCAGTAATTACGAAAAGTTTCTTATCTGAACAATCGGTTGTGGAGGATATATACTATATATACCACCGATCTCATCAATTTTTTCAGGCAACAATATGTGCAATATACGAAATTATATGGTGAAGTTTGAAGCTTCAATCTGTTAAATTGAGTAAGATATGACAAAAATCCTCTTTTTCTGAAAAATCATTTGTATGGAGGATATATGCTATAGTGGTCATCCGGCCGGTTCCGACAAATGTCTAATCGGACACCCAAATAAACCCGCTCACCAAATTTCATTAAGATATCTCAAAAATTGAGGGACTAGTTTGCATACTGTAAGGTTTTTAAGCGCAGCGGAATTAAAACGCGTGACCGTTCTGGTTAAACTCTTTATTTCAACTTACTGTTACAATAAAGTGGTATGATGTCTATACAGCTAATCTCTTCAGTTATTGTAAAGTACATTAGCCTTATATACAAAGTATACATAGTACATAGAAATTGAGTGAAATGCACGATTGGTTTGCAGGGTTGTATTAGGAATTCAACAAACGCCCCTTCAAACCAAATTTGTGCATGAAACTTTCAAATTTAAATATTTAAGTTCATTAATTTGCAATTATAAATATGCTTCTGCTTTCCCAGTGGTTTCGTAAGTATGTCCGCTGCATTCTCATTTGTTGGTTGGTACATATTCCACTTCGATATGCCCGCATTCATACATTTCACGGATATAGTGATAGCGAATGTCGATATGTTTGCTTCGCTTTTGCACCATTGGATTTTTTACCATGAACTGCGCGCTTTGATTGTCACACAAAATTGACGTAGGGCCTTCTGCATATTCATGATAGCCCAACTCGCCTAAAAGTCCACGAAGGAACACCGTCTCTTTAGTACCTTGACACAACGCAATATATTCGGCCTCCATTGAACTTAAGGCAACCGCAGACTTTTTGCGAGACTCCCAGGATACAGCGCCGCCTGCCATTAGAACAAGGTATCCTGTGAAGGATTTCCTATCGCCGCTATCGCAACCCCAGTCTGCATCTGTGAAACATACAAAATTTTTACAATTAGCAGAAAAAGTTAATTTACCGACAGGATTTTTCTTTAGGTATCTCAGCACGTATTTTGCAGCTTGCATATGCTCTTTATATGGATGCGAATTATATTGCGACAGTTTGGAAACTATATGCGCAATATCTGGACCAGAGATGACAGCCAGATACATGAGCCCACCAACTAAGCTCTGACAGGTTTTTGTTTCTAACGCGTCGCATTGTTTGTCGCACTTTCGCAAAACCGTACCCGGTGCAAATGGAGTTGCTGCTGGCTTACAGTCAGCCATGCCCCATTGCTGAAGTAGTTGCTCGACGTATCTCTTTTGATGTATGGTTATGTCACCACGATCACCCTCTCTTCCAATTTCCATCCCAAGATAAAAAGATATTGGACCACGATCGACCGCCTCGATGTGCTTATTTAATGATTTTATAACTGCCTGCATTTCTTGTGTACTGGAACTCGCTATTATCATATCGTCGACATATAGACCGATGATATTAATATTGTTTTTATCGCGACGAATATAAACGGATGGGTCCGACCTACATCTCAAGAACCCCATTATCGACAATATATCTGTGACTTTCCTGTTCCACTCACGACCAGCTTGTTTCAGACCGTACAAAGCCTTTCTGAGCCTGCACACTTTATTCGGATGATTTGCGTCTTTGAACGTTGGTGGTTGATACATGTAAACCGTTTCTTCCAAATCCCCATTTAAGTATGCTGCAACAATGTCCACATGATTTACAACCAATTTGTGTTTTGCCGCTAACGCCAACAGTAAACGAATCGTTGAATGACGTACCACCGGAGCAAATGTTTCATTATAGTCAACATTGTACTTTTGTGAAGACCCCAATGCAACTAATTTTGCCTTGTATTTTTCAACCGTACCATCGGGCTTCCGTTTTATAGTAAATACCCATTTACAACCAATGATATTTTTATTGACCGGTTTGTCTACCAAGTCCCAAGTGCTATTACGCATTAACGAGTCATATTCCAGCTTCATGGCTTCCTTCCATTTCTCCGCCTCTGACGAGTTTAATGCTTCTTTCACCGTTCTAGGATCGTCAACAACACTATTCAACAAATCGGCATCAGCTTCCATGCAGTAAACCTTTCTTGGTCTTCCTACACTCCCAGTTCGAATGATTTTTGGCCTACCTCGCTTTCGCTTATTGTTAGCCATCGCTACCTCTTCATAATCTGACTCGGTATCTTCCTCTTCTTCTTCTTCTACTTCTTTTTCTTCATCTACTTGTTTTTTTCTTCGTCGTCGCATTCCTCATCTTCTTCAACCGTATCGTCACTCATTACGTGTTTATTTGGCTTAAAAATGATTCTTCGCTGATAAAAAATGGTTCTTCCCGGTTTTCCTCATCTCTTGAATTTGTCTCAAAAGACCTCTCAAAAAATATAACATCGCGTGCAATTGTTACTCGATTTGTTTCCAAATTAATTAATCGATACCCCTTTGTTGACGCATGATAACCAACGAACTTTAGTTTAATTCCCTTTGGCAAAAATTTACTTCCACGCGGCTGCGAACCCTTTTGCAATTCCACTGCATCGCAACCAAAAGTTCGAAAATGAGACACGCTTGGCTTTCGTCCATTCCACCTTTCATAAGGCGTTACAGATTCCAAAATCTTCGTAGGTGACATGTTCCGGATATATACCGCCGTACTCACCGCCTCTGCCCACAACGATTGAGGCAACCCAGACGCGTTTAGCATACATCGCGCCATCTCGACCAATGTCCGGTTAGCCCTTTCAGCAATGCCGTTTTGTTGAGGACTATACGGAACCGTAGTTTGGTGTCGAATACCCCGCGCATTAAGAAAATTCTTGACCTGGGAATTGACAAATTCTTTCCCATTGTCGCTACGAATTGTTTTTATTTTGCGGCTGTCTGCTTCTCCGCGATCGCAGTAAAAAGTTTAAGCATTTCAAACGCTTCGGATTTGTTTTTTAAAAAATCTACCGCTGTATATCGCGAATAATCGTCTATAAATGTCATGAAGTATGATGCGCCACCCACCGAGTTAATACTTATCGGTCCACATAAGTCTGTATGCACCAACTCCAAGACATCTTTCGTATAAACTTTACCATAAGTTGCGTAGGGCTTACCATGGATTTTACAAACTGCACATGTAAAACAGTCAATTTTCTTAGGAAATTTTAGAGTTAAACCATTCACCATATTTGTTTTTGTTAATTTTATTAAATCATTTGCATTTATGTGGCCAAACCGCCTATGCCAGTCACTCACATCATCACTAACAGCATTTACGCTTTCTATAGTTTTACTAGCTAATACATTTGCTACATAGATTCCGCTTTCCAATTTAGCAGTCAAAATAGTGTCTTTGTTTTTATTTTTTATAACCGCGCTATTTTGTGCAAACGTCACGACATTACCACCCTCACTTGCTTTGCTGATAGAAAAAAAATTTGAGTGAAGATCAGGCACATACCAAACATCTCGCAATTTCATTGTTTTAAAATTTGTTTTTAATTCTACCGTGCCTTTTCCTTTTGCATAAATGCACGAACCCGACGCTAAAATAATTTTATGTTTAAGAGGAACAAGCGAAACAAAACTATTTGCATTTTTGCACATATGCGACGTCGCCCCGCTGTCAATGATCCAAGTTCCGCTGAAATCGCCATCTCTCTCAAATAATGACCAAGCTTTTTCATCTACCAACGAATTGTTACCTGAAGAAGAGCACTGTGAGCGTATGTGCCCTCTCCGCCCACAACGAAAACATTTAACGTTGTTGTATTTGCCTGGCTCGTTAGTTTTTCTATTTTCTTTCTGCCTTGTCTTCGTATCATTACTGCTGCCAAACCCTCTGTCTTTGTTCTTCTTCCAATATTTTTGCTGTGAGTTTATCCAACTTTGGCA
The DNA here is from genome assembly GCF_040869045.1 of Eurosta solidaginis. Classification (NCBI taxonomy): domain Eukaryota; kingdom Metazoa; phylum Arthropoda; class Insecta; order Diptera; family Tephritidae; genus Eurosta; species Eurosta solidaginis. The sequence continues at coordinate 66,759,305 of NC_090324.1, read as the reverse complement.
ATGTGTCCCTACTTTCGATTGCCACCACAAAATTTTCCATTTCGTCTGGTAACGAACATAAGAGCAAAATGGATAAAAAATCGTCTTCCATTGTTATGCCAACTTCCTTTAAATGGTCTATTATACAGCAAAATTCTTTTAATTGGACCGAAAATTTACCGCTACTTGAAAATTTAATGCGAATTAATTTTTTAAACAAATTTACTTTGCGACATGCCGTGTCTGATTTGTAAAGACCGCTAAAAACGTCCCAAGCACTTTTTGCTGTAACGCAGCTTTTTATGTGTATAAGCTCACTAGGTTTAACGCTCAAAGTGATAGTTGCAAGTGCTTTTCTATCACTTATCAACCATGCTGTTTTTGCTTCCTCTGCTTCTGGAGGAGAATCCACTAAAACAGACCACAAATCTAACGTATTTAGCAAACTTTTTATTTGTATGCACCAAGTAGAATAATTATCACTACTTAACTTCTCAATATTCGATAACACATTCGCCATTATACCGCGATTATTGCTTTTAACACCGGATAAGCAAAACAACCGAAAAACACAACAAATTGTCTTTAATTAGTCTTTAATTTTTTCCGAATTAAAGATTTTACCAGATTTTACTACCTGGGCCCATAACCAATTGTAAGGTTTTTAAGCGCAGCGGAATTAAAACGCGTGACCGTTCTGGTTAAACTCTTTATTTCAACTTACTGTTACAATAAAGTGGTATGATGTCTATATAGCTAATCTCTTCAGTTATTGTAAAGTACATTAGCCTTATATACAAAGTATACATAGTACATAGAAATTGAGTGAAATGCACGATTGGTTTGCAGGGTTGTATTAGGAATTCAACACATACAAACACACAGACGGACAGACGGACATGGCTAAATCAACTCAGCTCTTCAACCTGATTATTTCGGTATACTTAATGTTGGGTCTATCTATTTTCCTTTAAGGACTTACAATTTTGGGTTTCGTGACGAAATTAATATACTATTTCATTTCCTTGCAGATGCCGTTCGGAGTCGGCATAAAACATGTAGGTCCCGTCCGGATGATTTGTAAAATCAAGGGGAGCACGACGCAAATTGGAAGAGAAGCTCGGCCTTAGATCTCTTCGGAGGTTATCGCGCCTTACATTTATTTCATTTATTTATTTTCATGAAAGGTATAAATAGGTAGGTACTTTGTGTGAGGATGCAAAGCTTCACGGTTTTTGTGGTCTGCATGTAAAAACTATGACTACGAATCACGTATTTCAAAAATATATGACCTAAACGTAACTATTTGATGAAATTTGCTGAATTTTGAAGCTTCTAGCCGTAAAAAAGGGCCAAATTTGACAGTTTATATGAAGTATATAATATATATACCACCGATCTCTATGATTTTTTCAGACAACAATATATGCTATATGCGTAAGCATTTGGTGAAATTTGAAGTTTCTATCTATTAAAACGGGGCAGAAATTGTGCAAAGTTTCTTATCTGAACAATCGGTTGTATGAGATATATACTATGTATACCACCGATCTCAATAATTTTTTCAGAACATCAATATATGCTATACACGTAATCATTTGGTGAAATTTGAAGCTTCTAGCTGTTAAAATGTGGCCGAAATCGCAAAAAAAATATATATATACTATATATACCATCATATATATATTATATATATCACCGATCTCTATGATTTTTTGACACAACAATATATACTATATACGTAAGCAATCGATTAAATTTGAAGTTTATAGCTGTTAAAATGGGGTACAAATTTCGAAAAGTTTCTTATCTGAACAATCGGTTGAATGATATAAAACCGATCTCTATGATTTTTTCAGACAACAAAATATGCCATATACGTAAGCACTCGGTGAAATTTGAAGCTCTAGCTGTTAAAATGGGGCTAAAATTACGAAAAAATATATATATATATATACTATATATATATACTATATATACCACCATATATATACTATATATACCACCGATCTTTATGATTTTTTCAGACAACAATACGTGCTATATACGTAAGCATTCGTTGAAATTTGAAGCCTCTGTCTCTTAAAATAGGGCAGTAATTACGAAAAGTTTCTTATCTGAACAATTGGTTGTGGGGGATATATACTATATATACGACCGATATCATCAATTTTTTCAGGCAACAATATGTGCAATATACGTAATTATATGATGAAGTTTGTAGCTTCAATCTGTTAAATTGAGTAAGATATGACAAAAATCCTCTTTTTCTGAAAAATCGGTTGTATGGAGGATATATGCTATAGTGGTCCGATCGGGCCGGTTCCGACAAATGTCTAATCGGATACCCAAATACACCCGCTCACCAAATTTTATCAAGATATCTCAAAAATTGAGGGACTAGTTTGAATACAAACAGACAGACGGACAGACGAACATGGCTAAATCAACGCAGCTCTTCAACCTGATTATTTCGGTATACTTAATGTTGGGTCTATCTATTTTCATTTAAGGACTTACAATTTTGGGTTTCGTGACGAAATGAATATACCATTTCATTTTCATGAAAGGTATAAAAATAGGTAGGTACTTTGTGAGAGGATGCAAAGCTTCACGGATTTTGTGGTCTGCATGTAAAAACTATGACTACGAATCACGTATTTCAAAAATATATGACCAAAACGTAACTATTTGATGAAATTTGATGAATTTTGAAGCTTCTAGCCGTAAATAAGGGCCAAAAATGACAGTTTATATGAAGTATATAATATATATACTACCGATCTCAATGATTTTTTCAGACAACAATATATGCTATATGCGTAAGCATTTGTTGAAATTTGAAGCTTCTAGCTATTAAAACGGGGCAGAAATTGCGCAAAGTTTCTTATCTGAACAATCGGTTGTATGAGATATATACTATGTATACCACCGATCTCAATGATTTTTTCAGACATCAATATATGCTATACACGTAAGCATTTGGTGAAATTTGAAGCTTCTAGCTGTTAAAATGGGGCCGAAATCGCAAAAAAAAATATATAAGTTATCTCCCGTCTCGTGGGAGTTGTAAAAAAATTAAAGGTGCGGAGGAATTCACTGTCCTCCTATACTTGTGAAATGAAGCAAGGAACGATTTCAGATTAACGTCACAACTTCTTTATTCGTGCCACTTGCACGCTAATTAACTACTGCCCTAAACATACGTTGTAACTTACTTAAATAACTTCTTAGCTTAACTAAAATGTTTACATTGCAGTTCCTATGCTTTACCCAGAATGCTCGCGCGTGTAGACAGGAATTGCTTAGCGTGCGATTCCCATAACTAATGTAAAGTGACTTGATCGATGGTTGCGCGTGTGCCGCGTCAGCGACTTTATCTTATTGAACTACATAAGTCACATGCTTAGCAACGTGATCGTAGGGTGTGCCGTATTATGGTACCTATGCGTGTAACTCCTCCCCCTTAAAAGATCTGCGTCTCGTAGATCAAATGTCGAAAAGCGTGAGGGGAGAAATTTTGTAAGGAGTAATTGCGACCTTCTGGGGATGATTTAGTACTGACGCTTGTGACTGGCAGGCTAGGATCTGGGCGACAAAATTCAGGTGCAGATTTGGCTTTGGGGATCCTATTTATGCTAATGTTTCCTGTCTAATGCGTAGGAATTTGGACCGGTGGAAGGTCTAGTTTCTTTGTGTAACATCTCCACAGCGTTCCGGCAATAAGGGCTATTGCGCAAATCGAGATAGCCTCTGTAACTATAGATAAATTGATTTTTTCATTGGCATAACCTAGATACTTAACATTCTCCATTGTGATGTCGTGGATATACTCCAAATTGACTTTCATGGTATAGTTTTTTATGTTAGAAAGTATGGCTGGAAGGGCGTGTACGGTAACAGCTTCATTACTGGAAAATTCCTGATCGCCAATCTTGATTGTCTCGTTGTTGAATTGAATTACTTATGTGCCATTAATAGTATTTTTGGCATTGTTGCTCCTTATTATGCCCTGGTAATTTGAAATGAAAATGGTGTTTTCGTTTACCAGCTCTATATGGGATCTGTTTCGTGGACGAGCCGATAACCATGCAATCCTTCGTCAACCCGTATGTCTCCTCTTGATTGACCAGCATTCTGTCGAACGGTAGGTCCCCTTGTTTACCAGCGTAGATTCCAGCGCGGGTAATCAGAAGATTGTATTTGCTGGCCGTCACTTTCGGCATCGATAGGACGTAGAGTAGAAGTGTCCCGTTTGTGAGGACCGATGGTTGGCCATATTCGATTGCCTCAATTACATTCTGGTATGGGAGGGTTTCTGTTTCGGATAGGATTTGGTTTACCTCGTCTATGTCTAACAAGTTGGTATTAACAATTCCTCGCTTTGCCAATTGACATGCTCGCACAAATTCGTTGACCTCTTCGCGAACGAGGACGATGTTGCGAAGTGCGCTTTGCTCGAATTCCATTCCTTCTGTTTCCTTTACTACGTAGTTGGTGCGGTTCACCACTTCTTCAATTCGTTTCAATAGTTCTTCGGTGGTTGTGAATAGCTTTCTATTGACCTTATATTGATGGTTGTTGTCCGCTATTATCTGGTTTTGGCTGTGGAGGATGTTATTCCAATCAGTTGCGTCAGGCGATCCTGCCAGCCATTTCCATGCCGATCCAATCCAGTCAATGGATCGGGTGACTCTAGTCTTGCTTGTGCTTCCCATCAACTCTCCGAGTCGTTCGAGTGTTTGGTTGATGTAGTGCTGGGCTAAGAGCTGCTCGTCCGTTCGTTTGATTAGATGGCTTGCTAATTTATCCATTTGAGTCACCATCGTGGTATATTTTTGTAGGTCGATGACGTGTATGAGTTTGAATGGGCCCCCTATGATCCACCCATCCCCGCTCTGGATGGTTATTATTGGGGCCTTGTAGTTAAATATGTGTAATGCGCTGATTGCTGATGCCAGCAGTGGGAATCTGCAACGCAAGATGTTAATTCTAATTTAATGTAGTTAGTAGTTGTTATGTTCTAAGTAAGTTACGGTTATCTATTTAATAAAGAGGAAAAATATTATTGGTAGTAGGAAGGTATTATTAGTAAGCGGAATTCTTAAAATTAGATTGGTTATCATTAAACTAGCGTTACTGTTTTGTTTAGGATTTTCGCCTTTCTAGCGATGTTAATTTGTTAGTGTGTTAGTGGTTTACAAATTATGATTAGTGGGGAAGATTAAAATAAAATTTAAAAATTTTACTTTATACTGTTATTACAGAGGGTTTCAAAAATAAAAAGGGACAAAAAATTGGGAAAATTAAAAAGGTGAAAAATTTTGGTTTTCTTTTTTTTTTCTTTTTCATTGTTAACAATTTTTTCGTTTTTCTTCTTTTCTTTGGATTAATATTTTAATTTAATTTATATTTGTTTATTTGTTTTTGTTAAAAAAAAAATTGTTTTATTTTTGCTAAGCGGATTAGGCGCATAAGCTTAAGTTTTTTTTTTTTTTAATCTACGGATTAGGCGCAGAGAATTAAATAAATATTTGCTTAGCGGATTAGGCGCATAAGCTCAAATTTTTCTGTTTTTTCTTTTTCATCTACGGATTAGGCGCAGAGAATTAAATAAATATTTGCTTAGCGGATTAGGCGCATAAGCTCAATTTTTCCTTTTTTCTTCTGGACCAGATGTGTTAACATTTCTCGAACCAGCTATGGAGAGATCGCCAGAATCCCGTTTGGAAGTATTGTAGCCATTTGTCAAACTCGAAGGCACTACGAGCCTACTAAGGCACGATTTGTCCCACTTACAAGCCCGCTCTTGTTAGATAAACTCCCTCTTGGTGCCAGATCTTTTATAGTTTCTTTTCATGTTTTTTGTATGTTTGTTTGTTTTATTGTGTGGCGGTAGTTTGTCCCCTTCTTTTTATATTTTTAATGTGGAGTTTATGAATTTTTTTCCCACTAAGTATGGCGACTGAAACTTTATTGTCTTTTGAAACGATTTCTTTCTTGTATAGAGGTTTTTGCTTCCCCTTTGTTTGCTTATCCTTCACGTATATGACGTCATTTTCGTCATAACGCTCCGGTAGCATCCTTTTTTTATTGTGTCTTTTTATCTGAGCCATTTGCTTTTCCCTCAATAGTGCTTTAATTTGGATATTCATTTTTTTGCTCTGGTCAAGGAGTTCTTGAAAGTTGGAGGCTTGTGAGCGATTAAAAAAAATGTCTGTTGGTCTTTTGTTCGTTACCGGGTGGATTGAATTATTATAGCGATCTACAGCTATGATAACAAGTTCCTTGGTCCTGAGGGCTTCATTCTCCGCCTTTAGGCATCTAAAAATTTCAAGTAAGGTAAGAGTGAAATCTCTCGATTTGGCCGTTCACCTCACTCATCTGAGTTGGAGTGCGGTAAAGCTGAATTCCTAGAGATTCTAACAAGCTTTGTATAACAGGGCTAATCAATCCGCGTTCGTTATCAGTTACTAAAATTCTAGGGGTGGTGAAATAGTGCAGAAGTTTCACTATTTTTTGCCTAAGGTGCAGGGTTCCTTTGTTTCTGATGTGAAAAAACTTTGCGAATTTAGAAAATTTATCGATGCAACTCAAAAATGTGTCCCCCTGAATTTCGAATATATCTAAGTGAAGGATCTCTCATGGTCGCGATGGGATTGGTGTAGCCTGTAATTCTGGCCTATGGGGGTGCCTGTCGTACTTACTGAGTTTACACGTCCCACAAGCCAGTACATATTTCCTAATTTGACTGCTCATCTTGGCAAAATAGCAACGCTCCAGAAGTTGTTTCCTATTCTCCGTGGTATTACCGTGAGCCCTCCTGTGCTCCTTTGTTATTGCCTCACACACACTATCTGGATTTCTTAAGTCCTCCACAAGGGTTTGCGCTATTCGTACCTTATAGTTGGTAAAATGGTCTAAATAAACTCTCTGTAGTAGGTCTAACTGGTCTTCCGGTATTTTGATACCACTGATGACATTTGGGTTAAGTTTTTCTTTCAAAGTGCTAACTAGTTCGTTTTCGCTAATGTTTTCTATCCCTACGTAGTGGCGTGAGTGTCCAGGGTGCGGTTCTTCGTAGATTTGAAGTCTGCCCATAACACAATTTGGTTTCTGAAAACATTTAGTGGTACTTCCACGAAGGAGATCAGGTCTGTGTTATCCTGTTCTGCGCTATGTACTGTATCGGAATCTGATCCCATGGTTGCATTCTGACTATCGACCTCGGATGTGGGCGGCATTGAATCCGTCAGTTGGGTTACTTGGGTTTTTAGACGAGAAAGGGCATCAGTCACGACGTTAGATTTTCCGGGTTTGTAGATGAGTTCATAATTGTACTCTTCGATCCGGGCTTTCCATCGCTTCAGCTTAGCATTGTAAATACGATTGCTGAGGGAGAAAGTTAGTGGTTGGTGGTCGGTAAATATACGTATTTTCTTGGCACCATACAAGTAATTTCGCAGATTGTCTAACGCCCAAACGATGGCGAGCATCTCTTTTTCGTTTGAAGCGTACCCTTCCTCTGTGGTTGTTAAGCTTCTTGATATAAACGCAATTGGCTTGTCTTTACCATCATAGTCCTGCGACAATACCGCTCCAATAGCGTAGTCTGAGGCGTCTGTTGTTAAGTTAAAGGTTTTTTCGAAGTTGGGAAGTGTTAAGACTTCTGAGGTTGTCAACATTTCCTTGAGGTCATCGAATGCCCAAAGGGCGTCCCTATTTAGTGATATTGGCATTTTTGTGGACTGCGTAGCCTTAACTTGTGCGTGTTCGCCCCTTGTGAGGTTAGTGAGCGGTTTCGCAATTTTGGCGTAGTCCCGAATAAATTTCCTATAATAAGAAGTTAAACCTAAAAAACTTTTGAGCTCTTTTAGATTTGAGGGTGGCAACAGATTTCTTATGGAATTTATTTTCTTAGGATCTGGCAGGATTTCTTCGGAGGTTATAATATAACCCAGAAATTCAACGCTTCTTTTTAAAAACTGTGTTTTTTGAGGTTAACTTTGAGTCCCGCGTCAATTAGTCTAAAAAGAATTGTTTCGTCCTCCAAATGGGTGGCCTCGTCCTTGCTGAAGATAATTATTTCGTCGATACATATTTATCAGTGCTTATCGTATTTATCATGAGTGACAATTGCTTGTTTATTTGGGCATAGAATTCGGACAACTTTTGCCGCCCCTGTCTCATGAGAGTTAATTGCTGATCAAGGGTTTCGATATCCCTAACGTCCGCATAATGCAAGGAGAGAACCTCCTTGATTTTCTTCCAATCCGAATCTAGAATATTGTAAGACACCAAAGCGGCATCTGCCGCTCCCCTAATCTTGCATCTTATGTGCCTTAAAATTGCCCTATATATTGGCTTTTGCCGAACGGGCTTATAATCACTTAAAACTTGTTCTACACTATGGATCCAGGAGGTATAGTGCTCCCAAGATCCATCAAACACTTGCAGTTCTTTCACGCAATCTGATAACTTTGCTATTTCTTTGAGATCCTCTTCCGTCTGAGGAGTCACAAGAGGCTCTTCTACTAGTGTTGCCTCGCTATCGACAGATTGCCGACGAACCTCTTCTACCCTACTTTCTAGTCTCTCTAGGGTTTGGCTAAGTCCTTGTATAGACTCGTCAGCGTTTGTCGATTCTACGCTTTTGAGGCGTTCCTCGAATTTCCTCAGCTGAGCGAGGATGGCGTTCACGGCGCCATTCATTTCAGTCAGCGACTTCTTCATTTCGTCGGCGTTCATGATTAGGTATGCTGAAAAGATAAGAACTGTAAGAAAATATACGTGTGACCTACACAATCCAATGTCTCATTTGAGGATTTTTGTGGCGTTTAGATTGGAGAATTTTCAATTTTCTCTCTTCCTCTTTCACTTTTCCCTGTTAGATTGGGGAATTTTAAATTTTCTCTATTTTTCTTGCACTTTTCACTGTTAGATTGGAGAATTTTCAATTTTCTCTCTTTCTCTTTCACTTTTCCCTGTTAGATTGGGGAATTTTCAATTTTCTCTATTTTTCTTGCACTTTTCACTGTTAGATTGGAGAATTTTCAATTTTCTCTCTTTTTCGTGCATTTTCCACTTAACACACGCGACGCGAATCCTGTACTCCGAAGTTCGGGCGCCAGTTATCTCCCGTCTCGTAGGAGATGTAAAAAAATTAAAGGAGCGGAGGAACTCACTGTCCTCCGATACTTGTGAAATCAAACAAGGAACGATTTCAGATTAACGTCACAACTTCTTTATTCGTGCCACTTGCACGCTAATTAACTACTGCCCTAAACATACGTTGTAACTTACTTAAATAACTTCTTAGCTTAACTAAAATGTTTACATTGCAGTTCCCATGCTTTACCCAGAACTGCCCGCACGTGTAGACAGGAATTGCTTAGCGTGTGATTCCCATAACTAACGTAAGGTGACCTGATCGATGGTTGCGCGTGTGCTGCGTCAGCGACTTTATCTTATTGAACCAGAAACGATATAATAGAGAGACATTGCATAGACGAAAAATAGTGTGAGGCAAGCTTCACAAAATTCTAGTAGGTCACATTCACCACTTAACACAGCAGAATTTGTTAAACTACCACTGTCTGTATTTGTTATTTATTAATTATTTGCACACTTTTTATTCAGCTAATGTGTTCATAATTTTAACTTTTATTCACTAAAACTCCAATCAGTGTATTTCTGTGCTTAAATTATGTTAAAAATTGTGTTAAAGTTTTTGGTGTGGTGAAAGTGACCTACTAGAATTTTGTTACGCTCCGCTGCTTTCCACCGAAGTTCGCGCATGCAATATCTTTATATTCCAAAATTTTTGAAATAACCAAGCTGTCAAGCGAAAAAATCTAAAAATTTTGATTTTCATCAACGCGAAGCCGACAACAAATACGTGTGAGCACGACATCGCCCGATACGCACATAAATACACGTTGCTAGGTAACCATCAAGCAAATTTTGTGCGTTGCCCAGCAGCTTAAAGGGCAGTTAGCAGAAACGTTATAATATCAGAAACGATATAATATAGAGACATTGCATAGACGAAAAATCGTGTGAGGCAAGCTTCACAAAATTCTAGTAGGTCACATTCACCACTTACCACAGCAGAATTTGTTAAACTACCACTGTCTGTATTTGTTATTTAATAATTATTTGTACACTTTTTATTCAGCTAATGTGTTCAGAATTTTAACTTTTACTCACTAAAACTCCAATCAGTGTATTTATGTGCTTAAATTATGTTAAAAATTGTGTTAAAGTTTTTGGTGTGGTGAAAGTGACGCTCCGCTGCTTTCCACCGAAGTTCGCGCATGCAATATCTTTATATTAAAAATTTTTTGATAATATAGAGACATTGCATAGACGAAAAATCGTGTGAGGCAAGCTTCACAAAATTCTAGTAGGTCACATTCACTACTTACCACAGCAGAATTTGTTAAACTACCACTGTCTGTATTTGTTATTTAATAATTATTTGTACACTTTTTATTCAGCCAATGTGTTCAGAATTTTAACTTTTACTCACTAAAACTCCAATAAGTGTATTTCTGTGCTTATTTTATGTTAAAAATTGTGTTAAAGTTTTTGGTGTGGTGAAAGTGACCTACTAGAATTTTGTTACGCTCCGGTGCTTTCCACCGAAGTTCGCGCATGCAATATCTTTATATTAAAAAATGTTTGATTGAACTAAATAAGTCAGATGCTTAGCAACGTGATCGTAGGGTGTGCCGTATTATGGTACCTATGCGTGTAACTTATATATACTATATATACCATCATATATATATTATATATATCACCGATCTCTATGATTTTTTGACACAACAATATATACTATATACGTAAGCAATCGGTGAATTTGAAGCTTATAGCTGTTAAAACGGGGTAGAAATTGCGAAAAGTTTCTTATCTGAACAATCGGTTGAATGAGATATATACTATATATACAACCGATCTCTATGATTTTTTCATACAACAATATATGCCATATACGTAAGCATTCGGTGAAATTTGAAGCTTCTAGCTGCTAATATGGGGCTAAAAATGCGAAAATATATATATATATATACCACCGATCTTTATGATTTTTTTAGAATACAATATATGCTATATAAGTAAGCATTCGTTGAAATTTGAAGCCTCTAGCTCTTAAAATAGCGCAGTAATTAAGAAAAGTTTCTTATCTTAACAATCGGTTGTGGGGGATATATACTATATATACGACCGATCTCATCAGGTTTTTCAGGCAACAATATGTGCAATATACGAAATTATATGATGAAGTTTGAAGCTTCAATCTGCTAAATTGAGTAAGATATGACAAAAATCCTCTTTTTCTGAAAAATCGGTTTTATGGAGGATATATGCTATAGTGGTCCGATCCGGCCGGTTCCGACAAATGTGTAATCGGACACCCAAATACACCCGCTCACCAAATTTTATCAAGATATCTCAAAAATTAAGGAACTAGTTTGCATACAAACAGACAGATGGACAGACGGACAGACGGACATGGCTAAATCAACTCAGCTCTTCAACCTGATTATTTCGGTATACTTAATGTTGGGTCTATCTATTTTCCTTTAGGACTTACAATTTTGGGTCTCGTGACGAAATTAATATATCATTTCATTTTCATAAAAGGTATAAAAATAGGTAGGTACTTTGTGTGAGGATGCAAAGCTTCACGTTTTTTGTGTTCTGCATGTAAAAAATATGACTACGAATCACGAATTTCAAAAATATATGACCTAAACGAAACTATTTGATGAAATTTGATGAATTTTGAAGCTTCTAGCCGTAAAAAAGGGCCAAACATGAGAGTTTATATGAAGTATATAATATATATACCACCGATCTCTATGATTTTTTCAGACAAAAATATATGCTATATGCGTAAGCATTTGGTGAAATTTGAAGCTTCTAGCTGTTAAAACGGGGCAGAAATTGCGCAAAGTTTCTTATCTGAACAATCGGTTGTATGAGATATATAATATGTATACCACCGATCTCAATGATTTTTTCAGACATCAATATATGCTATACACGTAAGCATTTGGTGAAATTTGAAGCTTCTAGCTGTTAAAATTGGGCTAAAATTGCGAAAATATATATATATACTATATATATATACTATATATACCACCATATATATACTATATATACAACCGATCTCTATCATTTTTTGAAACAACTATATATGCCATATACGTAAGCACTCGGGGAAATTTGAAGCTTCTAGCTGTTAAAATCGGGCTAAAATTGCGAAAATATATATATATATACTATATATGTATATATACTATATATACCACCATATATATACTATATATACCACCGATCTTTATGATTTTTTTAGACAACAATATATGCTATATGCATAAGCATTCGTTGAAATTTGAAGCCTCTAGCTCTTAAAATAGGGCAGTAATTACGAAAAGTTTCTTATCTGAACAATCGGTTGTGGGGGATATATACTATATATACGACCGATCCCATCAACTTTTTCAGGCAACAATATGTGCAATATACGAAATTATATGGTGAAGTTTGAAGCTTCAATCTGTTAAATTGAGTAAGATATTACAAAAATCCTCTTTTTCTGAAAAATCGGTTGTATGGAGGATATATGCTATAGTGGACCGATCCGGCCGGTTCCTACAAATGTCTAATCGGACACCCAAATACACTCGCTCACCAAATTTTATCAAGATATCTCAAAAATTGAGGGACTAGTTTACATACAAACCGACAGACGGACAGACGGACAGAGGGACAGACGGTCATGGCTAAACCTACTCAGCTCTTCAACCTGATTATTTCGGTATACTTAATGTTGGGTCTATCTATTTTCCTTTAAGGACTTACAATTTTGGGTTTCGTGACGAAATTAATATACCATTTCATTTTCATGAAAGGTATAAAAATGGGTAGGTACTTTGTGTGAGGATGCAAAGTTTCAGGTTTTTTGTGGTCTGCGTGTAAAAACTATAACTACGAATCACGTATTTCAACAATATATGACGTAAACGTAAGTATTTGATGTAATTTAATGAATTTTGAAGCTTCTAGCCGTAAAAAAGGGGCAAAAAAATACAGTTTATATGGGGTATATAATATATATACAACCGATCTCTATGATTTTTTCAGACAACAATATATGCTATATACGTAAGCATTTGGTGAAATTTGAAGCTTCTAGCTGCTAAAATGGGGCAGAAACTGCGCAAAGTTTCTTATCTGAACAATCGGTTGTATGAGATATATACTATATATACCACCGATCTCAATGATTTTTTCAGACAACAATACATGCTATACACGTAAGGATTTGGTGAAATTTGAAGCTTCTAGCTGTTAAAATGGGGAAGAAATTGCGCAAATTTTCTTATCTCAACAATCGGTTGTATGAGATATATACTATATATACCACCGGTCTCTATGATTTTTTCAGACAACAGTATATGCTATACACGTAAACATTTGGTGAAATTTGAACATATCTAAACAATTTTTAAGATAAATATAAAATAAAAATAGGTAGGTACTTTGTGTGAGGATGCAAATATGATATTTTCAGATATCAATATATGCTATACACGTAAACATTTGGTGCAATTTGAAGCTTCTAGCTGTTAAAATGGGGCCGAAATCGCAAAAAAATATATATATACTATATATTTACTATATATACCATCATATATATATTAGATATATCACCGATCTCTAAAATTTTTTGACACAACAATATATACTATATACGTAAGCAATCGGTGAAACTTGAAGCTTAAAGCTGTTAAAATGGGGTAGAAATTACGAAAAGTTTCTTATCTGAACAATCGGTTAAATGAGATATATGCTATATATACAACCGATCTCTATGATTTTTGCAGACAACAATATATGCCATATATGTAAGCATTCGGTGAAATTTGAAGCTTCTAGCTGTTAAAATGGGGCTAAAATTGCGAATATATATATATATATATATACTATATATACCACCATATATATAATATATATACCACCGATCTTTATGATTTTTTCAGAAAAGAAATATATGCTATATACGTAAGCATTCGTTGAAATTTGAAGCCTCTAGCTCTTAAAATAGGGCAGTAATTACGAAAAGTTTCTTATCTGAACAATCGGTTGTGGGGGATATATACTATATATACGACCGATCTCATCCCTTTTTTCAGCAACAATATGTGCAATATACGAAATTATATGGTGAAGTTTGAAGCTTCAATCTGTTAAACTGAGTAAGATATGACAAAAATCATCTTTTTCTGAAAAATCGGTTGTATGGAGGATATATGCTATAGTGGTCCGATCCCACCGGTTCCGACAAATGTCTAATCGGACACCCAAATACACCCGCTCACCAATTTTTATCAAGATATCTCAAAAATTGAGGGACTAGTTTACATACAAACAGACAGGCGGACAGACGGACAGACGGAAATGGCTAAATCAACTCAGCTCTTCAACCTGATTATTTCGGTATACTTAATGTTGGGCCTATCTATTTTCCTTTAAGGACTTACAATTTTGGGTTTCGTGACGAAATTAATATACCATTTCATTTTCATGAAAGGTATAAAAATAGGTAGGAACTTTGTGTGAGGATGCAAAGCTTCACCTTTTTTGTGGCCTGCATGTAAAAACTATGACTACGAATCACGTATTTCAAAAATATATGACCTAAACGGAACTATTTGATGAAATTTGATGAATTTTGAAGCTTCTAGCCGTAAAAAAGGGCCAAAAATGACAGTTTATAAGAAGTATATAATATATATGTGGGAATAGAGAACAATCTACTTCAATTGTATTACACTGTACAGACTTTGATGTAATCGAGTGAGCGGATACTGAAATTTTCATGAACAGAAAAGATATAAATAGAGGAACAAGCAATCAATGAGGGGAGTTTCAATTTTTAAAATTTTCAAATTCATTTCACACTCTGTCACATTTTTTCCATTTTTTAATAAAAAACCAATAATTGTATTAAACATTTATTCAAGTGACCATATATTGGCGGCTCAACCTAAAAAATAAAGCTATATACAAGAAATGTCGCAGATTACCATGTCGTTAGGTGCGATTCCGGAAGTTCGCGAAAATTTAAAACGCAGTAAGGAAGAGTGCATAGCGGCGCTGCACAAATACGTGTTTGAGTACGAAGGTGACCGAAACAATCGACAACGATTACGCGAGTTTGTAGGATTCGAATTTGACGAAAATACCGCGGAATATGAAAATAAAATAAAATACATCGATGCTAATCTAAGAGAAAGCGATCTTGCTGCAATATGTAACGTCTTAAGATTGAATTATAGAGAAGAAAACTTAAAATTTCATATTTTTAAAAATTTGCGAAAAGGCCATTTGCTGTATGCTATTATTTCAAACGAAGAAGACGATGACGATGTTGAAGAAGATGATGAAGGTGGCGACGGTGGCAGCGTGAGAACAATTGACGGTTCAAGCGGTGTTGTAAGCCAAATCAAAACAATCTACTTCAATTGTATTACACTGTACAGACTTTGATGTAATCGAGTGAGCGGATACTGAAATTTTCATGAACAGAAAAGATATAAATAGAGGAACAAGCAAACATTGAGGGGAGTTTCAACTTTTAAAATTTTCAAATTCTGTCACATTTTTTCAATTTTTTAATAAAAAACCAATAATTGTAATAAACATTTATTCAAGTAACCATATATATACCACCGATCTCTATGATTTTTTCAGACAACAATATATGCTATATGCGTAAGCATTTGGTGAAATTTGAAGCTTCTAGCTGTTAAAACGGGGCAGAAATTGCGCAAAGTTTCTTATCTGAACAATCGGTTGTATGAGATATATACTATGTATACCACCGATCGCAATGATTTTTTCAGACATAAATATATGCTATACACGTAAGCATTTGGTGAAATTTGAAGCTTCTAGCTGTTAAAATGGGGCCGAAATCGCAAAAAAAAATATATATATACTATATATATACTATATATACCATCATATATATAATATATATATCACCGATCTCTATGATTTTTTAACACAACAATATATACTATATACGTAAGCAATCGGTGAAATTTGAAGCTTATAGCTGTTAAAATGGGGTAGAAATTGCGAAAAGTTTCTTATCTGAACAATGGGTTGAATGAGATATATACTATATATACAACCGATCGCTATGATTTTTTCAGACAGCAATATATGCCATATACGTAAGCACTCGGTGAAATTTGAAGCTTCTAGCTGTTAAAATGGGCTAAAATTGCGAAAATATATATATATATACTATATATATATATACTATATATACCACTATATATATATTATACATACCACCGATCTTTATGATTTTTTCAGACAACAATATATTCTATATATGTAAGCATTCGTTGAAATTTGAAGCCTCTAGCTTTTAAAATAAGGCAGTAATTACGAAAAGTTTCTTATCTGAACAATCGGTTGTGGGGGATATATACTATATATACGACCGATATCACAAATTTTTTCAGGCAACAATATGTGCAATATACGAAATTATATGGTGAAGTTTGAAGCTTCAATCTGTTAAATTGAGTAAGATATGACAAAAATCCTCTTTTTCTGAAAAATCGGTTGTATGGAGGATATATGCTATAGTGGTCCGATCCCGCCGGTTCCGACAAATGTCTAATCGGACACCCAAATACACCGGCTCACCAAATTTTATCAAGATATCTCAAAAATTGAGGGACTAGTTTGCATACAAACAGACAGAAGGACAGACGGACAGACGGACAGAGGGACAGAGGAACCGACGGACAGGCGGACATGGCTAAATCAACTCAGCTCTTCAACCTGATTATTTCGGTATACTTAATGTTGGGTCTATCTATTTTCCTTTAAGGACTTACAATTTTGGGTTTCGTGACGAAATTAATATACCATTTCATTTTCATGAAAGGTATAAAAATAGGTAGGTACTTTGTGTGAGGATGCAAAGTTTCAGGTTTTTTGTGGTCTGCGTGTAAAAACTATGACTACGAATCACGTATTTCAACAATATGTGACGTAAACGTAACTATTTGATGAAATTTGATGAAGTTTGAAGCTTCTAGCCGTAAAAAAGGGGCAAAAAAATACAGTTTATATGGGGTATATAATATATATACAACCGATCTCTATGATTTTTTCAGACAACAATATATGCTATACACGTAAGCATTTGGTGAAATTTGAAGCTTCTAGCTGTTAAAATGGGGAAGAAATTGCGCAAAGTGTCTTATCTCAACAATCGGTTGTATGAGATATATACTATATATACCGCCGGTCTCTATGATTTTTTCAGACATCAATATATGCTATACACGTAAGCATTTGGTGAAATTTGAAGCTTCTAGCTGTTAAAATGGGGAAGAAATTGCGCAAAGTGTCTTATCTCAACAATCGGTTGTATGAGATATATACTATATATACCGCCGGTCTCTATGATTTTTTCAGACAACAGTATATGCTATACACGTAAACATTTGGTGAAATTTGAACATATCTAAACAATTTTTAAGATAAATATAAAATAAAAATAGGTAGGTACTTTGTGTGAGGATGCAAAGCTTCACGTTTTTTGTGGTCTGCATGTAAAAACTATGACTACGAATCACGTATTTCAAAAATATATGACCTAAACGTAACTATTTGATGAAATTTGATGAATTTTGAAGCTTCTAGCCGTAAAAAAGGGCCAAAAATGACAGTTTATATGAAGCATATAATATTTATACCACCGATTTCTATGATTTTTTCAGACAACAATATATGCTATATGCGTAAGCATTTGGTGAAATTTGAAGCTTCTAGCTGTTAAAACGGGGCAGAAATTGCGCAAAGTTTCTTATCTGAACAATCGGTTGTATGAGATATATACTATGTATACCACCGATCTCAATGATTTTTTCAGACATCAATATATGCTATACACGTAAGCATTTGGTGAAATTTGAAGCTTCTAGCTGTTAAAATGGGGCCGAAATCGCAAAAAAAAATATATATATACTATATATACCATCATATATATATTATATATATCACCGATCTCTATGATTTTTTGACACAACAATATATACTATATACGTAAGCAATCGGTGAAATTTGAAGCCTATAGCTGTTAAAATGGGGTAGAAATTGCGAAAAGTTTCTTATCTGAACAATCGGTTGAATGAGATATATACTATATATACAACCGATCTCTATGATTTTTTCAGACAACAATACATGCCATATACGTAAGCATTCGGTGAAATTTGAAGCTTTTAGCTGTTAAAATGGGGCTAAAATTGCGAAAATATATATATATATATACTATATATAACTTAAAGGATCTGTGATCCTTACACTAAAAAAAGTTAAAGGGCCAACTTGCCCTGGACATTAAATAAGAAAAGAAGCTTTATTAGATTGAATATTTAACACTTTATTCAGTATTCTATAACTAAGTATGATAGCGGTTAGTATGAAAGCCCCGACGCAACTGCCCTCTGCGTGGACTGCTGCTTCCTTTTATAACATTTCGTGCAGCTACATTCTGTAGCTAGATATATGCGACGTCTGTGTGTGAGTGTGGCCTTGACTTCCCGCAGTTGTCTTACTTGACTGGCATGTGCAATGCAAAAGTCTCACAACATTGTGAAATAGAAATATGCTTCTCCGCTGCAATGTGCATAGGTACTGACTTGGTTCCAATAGATTTGATAACGTTGCGCAATATTGTCATTGCGCGATATGATGAAATGCACTTGCCCTTGAAGCGGGTGTTGGGTTGCAATTATGCTGCTTACAATAATTATGCTAGCGCAGCTGCAGGTGGCCCATCAAACGTGGGAAGAATAATTATGCTGACAAAGCTGAAGTTGGCCCATGGGACTGTGGGAAGAATGATTATGCTGACACAGCTGCACGTGTAAGCTTCAGCTTGTGGGAATCCAACATATTGGGGAGCCGCCAGCGTGTTAACTCCTCCCCCTTTAAAGATCTGCGTCCCGCGGATTAGTTGGCGAAGAAGGATTTTCGCCTCTTCGACTTAGTCGATTTGCAATGTTTATTTCAGGTAAGATTATCCTTGCTGTGATCTTCCTCCAAATGCACCAAATGAATAGAAAAAGTAGCAATAACCCTGATCCTTCAGAAAGTGCGAACCAATTGGTCTTATCCCTTAGATAATTCAGAAGTTTGATGTTTTCCATTGTTATTCCGTGTACCAGGTTGTGGTTTAGCGCCATGCTGTGGTTTGTAATGCTGGTCAAAACTGGTGGAAGAACCTGTGCTCCAGAACTACTAGTGCTTAGGTATATTTCGTTGTTAATGACAATGGTCTCGTTGTCCATCTGAAGAATATAAGAACCGTTTAGATAAATTAAACTTTTACCTGATCCTACTGTGCCCGTAAAGTTATCAAGGAATATCGTGTCCTCTTTGATAACTTCTACCGTGGATTCGTTGTATGTAGAGTAGGTACAACTAGTGTGTCCGCCTTTGAGAAGGCGTGCCAGACAACCAGTTTCCGGTAATAAGTCAAGAGATTTCCGGTCGCAACCATAGCAGAAGATAATTGCAAGCAATTTTCCCTTATCCCATAAGTCTCGAATTTGTTGGTCAGGATTGAACTGTATCGCAAATGTATACGGTGACCACCTTTTGATTAAGTGGTTAAATCTAGCATCAGTGACCTTAGGCAAGGACAGCACATACAGAAGAAGCGTGCTGTTGGTGTAAGTCGATGGCTTGCCATATTCAATGGCGTCGATAGCGTTGCTGTATGGGAGGACGTCGATTTCACTAAGAAGTTTGTTAACTTCTTCTTTGCTCAAAAGGTTGCTGTTAATAATGCCAGCTTTAGCCATCTGGCAGGCGCGGATTAGCTGGTCAACGTCCTCCTTTAAAATGGTTATTCCGTGCTGGATTTCTTGCTCTAATTTTTCCAGGTGCCTTCGATCACGCATTTTGTTCGTGATGGTCACTATTCCATTTAGCTTCTGCAATAATTCATTAGTCTTTTTGAAAATGGCATTGTTTACCTTGTATTGCTGTTCAGTATTTTCTTTGAGGACATTTTAGTTACGGAGGACTTCGTCCCAGTCGGTGGCATCAGGTGAGCCAGCGATCCAGTTCCAGGCAGATCCAATCCAGTTAATTGATCGTCTTGCTCTTTCGGATTTATGTCCTCTTAGTTCGCTCAGGTGTGTGCGGATTCTGTTTAATTGGAATGATAGTACCTCTGTCGATGATGTTGTTTCATTAAGCGTTTCTAGTGTTTGCTCTAGTCTCGTTGTTGCCAAGTCATATAGCTGCAGGTCAATGGTATGAATAAGTTTGAAGTGCCCATCATTGATCCATGTGTATCCATCTCGTATGGTAGCTAGTGGAGAGTCTATCTCGAATATATCGTACGAGTGTACAGTTGCGCAGAGGCAGATGCTATTAATAAAATAAAGACATTAATCTAATTTTATTGAGTTTTAATTCTAATATTAATTTTCTAATCTAGGATTTTACATATTCATTCATTCATACAGTGAATCGATTAAAGCAATGTAAAATTATAACTATCATTATTCTAGGATTTTTATACTAGTTGAGTTGCGTGGGTTGGAAAGGAAAGTAAGTATTAGTAATTCGAAAGAACAATTAGATTTTGTTTTTATTTTTAAGGTATTTTTAAGGGTTTTTTTGTTTGGGAGCAGTGAAGCAGTGTAGCGAAATGACTTCGCTTTTTGTTTGGTGTTAGTTATTAGTATATTAGTTGTCTAGTGATAGGTTAGTTGTTTCTCTTTTCTTTTTTCTTTTTTTCCTTTTTTCTTTTTCCTTTAGTGAGGATGCCATTCCCCTTTTTGCTTTTTTTGTTTTTTTTTTTTTTAATGAACGCTTTTATGCGTTTTACATCTGTATGACTGTAAGATTGTTTTTTTATTATTATTATTTTTTTGTTTTTATTTTGAGCAGTGCGTGCATTGTATTAAAAAAAAATTTATTTTGCATCGGAATATAGGCGATTTCTCACCTGACGAAAGGGTCGTGGTGATTCTTTTTAACCATAAGCGTTGATGATTGCAAATGGCCTACTCGGGGCACGAGTAGCTTCACGTCAATTAAAGCAAAGACCTTATGGTGGAGTAGAACCACACCGAACGTCATCATTCGAACCAACGAGTTATTTGGAATTGAACCAACTTCTGACTGGATCGGCTACAAAATAATTTGCACCCAAAGCCCTGGGACTAAAGGATCTAAGCATGAGATTTGCCTTGTGACCAATGTTATCTCAGACGTTTTTTACGTCGGTCTTGTCGAATTTTTTCCCACTTTCAGTAACAATAGTTACGTTTCTGTTTTGAGCAACAGTTTCTTCTTTGTACAGTGGCTTTTGTTTAGCCTTTATCTGTTTATTTGCAATAAATAATTTGTCTTCCGCACTGAAGGTACATGGAGTAGAACGTTTATTCTTCAACATAGCGTTCCTGACCTCCTGCTCCCCTTCCTATAATGCTTTAACGTCTTCATACGTCTTCTCTCTGAAGTCCACCAATTCCTGGTAATTGATTCTAGAAGTCCTGTTAAGGAATACGTCTGCAGGCTTTCGTTTAATAACAGAGTGAACGGTATTGTTGTACCGGTCCACTGTTATTGAGACGCGTTCCTTCGGAGTTAATCTATTAAATTCAACAGAAATGCAGCGGTATATTTCAATCAAGGTTGAGTGCAAGCGCTCAACCTGACCGTTGCTCTCACTTCGTTGTGTTGGGGTTTGGTAGACTTCTATACCGGACTTCTATATGAGCGGACATAGTTTAAGACAAGAGGAATTAGAAAACCTCTTTCGTTGTCCATGACCAATATTTTTGGTACCGAGAAGTAGTGCAGGAGATCAGTCAGCTTCCTTCGAATGTGAATTGAAGGCTTGTTCTTTATCGAAAATAGCTTAGCGAATTTAGAAAATTTATCTACTGCGCTAAGGTATTTTTATTTTTAAATTTCGAAGATATCAATATGAAGAATCTCGCAGGGATAGCTCGGGATCGGCGTGGGCCGAAGGAAGGGTTTCGACGGATGTCTATCGTATTTATTTGTTTAGTTTGCAGGTGTCGCATTGTTTGGAATATTCCCTGATTTGTCTGGCCATTGCCGGGAAGTAATATTGTTCGGGAATCTGCACCCTATTTTCGCGCGGGTTTCTATGGGCTCGCTGGTGTTCCCTCTCAATTATCTCAAAAATCCTATCAAGTACCGTAACATCTTCTACGATTCTTTGTGTTATCCTGATTCGGTACCTTTGGAAGCGATTTACATAAACATCCTGTAAAGAGGCAAGGAATTTTTCAGGAATTTTTATTCCGTTTATCACATTAGGATTGAGACACTCTCTCAAAATAGAAATCAATGAGGCGTTGTCGGATTCGGGAAATGAAACGTAATATCTATTATAGCCTGGATGGGGATGTTCGAGGCATTGAGGGTGATCCCCGTCCCTGAAAACTATTTGGTTTCTAAACACGTTAAGTGGGGCTCCTACATGTGGAATTAGATCCGAGCTGTCCTGATCAGCGGAATGCATTGTCGCTGAGTCGACTTCAGGCCCTACATTATCCTCAGCATCTGCATGAGTATCTTGGAAGGAGGCTGAACAATAACGGAATCAGTCAATGTGTTACACTCAGTTTTGAGTCGGGAAAGGGCGTCAGCGACTAAATTTGATTTACCCGGTTTGTATATGATTTCGCAATTATATTCTTCAATGCGAGCTTACCAGCGCTTCAGCTTGGTGTTGTAGTTTCGACAACTCAATGAAAAGGTTAAAGGCTGGTGGTCAATGTATACTCTAATTTTTTTCGCCCCATACAAATATGTTCTTAGGTTATCGAGAGCCCACACGATCGCAAGCATCTCTTTTTCATTTGTCGCGTAATTCTCCTCCGTCTTGTTTAACGAGCGAAAAATAAATGCTATTGGCTTGTCTTTGCCTATGTCCCCCTGGGACAGGACAGCGCCAATTGCATAATTCGAAGCATCAGTTGTCAGATTGAAAGGCTTCTCAAAGTCTGGGAAAGTGAGGACATCAGCAGAAGTTGCAAAGCTGAAGAGTTGAGTGTTATTGGTACCTTTTTCGATGCATTAGCCCTAATCTGTGCATTTTCTCCACGGGTTAAATTCGTCAGTGGCTTGGCTATTTTCGCATAGTCGCGAATGAATTTCCGATAGTAGGATGTCATTCCCCGGAAACTTTTTTTTTGGGTCAGGGCGAACACCTTCGGGTGTAATAATATATCCGAGGAACTCGACTTCAGTTTCGAGGAAACACGCCTTCTCCAAGTTAACCTTCAGGTTAACCTCGCGCAGTCTTGAATATACTTTTTCTATGTTTTGTAGATGGCTTTCCATGTACTTTCCAAACACAATGATGTCGTCGATGTACACATAGCAAATTTTACCAATATTTTGCTTGAGCACATCGTCGATCATTCGTTGGAATATTGCCGGGGCGTTTTTCAACCCAAAGGGAAGCCGCAAATATTCGTATTTCCCGTTCATCGTCGAGAACGCAGTTTTGGGAATGTCTGGTTCTTTCATAGGTATCTGGTGGAAACCAGATGTCAGATCAATAGTTGTATAGTATTTGGATTTTCCTAAACTGCACAAAATTGCCTTTATATCAGGAATTGGGTAGGTAGGTATCTGAGATCGTGACGGCATTCAATCTTTTGTAATCGATGACCATGCGGTATTGTTTCTCGCCATCAGGTTTGGGTTTTTTAGGAACCACCCATATTGGGGAATTGTACGGGCTTTTTGATGGTCGGATAACACCTTCCGCAAGTAATTCGCTCACCTGCCTATCGACCTCTTCTCTCATACATGCGGGATAAGGATAACTTTTGCTGTAAATTGGGTCGGATGTCGATGCCCTTATCTCGGCACGCACACTAGTGTCTACCAATTCGTTTCCATTAATCGGTTGAAATAATTCGCGATGTTTTTCCATTATTTCGCCTACCTTTCTTTTCGCTTCTAAGGGAAGGTCCTTGGATATTGTATAATTTACTTCACTGGATATTCGCGCCTTAAGGGGTATTTAATATTCCTTAATTTTTAAAACATTATTCTTCCTGTCTACCACTGCTCCGATATCCTTAAGGGTATCGTCGCCAATAATTCCATCCAATGTTTTAAGACCGGGAAGGATAAAGAAGGTTATCTCAGAATTAATGCCTATATCTGTAAAAAATTTCAAAGTTATCTTTTCGTTTATATCTACACAGACCTCGCTGATCGAACGCTAAATGATTTTTGCACAGGACAACCCTGTTTAGCCACAGTTGGTTTAATAAAATTTTTATTCGCACCCGTATCAACCAGAAAGTCCAGCATGCGGCCGTCGGAAAGTTTGTATTCTATATATGGTACGCTAGATGGCCGTTCGGTAAAAAATCCTCTTCCTGGACTGTTTCTTTCTCCACATCGTCCGTGGTCACGTGATAAAGCCGTTGTTGCTTACGCGGAAATTTTTCCGATCTAGCCCCACGTTTGAAGGGGTTTGGCCGGTTCATGTAGTTTACGCGCCTACTCTGGATGGACTGGTCTACGTCCATCTTTTCAACGGGTGGTTGCGAAGAAGTTGGTTGTCCTGGCTTTGCAGATTTCTGTTGATTTGGGTTTCGCTATACGAAAGGGAATTTGCGCTCCTTGGGACGCCACGTTGTCCTAGGAGGTATTGGTGGTGCCCCCGTGGCACCTAAACCATGCATGTGATCTACTATCGCGTTCATTGGCGCACCAACGCGATTGTCGTGGCGTGCGCTGTGAATAGTGTAGTTTCGGAAATTAGTGTTTTGAATTTCGAGGCATGCAGAAAAGCCTCAGGTAGGGTTTTGGGACGTTGTATGAGGAGCATTTTAGCAAGCTCCTATTTCAGGCCGCGGGTGAAAACATCCAAGGCGGGATTCCTGTAAGTATCTATGAGGACTTTTGTCGTCTCCTCAGTGTACGTCTCCTTTTGTTCTTGTTTATAATTAAGGAGAATTGGTGATTCACGGCAGCGTAGAATTCATCAAGCCGTGATTTTTTTTGGGACAATTGATGGAGTTGATACTCCAAAGTGCGGATGTCGCGTTTATCCGCATAATAGAGTGATAGGCACTCCTTAATGGCACTCCAGTTAGTGTCGAATATATTGTACGATATTAGTGCAGTGTCAGCTGATCCCCGTACCTTTTGGCGAATGTGCTGTAAAATAGCAAGGTATATCGGTTTGTTTCTTACGACCTTGAAGTCAGACAGGATGCTCTCAACAGAGTGCACCCATGAAATGTATTGGACGGGATTGCCGTCAAAGGTTTGCAATTCTTTCACACAGTCGGGTAACCTGGAGATGTCCTTAAGATCCGCCTCCGTTGCAGGAGCTCGCGGTTCTGCTTCCGATACGGATGATTGGGTTGTTCCTTCCAAAATGTCGAGCCGGGATCGCAGATTATCCAAGGCAGATACCCGCCTATCTACGCTGTTCACCTTTTCCAAGAGTGCGTTAACCGCACCTGTCAAATTTGTAACGGTGGTCTGCAGAGCTTCTATTATTCTGCAAGAAAATATTAAGATTTATTTTTATTCATTCTACTTACGCCCCTATCACGTATAGGTTTAGCATTAGCACACTGTTTTTATAATTCTTTTCACTTTATACAGCAGGGTTTTCCCCCTTTTTCCAATTTCTCAGGCTATCAGCCTCTTTTCACTCTATATAGCAGGGTTTTCCCTTTTTCCCAATTTCTTGGGCTATCAGCTTCTTTTCACTCTATGTAGCAGGGGTTTTCCCTTTTTTCCAATTTCTTGGGCTATCAGCCTCTTTTCATTTTATTGTGCACTTAGCTTCACTGGTCCCTGCTCGGGCGCCATTTAAAGGATCTGTGATCCTTACACTAAAAAAATTAAAGGACCAACTTGCCCTGGACATTAAATAAGAAAAGAAGCTTTATTAGATTTAAGATTTAACACTTTATTCAGTATTCTATAACTAAGTATGATAGCGGTTAGTATGAAAGCCCCGACGCAACTGCCCTCTGCGTCGACTGCTGCTTCCTTTTATAATATTTCGTGCAACTACATTCTGTAGCTAGATATATGCGACGTCTGGGTGTGAGTGTGGCCTTGACTTCCCACCGGTGTCTTACTTGGCTGGCATGTGCAATGCAAAATTCTCACAACATTGTGAAATAGAAATATGCTGACTCCGCTGCAATGTGCATAGGTACTGACTTGGTTCCCATAGATTTGATAACGTTGCGCAATATTGTCATTGCGCGATATGATGAAATGCACTTGCCTTGAAGCGGGTGTTGGGTTTCAATTATGCTGCTTACAATAATTATGCTAGCGCAGCTGCAGGTGGCCCATGGGACTGTGGGAAGAATAATTATGCTGACAGGGCTGAAGTTGGCACATGGGACTGTGGGAAGAATGATTATGCTGACACAGCGACAGGTGGCTATGGGATTGTGGGAAGAATGATTATGCTGACACAGCTGCACGTGTAAGCTTCAGCTTGTGGGAATCCAACATTTTGGGGAGCCGCCAGCGTGTTAACGTATATATACTATATATACCACCATATACACACTATATATACCACCGATCTTTATGATTTTTTCAGACAAAAATATATGCTATATACGTAAGCATTCGTTGAAATTTGAAGCCTCTAGCTCTTAAAATAGGGCAGTAATTACGAAAAGTTTCTTATCTGAACAATCGGTTGTGGGGGATATATACTATATATACGACCGATATCATCTGTTTTTTCAGGCAACAATATGTGCAATATACGAAATTATATGGTGAAGTTTGAAGCTTCAATTTGTTAAACTGAGTAAGATATGACAAAAATCCTCTTTTTCTGAAAAATCGGTTGTATGGAGGATATATGCTATAGTGGTCCGATCCGGCCGGTTCCGACAAATGTCTAATCGGACACACAAATACACCCGCTCACCAAATTTTATCAAGATATCTCAAAAATTGAGGGACTAGTTTGCATACAAACAGACAGACGGACAGACGGACAGACGGACATGGCTAAATCAACTCAGCTCTTCAACCTGATTACTTCGGTATACTTAATGTTGGGTCTATCTATTTTCCTTTAAGGACTTACAAATTTTGGGTTTCGGGACGAAATTAATATACCATTTCATTTTCATGAAAGGTATAAAAATAGGTAGGTACTTTGTGTGAGGATGGAAAGCTTCACGTTTTTCTGGTCTGCATGTAAAAACTATGACTACGAATCACGTATTTCAAAAATATATGACTTAGACGTAACTATTTGATGAAATTTGATGAATTTTGAAGCTTCTAGCCGTAAAAAAGGGCCAAAAATGACAGTTTATATGAAGTATATAATATATATACCACCGACTTTTATGATTTTTTCAGAGAACAATATATACTATATGCATAAGCATTTGGTGAAATTTGAAAGTTCTAGCTGTTAAAACGGGGCAGAAATTGCGCAGTTTCTTATCTGAACAATCGGTTGTCTGAGATATATACTATGTATACCACCGATCTCAATGATTTTTTCATATATGCTATACACATAAGCATTTGGTGAAATTTGGAACCTTTTTTTTGGGTCTGGGCGAACACCTTCGGGTGTAATAATATATCCGAGGAACTCGACTTCTGTTTCGAGGAAACACGCCTTCCCCAAGTTAACCTTCAGGTTAAGCTCGCGCAGTCTTGAATATAATTTTTCTATGTTTTGTAGATGGCTTTCCATGTCCTTTCCAAACACAATGATGTCGTCGATGTACACATAGCAAATTTTACCAATATATTGCTTGAGCACATCGTCGATCATTCGTTGGAATATTGCCGGGGCGTTCTTCAACACAAAGGGAAGTCGCAAAAATTCGTATTTCCCGTTCATCCTCGAGAACACAGTTTTGGGAATGTCTGGTTCTTTCATAGGTATCTTGTGGAAACCAGATGTCAGATCAATAGTAGTATAGTATTTGGATTTTCTTAAACTGCACAAGATTGCCTTTATATCAGGAATTGGGTAGGTATCTGAGATCGTGACGGCATTCAATCTTTTGTAATCGATGACCATGCGGTATTGTTTCTCGCCATCAGCTTTGGGTTTTTTAGGAACCACCCATATTGGGGAATTGTACGGGCCTTTTGATGGTCGGATAACACCTTCCGCAAGTAATCGCTCACCTGCCTATCGACCTCTTCTCTAATACATGCGGGATAAGGATGACTTTTGCTGTAAATTGGGTCGGATGTCGATGTCCTTATCTCCGCACGCACACTAGTGTCTACCGATTCGTTTCCAATCGGTTGAAATAATTCGCGATGTTTTTCAATTATTTCGCCTACCTTTCTTTTCGCTTCTAAGGGAAGGTCCTTGGACATTGTATAATTTACTTCACTGGATATTCGCGCCTTAAGGGGTATTTTATATTCCTCAATTTTTAAAACATTATTCTTCCTGTCTACCACTGCTCCGATATCCTTAAGGGTATCGTCGCCAATAATTCCATCGAATGTTTTAAGACCGGGAAGGATAAAGAAGGTTATCTCAGAATTAATGCTTATATCTGTAAAAAATTTCGAAGTTATCACGTGATAGCTGTTAAAACGGGGCAGAAATTTCGCAGTTTCTTATCTGAACAATCGGTTGTATGAGATATATACTATGTATATCACCGATCTCAATGATTTTTTCAGACATCAATATATGCTATACACATAAGCATTTGGTGAAATTTGAAGCTTCTAGCTGTTAAAATGGGGCCGAAATCGCAAAAAAAAATATATATGTATACTATATATACTATATATATGATTTCTGATACAACAATATATACTATATACGTAAGCAATCGGTGAAATTTGAAGCTTAAAGCTGTTAAAATGGGGTAGAAATTGCGAAAATATACATATATATACTATATATATACTATATATACCACCATATATATACTATATATACCACCGATCTTTATAATTTTTTCAGACAACAATATATGCTATATACGTAAGCATTCGTTGAAATTTGAAGCCTCTAGCTCTTAAAATAGGGCAGTAATTACGAAAAGTTTCTTATCTGAACAATCGGTTGTGGGGGATATATACTATATATACGACCGATCTCATCAATTTTTTCAGGCAACAATATGTGAAATATACGAAATTATATGGTGAAGTTTGAAGCTTCAATCTGTTAAATTGAGTAAGATATGACAAAAATCCTATTTTTCTGAAAAATCGGTTGTATGGAGGATATATGCTATAGTGGTCCGATCCGGGCGGTTCTGACAAATGTCTAATCGGACACCCAAATACACCCGTTCACCAAATTTTATCAAAAATTTAGGGACTAGTTTGCATACAAACAGACAGACGGACAGACGGACAGACGGACAAGGCTAAATCAACTCAGCTCTTCAACCTGATTACTTCGGTATACTTAATGTTGGGTCTATCTATTTTCCTTTAAGGACTTACAATTTTGGGTTTCGTGACGAAATTAATATCCCATTTCATTTTCATGAAAGGTATAAAAATAGGTAGGTACTTTGTGTGAGGATGCAAAGCTTCACGTTTTTGTGGTCTGCATGTAAAAACTATGACTACGAATCACGTATTTCAAAAATATATGACCTAAATGTAACGTTTTGATGAAATTTGATGAATTGTGAAGCTTCTAGCCGTAAAAAAGGGCCAAAAATTACAGTTTATATGAAGTTTATAATATATACCACCGATCTCTATGATTTTTTCAGACAACAATATATGCTATATGCGTAAGCATTTGGTGAAATTTGAAGCTTCTAGCTGTTAAAACGGGGCAGAAATTGCGCAAAAGTTTCTTATCTGAACAATCGGTTGTATGAGATATATACTATGTATACCACAGATCTCAATGATTTTTTCAGACATCAATATATGCTATACACGTAAGCATTTTGTGAAATTTGAAGCTTCTAGCTGTTAAAATGGGGCCGAAATCGCAAAAAAAAATATATATACTATATATACCATCATATATATATTATATATATCACCGATCTCTATGATTTTTTGACACAACAATATATACTTTATACGTAAGCAATTTGAAGCTTATAGCTGTTAAAATGGGGTAGAAATTGCGAAAAGTTTCTTATCTGAACAATAGGTTGAATGAGATATATACTATATATACAACCGATCTCAATGATTTTTTCAGACAACAATATATGCCATATACGTAAGCATTCGGTGAAAGTTGAAGCTTCTAGCTGTTAAAATGGGGCTAAAATTTTGAAAATATATATATACTATATATATATACTATATATACCACCATATATATAATATATATACCACCGATCTTTACGATTTTTTCAGACAACAATATATGCTATATACGTAAGCATTCGTTGAAATTTGAAGCCTCTAGCTCTTAAAATAGGGCAGTAATTACGAAAAGTTTCTTATCTGAACAATCGGTTGTGGGGGATATATACTATATATACGACCGATCTCACCAATTTTTTAAGGCAACAATATGTGCAACATACGAAATTATATGGTGAAGATTGAAGCTTCAATCTGTTAAATTGAGTAAGATATGACAAAAATCCTCTTTTTCTGAAAAATAGATTGTATGGAGGATATATGCTATAGTGTTCCGATCCGGCCGGTTCCGACAAATGTCTAATCGGACACCCAAATACACCCGCTCACCAAATTTTATCAAGATATCTCAAAAATTGAGGGACTAGTTTGCATACAAACAGACAGACGGACAGACGGACATGGCTAAATCAACTCAGCTCTTCAACCTGACTATTTCGGTATACTTAATGTTGGGTCTATCTTTTTTCCTTTAAGGTCTTACAATTTTCGGTTTCGTGACGAAATTAATATACCATTTCATTTTCATGAAAGGTATAAAAATAGGTAGGTACTTTGTGTGAGGATGCAAAGTTTCAAGTTTTTTGTGGTCTGCGTGTAAAAACTATGACTACGAATCACGTATTTCAACAATATATGACGTAAACGTAACTATTTGATGAAATTTGATGAAATTTGAAGCTTCTAGCCGTAAAAAAGGGGCAAAAAATACAGTTTATATGGGGTATATAATATATATACAACCGATCTCTATGATTTTTTCAGACAACAATATATGCTATATACGTAAGTATTTGGTGAAATTTGAAGCTTCTAGCTGCTAAAATGGGGCAGAAACTGCGCAAAGTTTCTTATCTGAACAATCGGTTGTATGAGATATATACTATATATACCACCGATCTCAATAATTTTTTCAGACATCAATATATGCTATACACGTAAGCATTTGGTGAAATTTGAAGAGTCTAGCTGTTAAATTGTGGCCGAAATCGCAAAAAAATTATATATATACTATATATATACTATATATACCATCATATATATATTATATATATCACCGATCTCTATGATTTTTTGACACAACAATATATACTATATACGTAATCAATCGGTGAAATTTGAAGCTTATAGCTGTTAAAATGGGGTAGAAATTGCGAAAAGTTTCTTATCTGAACAATCGGTTGAATGAGATATATACTATATATACCTCCGATCTCAATGATTTTTTCAGACATCAATATATGCTATACACGTAAGCATTTGGTGAAATTTGAAGAGTCTAGCTGTTAAATTGTGGCCGAAATCGCAAAAAAAATTATATATATACTATATATATACTATATATACCATCATATATATATTATATATATCACCGATCTCTATGATTTTTTGACACAACAATATATACTATATAGGTAAGCAATCGGTGAAATTTGAAGCTTATAGCTGTTAAAATGGGGTAGAAATTGCGAAAAGTGTCTTATCTCAACAATCGGTTGTATGAGATATATACTATGTATACCACCGATCTCAATGATTTTTTCAGACATCAATATATGCTATACACGTAAGCATTTGGTGAAATTTGAAGAGTCTAGCTGTTAAATTGTGGCCGAAATCGCAAAAAAAATTATATATATACTATATATATACTATATATACCATCATATATATATTATATATATCACCGATCTCTATGATTTTTTGACACAACAATATATACTATATACGTAAGCAATCGGTGAAATTTGAAGCTTATAGCTGTTAAAATGGGGTAGAAATTGCGAAAAGTTTCTTATCTGAACAATCGGTTGAATGAGATATATACTATATATACAACCGATCTCTATGATTTTTTCAGACAACAATATATGCCATATACGTAAGCATTCGGTGAAATTTGAAGCTTCTAGCTGTTAAAATGGGGCTAAAATTGCGAAAATATATATATATATATATATACTATAAATATATACTATATATATATACTATATATACCACCATAAATATATTATATATACCACCGATCTTTATGATTTTTTTAGACAACAATATATGCTGTATACGTAAGCATTCGTTGAAATTTGAAGCCTGTAGCTCTTAAAATAGGGCAGAAATTACGAAAAGTTTCTTATCTGAACAATCGGTTGTGGGGGATATATACTATATATACGACCGATCTCATCAATATTTTCAGGCAACAATATGTGCAATATACGAAATTATATGGTGAAGTTTGAAGCTTCAATCTGCTAAATTGAGTAAGTTATGACAAAAATCCTCTTTTTCTGAAAAATCGGTTGTATGGAGGATATATGCTATAGTGGTCCGATCCGGCCGGTTCCGACAAATGTCAAATCGGACACCCAAATACACCCGCTCACCAAATTCTAACAAGATATCTCAAAAATTGACGAACTAGTTTGCATACAAACAGACAGACGGACAGATTGACAGACGGACAGACGGACATGGCTAAATCAACTCAGCTCTTCAACCTGATTATTTCGGTATACTTAATATTGGGTCTATCTAGTTTCCTTTAAAGACTTACAATTTTGGGTTTCGTGACGAAATTAATATACCATTTCATTTTCAAGAAAGGTATAAAAATAGGTAGGTACTTTGTGTGAGGATGCAAAGCCTCACGTTTTTTGTGGTCTGCATGTAAAAACTATGACTACGAATCACGTATTTCAAAAATATATGACCTAAACGTAACTATTTGATGAAATTTGATGAAGTTTGAGGCTTCTAGCCGTAAAAAAGGGCCAAAAGTGACAGTTTATATGGAGTATATAATATATATACCACCCATCTCTATGATTTTTTCAAACAACAATATATGCTATATGCGTAAGCATTTGGTGAAATTTGAAGCTTCTAGCTGTTAAAACGGGGCAGAAATTGCGCAAAGTTTCTTATCTGAACAATCGGTTGTATGAGATATATACTATGTATATCACCGATCTCAATGATTTTTTCAGACATCAATATATGCTATACACATAAGCATTTGGTGAAATTTGAAGCTTCTAGCTGTTAAAATGGGGCCGAAATCGCAAAAAAAAAATATATATGTATACTATATATACTATATATATGATTTTTTGACACAACAATATATACTATATACGTAAGTAATCGGTGAAATTTGAAGCTTATAGCTGTTAAAATGGGGTAGAAATTGCGAAAAGTTTCTTATCTGAACAATCGGTTGAATGAGATTGTTCGGCCGGTGTGCGTCTAATCCTGGAGAGGTGGGCGCACCGGGTCGATCTCAGTGGGAATAGAGGATTCACTCAAACGAGACAAATAAGAAACACAGGAGGGTTTTCCTCGTTATAATAATGCACTTTATTGGGTAAAGATAAAATAAATTGAATACAATATTACCTGACTGTACAGTTGTAGGAAGCGGCGGAGATCCTTGGCGGCAGATGTTAACTGGTTGGCTGTTGACATCAAAGAGGCCGGTTGTATAGCAAGCTACAACCGTTGACCCGCAAAATCCTCCGTTTTGGAGGGGAAAGGCACCCCCACATCAACCCCGACATGCATATGCATGAGTGCTGACAAAAAGCACACATACACGTGCATGTACATGCATGCACATGCATGAGGGTGATGGTGTGGGTGGTTATAAATTAATTCGAGTATCGAGTATCGATTTGCAGAGTTGCATTGGGGGAGTCGCAATCAGATGCGGAAAAGTTAGGCATCCTGCCTAAACATGCCGGCCCCCCTTGCGATACGCAACATCGTTTTCCGCCAATGACCTCCGCTGAAACGAGAAAAAATTAATATAAGACTTACACACTAAACTTAATCTAAATGAAGAGTTCGTCTGCGACGCAAAATGGCCGGGAATCCTTTCCGACTTGCTTAGCATGCCACCTGAGCTAAGATGAAAAATTAGCGGTTATGAACAGTGAAGTGAATATTTCTTGCCATTGAATTATACATAATTCTTAAATATAGAAATTCAGAACGTAATATAGCTATAGTCGATGGCCAGTAAGGCTGGACGAAGAGGCCGAGGTCTCCGTTCCAGAGTGGCACCATTTTTTGTTATTCTTTGGTTTTTGTCGTTTCGGATGGCGAGGCCGAGGTCTCCATTCCAGATTTGCGGTTTTTTTGTGTTGGTTGGACGAAGAGGCAGAGGTCTCCGTTCCAGACTCGAGGGTTTTTAGGTTTTTCTGGGCTGGACGAAGAGGCCGAGGTCTCCGTTCCCGCGTATAACGTGTCGTGTCGCTCTCAGGTCGACTGTGGCATTTTATGGATGTGCCAGGACGAGTGGCCGTGAGGTTGGTTGGGTGATGCGCGTTTTCGCTGCAGCGCATGTATTTCGTCAGTTGTGTATTATATTATTACCCTACAAAACACCTGGTCACAAAACCTACCCACGCCCATGCAAATGTGACTACGAATATAACCTATCACCGTAAAATGACTAGTGAAATAACGTGGAGTGACGAGAGTGTTTTTGCAAAGTAGTTAGTGCTGTGATTTCGAGCAGCTTATGTATTTCAACAAAACCAGCAAGATTGCGGTGTGTGGGAGGTTGGAACGGACGTGATTCCAAGCCACCCGCGCAAAATTACTTGTTTTCGTGATACGCGTGGTGTTTTATTAACAAACGTACGTTAAAATATATGAATAAACCGAGTTTAAAACGAACCGTAGAGGCTGACGACGGTATTGATTTAATTTTGTGCGACAGCTCATGACGAATAGCGAACATCGTAATTAAATTCGAAAATGTACCAACTGCCGGTGCTTACATGCAGATTGGCGATGCGTTCTTCACGACGCGTTCTATCTGCACGTACCATTCTGATATTGCATGCAACCCTGTCGTGTATTTATTGGTTAGCTGACAGCTGGTATGGTGAATTTGTGGTGTGCGAGTACATATATATACATATATGTATTTGCTTGCCCTTGAAAAAAAACTAGGTCACTGGGGCAGTAGCACACTAGGCCGGTAGAAACAGTTGACTTTTCCCTTTTCGGGATTTTGTCGTGTCGGGATTCTTTTATTTCGGGACTCGGGTTGTTTTTGTACCGAGCCCTTATAATGACTGTTTGTGATGTTTGTTGTCGAAAAACAACAAGTCCTGCCCCCCGCCAAAAAACAGGCAGTACCGACGGCAAAAAAAATCAAAAAAATTTTTTTGTGGTTTTTTTTTGTTTGAAAATGAGAGCAATTAATTTTTTAAGGAGGTGCTTGCCTTTATTTTATGTGCGTAAGTATGTTTTGGGACTGCCCGGGTCAAAAAATCCGATCCCGATTTTGTTCCTTTTGCGGATTTCGGTATCAGTGTGCGTGATGCAGCACTAATAGGATATGCCGAACCAAGTAGGCATACATACATACATATGTACATACGTTAGTTACAAATATGCCAACGGCAAAAGACAAAACAAATGAACATTCATACACACCCGTGTATAGAATGTAAAATTCCGATGAATTGAAAGAAACGGTAAAAAAAATCGAATGATTTTTTTTGTTCTTTCAATTCTTTGACTACGGCGCTTGAAGCATAACGCATGAACAATTGTGGAAGAAAATGGTAAGTTAATTTTAAGACTTGGTAATTGGATATCTTATTTTATTTCATATTAAACATTAAATTCTTTTATTTTCAGGTGGCTGGTGATGGAGATCCAGGACAGTGGATGGGTTTGATGTGTCGTTCCCTTTTTGTATTTTTCAGGTTACCGGCATCGCGAAAGGGGTGCTGCAACTGCGGCGTCGGCCGCGCCGGCAGTTGTCACACTTTTACGATGTCTTTTGTAGCACTTAGTAATGCATTTTTTTCTTTCCTTTTCAGGTTTATACTGCGGGTGGACACACTATATCCCCACAAGGACTTCCCACGTAAAATGCTCGACACCGTTCTGCGAATGGGTGCGTCATTACCATATTAGATGGACACAAAATATCGGCATTTATGTCACGTATGCGTTTTGTCGCAATTAAAGTAAAATTAAGCTTATAGGTAACAATTTTAAGCTATCTTTGCAACAAGGTTATACGTGTAGCTAACTTTTTTGGCGGCCACCGTGGTGTGATGGTAGCGCGCTCCGCCTATCACACCGTATGCCCTGGGTTCAACTCCCGGGCAAAGCAACATCAAAATTTTAGAAATAAGATTTTTCAATTAGAAGAAAATTTTTCTAAGCGGGGTCGCCCCTCGGCAGTGTCTGGCAAGCGCTCCGATTGTATTTCTGCCATGAAAAGCTCTCAGTGAAAACTCATCTGCCTTGCAGATGCCGTTCGGAGTCGGCATAAAACATGTAGGTCCCGTCCGGCCAATTTGTAGGGAAAAATCAAGAGGAGCACGACGCAAATTGGAAGAGAAGCTCGGCCTTAGATCTCTTCGGAGGTTATCGCGCCTTACATTTATTTTTTTTTTTAACTTTTCTGGAGAAGATGCTACCTGTACAGCCGGTCAAATCATCGATAATTATGTTAATGGATACGCTAAAGTTTGGTAGGTCGATGGCCATATACGCATGTGTTGGCCGCAAGATTTGTTTGAAGTAGGACAATATGATCATGCAAATTAGGGACATGAATCGGAGGATTCGTGGGAAACAGAATCAGAAAATAGCGAATTAGGTTGTAGTACGCCAAAGATTGCATTCGACGAATCTCACATAATAGCGGATATTGAGCGTACACGTATTGCTTTTGCCCGTTCAGAGGAAATCTTTAATATAAGTCCAAATTCACAAAATGCTAAGGTGATGCGTACTTTACTGAAATTATACAAAGGGTGTCGTTATTTAGATCGACTGTTGAACACAAGCTTCTTCCATGAGGGAAATTTTAGGGTCTCATTGAGCGCGGACGCAAAGGAGGAACTCGAATCAACTTCGGAACGAGCGGAGGATCGCAAAAATCGTTTATTTAGTTGGGTGCAAGCTACCTCACCAAATTCAAAACAACAGTTACAAACGCTTACAAAACCCATCGCTGTACCTGTTAATCCACAACAACAATCTCACTATCAGGCAGTTGTCCCTTTGGGTGGCGTACAAAAAAAAACACAAGGCATTCAGTCGGGTACAAATACTAACAGCAGCAGCATAAACCTGAATGGTAATGCCAGCAGCGGCGCATCCGAACATGCATCAAAAATTCCTTTTAATATATCTTCAACGCCTTGTTAGCCGACATTAAATTATTCCTGGAACGTGTAGTAGCACTGGTGTTACTTCCTCGGCTGTTACAACCTGTGATTAAGCTAAAATCTGCTGCATCAATTAAATCTACGCCACTGACCACATCAACATTAAACACTAATGATGAAACAGTTGGGAGCAAACCTATCTGTATCCAATGCTGACGAGTTACGCTCGCATGCTCATAGCAATGTAAACGTAGGTGGTAAAATTGTTGTTAATTATGTGGGCGCGCGTAACAGTAACTCATTGGCGCATCAACAAAATATTTTTTCGCAAAATAATCAGCTACTCAATTCAGCTATGCTCAATTAGTTGGAAAGTAGGAAAAAGGTCATATTACCACTACATACTGAAGCCTCGGGCCCTGCTCCCAGTGCCAATACTCAAAACGGTATAATAGATGAGTCACTCTACTACTTCACGGCAAATGTATCCTTTCGAACATACGAGATAAAGTCCAACGTGGATCGAGTGCTCATGACCTCCAAATATTGGTTTTGAGTACTGGCACTAGGGTAATTTTTTTTTTTTTTTTTAACAGTATAATTATTTAGCGAAGTGAAGGTTAAGGGATTAATTTTGAAGAATGTCTGATGAACTGCTCGTTGTTCAAAGTCAAAGGATGAGGAGCTCGTGATAGATTCCAGACACCCTATCGTTAGAAGTAACGGCAGTATTGGGTGTGCTGCCACATTTGGGTGTGGGGGTTGTGCGTTGTATTACCACGTTATGACAATAGCGAGGGAGCAATTGCTGCAATACTTGACGAAAATCTATCACCTGATTTAGTTAATGTTGATCAAAATGGAATTTATGTGCCACTAGATCTGCACAACAAACGTATGCAGAAACAGGTGTTAAACATTACAACATTTATGGTGGTGATCAATATGTCATTATGACGCATGATAATCCAAAAAGCATCATCAAACAAGGTGAAGGGATGCAACATACACCAAAAGATGCTGCATAATTGCTAGCTAGTAAACGATATTTAGCACAAATAAAGTAACGCTAACAAGCTTACAAATTAGTTAGCGAAGGTGAAAGTAGTAATGATGAATATGATGATAGTTATGAAACTTTGCTGGGGAGTGAATCCCATGTAGTTAGATCGAAAACCGCTGAGCGCGGGATTAGCAAATATTGAAGGTTGCTCAGATGATGATGAAAGTGATAATGGTGATGGTGAAGAGC
Organism: Eurosta solidaginis; assembly: GCF_040869045.1. Classification (NCBI taxonomy): domain Eukaryota; kingdom Metazoa; phylum Arthropoda; class Insecta; order Diptera; family Tephritidae; genus Eurosta; species Eurosta solidaginis. The sequence continues at coordinate 66,720,461 of NC_090324.1, read as the reverse complement.
AACAAAATGCAGAAGATAAAGGTTTCAAGTCTGATACACAACAAAGCCGGTCGTAGTAATAAACAATTAAATTTCTGTGAAAATTCAGCGGATGTAGGTGCGCGTTATGAGGCACGGCGTCAAGTGAAATGGAGGGATCGTAATCATGGTGGTGGTACATGGACCAGGTACATGTTTAAAGAGCGCCGATCGTTGGTTGGACAAAGCAATACAATTAGTTTTTTACTCGCAATGGCATCGGTGGATTTCGTTATTAACATTCGCCAGCTGAAGGACAACCAATCGCTATCATCACGGATTATGTGTCCAAGCAGGTGTCCAATGCCAAACACGATGAAATGGGTGCGCGGGGGAATATTGTCCTATTTTGCTGAGACGCGCGCCGAATGGATGATTGCAGCTCATGGTATATATTTTGTAGTATTCTTTTAAGGAAATACATATCTATTACTTCTTTTATTTAGTCCGTAATTGAACATTGTTAGTGGATTATCCAAATTTTCGGCGTTATCGTATGGATGCCCTGCTTTGCCAACTCTTACCCCTGTGAAGCTGAAGCTGTTTGTTTTGCTTTAATATGCTCATCTCTAACCAAAGAAATAGAAGGAATCATAGATCAGGAATGGTAATAAGCGATCGGTGAGTCTTTTAATAATATCTTTGACGCTATCTGCGATAGAAGTTATGAATGTAAAATACATAAATATGCATCCATACGGATACTCACTGTAGGAAAAGAGACGAAGTCCTAACAAACTAAATGCCTGTATTGGCAGCTAAGTAGTGATGAAATGCTTTATCACGAATTCATAACCGAAAGGTTCACCCAAAACCAAAAAATAGAATAATTATAACTAGATTCACACATGAAAAATATATGGGATTTGGAAATAAATTGAGAGCCAGTTTTCGGGTCGACACATTTTCAAAACCAAGTATGGTGACACTTAATTTCATACCGGCACTGTTTATGGCTTAAGTTTCCATAAAGGCAGGGTTACATTGCGCTTGTGGCTAAGTGAGTTAAATATAGTTTCAATGTTCAAGCTTCAGTTCATGTTCTGACCAAACAGCTGAGCTGAAGCAACTTCGAGCTTCCCTTTTCAACAGGAATCTATCTAAATCTCAATGTAATTATATGTATCTAGAAGACATTTTCAAAGTGGCGAGTTAAATTAGATTACGGGAACATTTAACACAGTTGATGATTCTAACTACAGTTAAAATCACCAATCTTAAGCAGTTAAACTTTAGTTACTATGAAAATTAAAAATCAGTAGCTAAATGGGTTAGAATGGAAGTTTTTGTTTTTCTAACTGGCTAAAAGAGATATGTTACTACTCTGCAAATTGAAAGCCAGCTCCACGTCGGAGAGAAGTTACACATTAACTTGCTCCTGCCCAAAAGTGTATTAAATGGCATACCCCATTTTACAACAATAAGAAGTTGTCAAACGAATTGTTTCCTTTTTGCGATCCTTTGATTAAACTTGAGTTATGTAGTTCTTGTGTTTAATAAGTTATCGGTAATTTTTCGCTATTTCGTATCATTAGCGTTTGTTTTTTTTCGAAGTGTTGAGTGTTCCGCGCTCCGGGTAAGGGGATGACTTTTGGTAAATTCTGTTGGCCTCGCGCTTCTGGCCGAGTGCGTAGGTGTTCTGTGGTCCTCGTTATGGGATAACGAGTGAATGGGATGATTCCTGGTGTCCTCGCTCGGGGTGAGCGAGTGAATTTGGGTTCGTTTTGGGTCTCGATAGGAAGGTGGAGTTCGGAAGGGGGTGAGGGAGAGGCACGGAGGGATTGTTATGAGGAGCTGTTGGCCTTCTCGCAGTCCATCTCTTCCGTTGGAAGAAGGATCAGTTTGACCAAAGGTCGTCTGACTTGACCTTTCTCTGTTATGAGGTCGACTACGCGAACTCGGTTATCTTCACCGGGGTGTACGCTGACGACTCTACCTAGCCTCCACTCGTTGGGAGATAAGTTGTCCTCTTTGAGGACAGCGAGATCTCCGACTTTTATATTTTCTTTGGGATGCTTCCACTTCACTCGTTTTTGAAGTTCGGATAGATATTCCACCTTCCATCGCTTGCAGAAAGTATGATGGAGGGCTTTGAGTTTCTGCCACCGATTTATCATCGAGGCAGAGCTTTCACTAGCATCTGGTTCTGGCGGAGCCAGTAGGTGGCTGCCCGTTAGGAAATGTCCTGGGGTTAGTGGTTCCAGATCCGTTGGGTCATTCGACCCTGGACTGAGTGGGCGCGAGTTGAGGCACGCCTCAATCCTGCACAAGAGGGTTTGGAACTCCTCCATGGTGTACTTATGGGGACACGCGATCTTTTTGAAGTGGCTTTTGATGCTCTTCACTCCCGCCTCCCACAAGCCGCCCATATGGGGAGCAGCGGCGGGAATAAAATGCCAGCTTAATGCTTGATGATTGTACTTTGCGACTATTTTGTCTCGGCTTTCTGCCAGGAGGGCTTTAAACTCGGATCGTAAAGATCTTGACGCTCCGACAAAGTTTGTACCATTGTCGGAGTAGATGTTTTTCGGACATCCTCTTCTCGCGATAAAACGCGCAAAGGCTGCGAGAAAGCATGGAGTACTAAGGTCACTAGTGGCTTCTAAGTGGATGGCCTTAGTGGAGAAACACACAAAAAGGCATACGTAGCCTTTTGACAGTCGACATCCCCTACCGCGGTAGCTTTTGATGTCGAAAGGCCCCGCAAAGTCTACCCCGGTATTGGTGAATGCGCGGGTAAAAGTAGTCCGTTCGCAGGGAAGGGTACCCATAAGTTGGGACTGCGCCTGTTTTCGGTGAATAGTGCAGGTTTTGCAATTATGAATGGTTGCCCTAATCATGGTTTTGATGTTAGGTATCTAGTATTGGGTCCGTATCAGACGCAACATGAGTTGATTTTCCCCATGCAGACTTTGTTGATGAAACATTAGGACTGTAAGACGGGATAACCTGCAGTTGTATGGGAGGAGGATTGGGTGGCGTTCATTAAAAGCTAAGTCCTTTGACGACCCGAGTCGCCCTCCTACCCGAATGATGCCATCTTGGTCTAAGTAGGGATTAAGTGAGAGTATTGCACTTTTCCCTCCAATTAGTTTTCCGGCCTTTAGATCATTATATTCGGAACTATAATGTTGTTTCTGATAGATTTTAATTAAGAGTTGGGTTACTGATTTGATCTCATCCGGAGAGATTAAGGGTGACTCGACCTGAAATGATTTTTTTGTTTTGGGGTGAGTTCTTCGGTAGAACCTCATAACGTATGAGAGCACCCGTAAAGCCCTAGGTAGGTCTGAAAAGCGTTGGAGAACATCGGCAGTATTTACTGTTGTTGTTGCGCAGGTCTTCGTCCTCTTTTCCTCTACGGAGGTGATGTAGACACTTTCTTGTGCTGGCCATTGGGAAGTGTCTTCTTACAGCCAAGAAGGTCCCTGCCACCACAACGAATTGTTGACCAATTCAGACGCAGGTAATCCTCTGCTACCTAAAGCTGCTGGGTTAGATTCTGAGTTTACATGCAACCAGTCCTTATTTCCGACTATGTCGATGATCTTGGTAATCCGATGTGCGACGAAAGTGGACCAGGAACACGGCGGTTTCCTTATCCATGCGAAGACGATAGTTGAATCCGTCCAAAGGTGCACTTTCACTGGTCCCAACTTGAGGTTCCTGAAAATTGATTCGGTGATTTCCGCTAACAGCACGGCTCCGCAAAGTTCCAATCGTGGAAGAGAAAGAGTTTTCACCGGGGCTACTCGGGTTTTGGCTAGAAGCAGGTTTGTCCAGATGTCATTATCCGTTTTTACGCGCATGTAAACGGCTGCTGCATAAGCCTTCTCGGATGCGTCACAAAATCCAATGATCTCGATGTCGGTTCCTGGTGAAAAGTTGACCCATCTAGGTATCCGGATTTTATCGATTTCATGGTATTGGTCGGTGAAGGTTTTCCATAGTTCCAGCGTACTGGTAGATACTGGTTCGTCCCAAGCGGTGCCTTCCAACCAAATACTCTGCATGAGTATTTTTGCCACAATGACCATTGGTGCCAGCCATCCCAAGGGATCGAAAAGTTTGGCGATTGCTGATAGTATCGCTCTCTTCGTAATGTTTGCCGGGTTGTCCTGCGGCCCTGCTTTAAAATAAAATAAGCCGGAGAGGGCATTCCATCGAATGCTTAACGCTTTAACTGAACTGGTATCTTCGAATGCCAGGAAGTTTTCATTGAGCAGGTCTGCTTTGGGGATGTCCCTTAGAATGTCCTCTGAATTGGATGTCCATTTGCGAAGTGGAAAGCCCGCTGAGTGTAGGACTTGACGAATTTCATCTCTGGCTTTAATAGTCGATGTGATCGTATGTCCACCCGCTAACACGTCATCTACATACATGTATTCTCGTAGTATGTTAGCCTCTGTAGGGTGTGAGTTTGACACGTCGTCTGCCAGTTGTAGGAGCGTTCTTATCGCGAGATATGGAGCGCAATTCACTCCGAAGGTAACCGTCTTTAATTCGTAAAGACTGATAGGGTCATTCGGGGAAGTGCGATGTACAATACGTTGAAATTTGGTGTGATTTTCGTTCACCCAAATTTGTCGATACATCTTTTCGATGTCGCTATTGAAGACGAAACGGTATAGTCTCCATCGTAAGATAAGGATGGGTAGATCGGCTTGTAGAACTGGGCCTGGGAGGAGAATATCGTTTAGGCTATTACCGTTGGCCGTAGGGCTCGAGGCATTGAATACTACGCGTACCTTTGTGGTGGTACTTTCTGCTTTAATAACGGCGTGGTGGGGCAGGAAGTAATGATCCGCATCGTCGGGTGGGATATTTCTTTTCAATTTTTCCATATGTCCGAGCGTTTCATATTCTGACAACACCCGAACATATTCCTTACCTAAATCTGGGTTTTTTATTAGCCGCCCCTCATTCCGGAAGAATTGAGAGCATGCACGCTTCAGGGATGGTCCTAAGTTAATATTGTTAGGGTAATCCTGCCGGAATGGTAGTGACACGGTGTACCTTCCATTCTCACTTCGCTGCGTTGTTTCTTTAAATAGGTGTTCGCAGTACCTTTCATCTTCATTTAATATTTTATTTTTGGGTACATTTTCTACCTCCCAGAAAGCTTTGAGTTGGTTGTCTAACGCAACCTCGTTGTAGAAAAACATAATGCTCTTCGTTGGATTCGGTGATTCGATACGACCGGTTAGTATCCAACCCAACACTTTCTATTGGGCTAAGAGTGTGTTTAGCACATTCTTTTTTATACCGCTCATTATAATTTGGGGATATATGTCTCCGCCAAGTATGAGGTCTACGTCTTCGTTGACGTAGAACCTCTTGTCTGCCAAAACCAAGTCTGGGAATGCCTGCATAGTCATTGCGTTGATATGGCAGGATGGGAGATTCCCAGTGAGTTTCGTTAGAACTAGTACGGGTGTAGTCAGGCTGAAGCAGGGATCCACTGGTGAACGTAGTTCGATGTTGGATGCTTCTTTCACCTGAGCTGACACCGCATTTGTGATGCCTGAAACATGGGCATGCATTTTCCTCGCTAGCTAATTGATTCTGCGTTTCAGTCTTTCAGTTATAAAGGAACATTCAGACCCAGAATCAATTAATGCCCGCGCGGAGAATTCGGTACCATTATGGTGAATGTGTACGCGAGCAGTTCCTAATAGCACGCCTGTGCTGGAATTGCCATGGCAGGATTTGACATTCTGATTCGCAGAAGAAGGTGGTTGTCCCGATTCCTGTCTTTTCCTTGCCTGGAATATTCCTTGATGGGGCATTATCCGCATCTTTGAAGGGATTTCGTACCGCCGGTTGCTGAAGTGTGTTCGCATGCAGGAGCGTGTGGTGACGAGAGTGGCATTTGGAACAGTTGTATGAACTGGTCCACCTCGTCACTGTGTGTCCTGGGGATAAACAATTCAGGCAGCCATTTGTGGATTTGACGAATTTAATCCTTTCTACTAGGTTTAAATCGCAAAAACGTGAACAGTTGCGTAATCTGTGCTCCGTAGATTTGCGCATTTTACACATTGATTTTGTTGTTTGCTTGGTTACTTTGGTTTGAAAAGCACCAAGTCTTTTTGTAGGGTTTTCCGTCGACTGGCGCGACGTGTTTGATTTTTGCACTTTAGAAGTGGCATTCCCTGTAAAACCAGACACGGTTTCAAGTATCTGGAAACGATTTGACAAGAATTTGTCCATATCCTCCCACTTGGATATGTCCGTCTTGTGGTCAATGCTCTGCTCCCATAGAGCCAACGTATTTTCAGGTAATTTTGTCGAACATAAATAGGTAATAATCGCCTCCCAATTTGAAACATCGATCTGATGTGTTTTTAAAGATGCCAAGCAATTATTTATGTCGCGCTGTAAGGTTTTGATAGAGCTGCCGCACTCGCTATCTGTCTTTTTTAGATTAAACAAAATTTGTAGTTGTGAGTTTACGAGAATCCACTTATTCTCGTATCTCTCACATAGGTTTTTCCAGGCTGTTTCGAAGCCTTCATTTGTCAAGGGACATTTCTTGACGATGTCCTTTGCCTCACCTTGACTTTTCTGATTGAGGTGGAACAACTTTTCTACCGGGCTTAGGCGACTGTTGTTTTTGTATATGCCCGTGAACAGGTCACGAAACGTTGGCCAAGATAGGTAGTCGCCCTTGAACACCTCAGTATCACAAGCTGGCAGGCGTATACTGTGTTCACGTGTGCGTTCTCCCTCAGGTTTGATTGCCCTATCTTTTGCCTCCTTCAATTTGGCTTGAAGTTCAGCCATGTTTGACATGCATAGCAGGAATACGGCATATGCCGCTTTATGCTTGATCTTGACCGCTGCGATTTTCTTAGCGTCGAGCGTGTCAGAGTCAAGCAATTTCCGAGGGCGGTCTCGGCCTTTCCCACATAGCTTGCAACTCTTTTTGCTGTATTGCAAGAGTGTGCATAGTGTGCAGAGCCGCATTTATGTCATTAAAATCGGCCTCGAATTCGATTATTCGATCGGCCAATCTAATGTAGGAGTCCATGTTCATGGTTGAAAAGTGGAGAGCGAATTAACCAAGGGATATAAAACTTGAAAACCTGAGCGAATCACCCAAACAACAACTATTAAAATTACGCAAAATTGATTTATTACTCTTAATTTGTTTATTTTTGTCTGACTTTGCAGATTATTTGTGCCTTCAAACAAGGAGCAGGGGGAATCAACACCAATGTGTATTGTGCGAAGTAGAGGGGGCCACTCGCCACTTCAATCGTCAATTTTATTATAAAACTAAGTGCGCGCGTTGATATAAAAACTCGACGAAAAGTGTAAAAACTCAGTGAAAACTGTTGTAAAAACTGTGTCGATTGAACAAGTGAAAATTAAAGTGCTTGAAAAGAAAATGAAAACTGCCACAGCCGTGTGGCGGTAGATTTTAATATGTGAGGTTATGTGCACCTCTTCCTTGTGCTGTGTCCGGAGAGCCTTACCGCTGGTGGGGGGACAGACCAGATAGTCACAAGGAATTTAAGACGTTAATGTGCCGCGTTTGCACTTAATTTTGGTTTTCGACACTAATAAATTTTTCACACTTTTCGCGGTTATTCACAATCACGTATGGCAACTTAAATTGATTTTTCGCACTTTATTTATTATTTTAACCAAAAAAAATATGGCAAGAAATATTGCACTTACTCTGGCTTTTTGTGGCGAATCGTGTACTGGTGCTTGATGTGTCTCAGTGTTTTTTCACGCTGGTATGATATCATAGACTTTTCGTTGGTGGGCAAACTTCTTTTTCGGATGAATTTTTTGTGAGGAATTTGAAATTTGTGCGGTCAGTTATGGTCTTATGTTGTGGACTGTAATTTATATCGCTGTGGTTCCTTTTTCGGGGAGAAGGACCAAATGTTCGGCCGGTGTGCGTCTAATCCTGGAGAGGTGGGCGCACCGGGTCGATCTCAGTGGGAATAGAAGATTCACTCAAACGAGACAAATAAGAAACACAGGAGGATTTTCCTTGTTATAAAAATGCACTTTATTGGGTAAAGATAAAATAAATTGAATACAATATTACCTGACTGTACAGTTGTAGGAAGCGGCGGAGATTCTTGGCGGCAGATGTTAACTGGTTGGCTGTTGAAATCAAAGAGGCCGGTTGTATAGCAAGCTACAACCGTTGACCCGCAAATCCTCCGTTTTGGAGGGGAAAGGCACCCACACATCAACCCCGACATGCATATGCATGAGTGCTGACAAAAAGCACACATACACGTGCATGTACATGCATGCACATGCATGAGGGTCATGGTGTGGGTGGTTATAAATTAATTCGAGTATCGAGTATCGATTTTCAGAGTTGCATTGGGGGGGTCGCATCCTGCCTAAACAGAGATATATACCATATATACAACCGATCTCTATGATTTTTTCAGACAACAATACATGCCATATGCGTAAGCATTCGGTGAAATTTGAAGCTTATAGCTGTTAAAATGGGGCTAAAATTGCGAAAATATACATATATATACTATATATACCACCATATATATACTATATATACCACCGATCTTTATAATTTTTTCAGACAACAATATATGCTATATACGTAAGCATTCGTTGAAATTTGAAGCCTCTAGCTCTTAAAATAGGGCAGTAATTACGAAAAGTTTTTTATCTGAACAATCGGTTGTGGGGGATATATACTATATATACGACCGATCTCATCAATTTTTTCAGGCAACAATATGTGAAATATACGAAATTATATGGTGAAGTTTGAAGCTTCAATCTGTTAAATTGAGTAAGATATGACAAAAATCCTCTTTTTCTGAAAAATCGGTTGTATGGAGGATATATGCTATAGTGGTCCGATCCGGACGGTTCCGACAAATGTCTAATCGGACACCCAAATACACCGGCTCACCAAATTTTATCAAGATATCTCAAAAATTGAGGGACTAGTTTGCATACAAACAAACAGACGGACAGACGAACATGGCTAAATCAACTCAGCTCTTCAACCTGATTATTTCGGTATACTTAATGTTGGGTTTATCTATTTTCCTTTAAGGACTTACAATTTTGGGTTTCGTGACGAAATTAATATCCCATTTCATTTTCTTGAAAGGTATAAAAATAGGTAGGTACTTTGTGTGAGGATGCAAAGCTTCACGTTTTTGTGGTCTGCATGTAAAAACTATGACTACGAATCACGTATTTCAAAAATATATGACCTAAATGTAACTATTTGATGAAATTTGATGAATTTTGAAGCTTCTAGCCGTAAAAAAGGGCCAAAAATGAGAGTTTATATGAAGTTTATAATATATATACCACCGATCTCTATGATTTTTTCAGACAACAATATATGCTATATGCGTAAGCATTTGGTGAAATTTGAAGCTTCTAGCTGTTAAAACGGGGCAGAAATTGCGCAAAGTTTCTTATCTGAACAATCGGTTGTATGAGATATATACTATGTATACCACAGATCTCAATGATTTTTTCAGACATCAATATATGCTATACACGTAAGCATTTGGTGAAATTTGAAGCTTCTAGCTGTTAAAATGGGGCCGAAATCGGAAAAAAATATATATATATACTATATATACCATCATATATATATTATATATATCACCGATCTCTATGATTTTTTGACACAACAATATATACTATATACGTAAGCAATCGGTGAAATTTGAAGCTTATAGCTGTTAAAATGGGGTAGAAATTGCGAAAAGTTTCTTATCTGAACAATAGGTTGAATGAGATATATACTATATATACAACCGATCTCAATGATTTTTTCAGACAACAATATATGCCATATACGTAAGCATTCGGTGAAATTTGAAGCTTCTAGCTGTTAAAATGGGGATAAAATTTTGAAAATATATATATACTATATATATATACTATATATATCACCATATATATACTATATATACCACCGATCTTTACGATTTTTTCAAACAATATATGCTATATACGTAAGCATTCGTTGAAATTTGAAGCCTCTAGCTCTTAAAATAGGGCAGTAATTACGAAAAGTATCTTATCTGAACAATCGGTTGTGGGGGATATATACTATATATACGACCGATCTCATCAATTTTTCAAGGCAACAATATGTGGAACATACGAAATTATATGGTGAAGATTGAAGCTTCAATCTGTTAAATTGAGTAAGATATGACAAAAATCCTCTTTTTCTGAAAAATCGATTGTATGGAGGATATATGCTACCAAATACACCCGCTCACCAAATTTTATCAAGATATCTCAAAAATTGAGGGACTAGTTTGCATACAAATAGACAGACGGACAGACGGACAGACGGACATGGCTAAATTAACTCAGCTCTTCAACCTGATTATTTCGGTATACTTAATGTTGGGTCTATCTTTTTTCCTTTAAGGACTTACAATTTTGGGTTTCGTGACGAAATTAATATACCATTTCACTTTCATGAAAGGTATAAAAATAGGTAGGTACTTTGTGTGAGGATGCAAAGTTTCAGGTTTTTTGTGATCTGCGTGTAAAAATTATGACTACGAATCACGTATTTCAACAATATATGACGTAAACGTAACTATTTGATGAAATTTGATGAAATTTGAAGCTTCTAGCCGCAAAAAAGGGGCAAAAAATACAGTTTATATGGGGTATATAATATATATACAACCGATCTCTATGATTTTTTCAGACAACAATATATGCTATATACGTAAGCATTTGGTGAAATTTGAAGCTTCTAGCTGCTAAAATGGGGCAGAAACTGCGCAAAGTTTCTTATCTGAACAATCGGTTGTATGAGATATATACTATATATACCACCGATCTCAATGACTTTTTCAGACAACATTTGGTGAAATTTGAAGCTTCTAGCTGTTAAAATGGGGAAGAAATTGCGCAAAGTGTCTTATCTCAACAATCGGTTGTATGAGATATATACTATATATACCGCCGGTCTCTATGATTTTTTCCGACAACAGTATATGCTATACACGTAAACAATTGGTGAAATTTGAACATATCTAAACAATTTTTAAGATAAATATAAAATAAAAAATAGGTAGCTTCACGTTTTTTGTGGTCTGCATGTAAAAACTATGACTACGAATCACGTATTTCAAAAATATATGACCTAAGCGTAACTATTTGATGAATTTTGAAGCTTCTAGCCGTAAAAAAGATCCAAAAATGACAGTATATGAAATATATAATATATATACCACCAATCTCTATGATTTTTTCAGACAACAATATATGCTATATGCGTAAGCTTTTGGTGAAATTTGAAGATTCTAGCTGTTAAAACGGGGCAGAAATTGCGCAAAGTTTCTTATCGGAACAATCGGTTGTATGAGATATATACTATGTATACCACCGATCTCAATGATTTTTTCAGACATCAATATATGCTATACACGTAAGCATTTGGTGAAATTTGAAGCGTCTAGCTGTTAAAATGTGGCCGAAATCGCAAAAAAAATTATATATATACTATATATATACTATATATACCACCATATATATACTATATATACAACCGATCTCTATGATTTTTTCAGACAACAATATATGCCATATACGTAAGCATTCGTTGAAATTTGAAGCTTCTAGCTGTTAAAATGGGGCTAAAATTGCGAATATATATATATATACTATATATATATACTATATATATATACTATATATATATATATACTATATATACCACCATATATATATTATATATACCACCGATCTTTATGATTTTTTCAGATAACAATATATGCTATATACGTAAGCTTTCGTTGAAATTTGAAGCCTCGAGCTCTTAAAATAGGGCAGAAATTACGAAAAGTTTCTTATCTGAACAATCGGTTGTGGGGGATATATACTATATATACGACCGATCTCATCAATTTTTCCAGGCAACAATATGTGCAATATACGAAATTATATGGTGAAGTTTGAAGCTTCAATCTGTTAAATTGAGTAAGTTATGACAAAAATCCTATTTTTCTGAAAAATCGGTTGTATGGAGGATATATGCTATAGTGGTCCGCTCCGGCCGGTTTCGACAAATGTCTAATCGGACACCCAAATACACCCGCTCACCAAATTTTAACAAGATATCTCAAAAATTGACGAACTAGTTTGCATACAAACAGACAGCCGGACAGATTGACAGACGGACAGACGGACATGGCTAAATCAACTCAGCTCTTCAACCTGATTATTTCGGTATACTTAATGTTGGGTCTATCTAGTTTCCTTTAAAGACTTACAATTTTGGGTTTCGTAACGAAATTAATATACCATTTCACTTTCAAGAAAGGTATAAAAATAGGTAGGTACTTTGTGTGAGGATGCAAAGCTTCACGTTTTTTGTGGTCTGCATGTAAAAACTATGACTACGAATCACGTTTTTCAAAAATATATGACCTAAACGTAACTATTTGAAGAAATTTGATGAATTTTGAGGCTTCTAGCCGTAAAAAAGGGCCAAAAATGACAGTTTATATGAAGTATATAATATATATACCACCCATCTCTATGATTTTTTCAGACAACAATATATGCTATATGCGTAAGCATTTGGTGAAATTTGAAGCTTCTAGCTGTTAAAATGGGGCAGAAATTGCGCAAAGTTTCTTATCTGAACAATCGGTTGTATGAGATATATACTATGTATACCACCGATCTCAATGATTTTTTCAGACATCAATATATGCTATACACGTAAAAATTTGGTGAAATTTGAAGCTGTTAAAATGGGGCCGAGATTGGAAAAAAAAATATATATACTATATATATACTATATATACCATCATATATATATTATATATATCACCCATCTCTATGATTTTTTGACACAACAATATATACTATATGCGTAAGCAATCTGTGAAATTTGAAGTTTAAAAAATAAATAAATTTAAGGCGCGATAACCTCCGAAGAGATCTAAGGCCGAGCTTCTCTTCCAATTTGCGTCGTGCTCCTCTTGATTTTCCCTACAAATTGACCGGACGGGACCTACATGTTTTATGCCGACTCCGAACGGCATCTGCAAGGCAGATGAGTTTTCACTGAGAGCTTTTCATGGCAGAAATACACCCGGAGCGCTTGCCAAACACTGCCGAGGGGCGACCCCGCTTAGAAAAATTTTCTTCTAATTGAAAAACCTTATTTCTAAAATTTTGATGTTGCTTTGCCCGGGAGTTGAACCCAGGGCATACCGTGTGATAGGCGGAGCACGCTACCATCACACCACGGTGGCCGCCAATAGGTAATCATTCATAGGTAATCATTCGGTGAAATTTGAAGCTTCTAGCTGTTAAAATGGGGCTAAAATTGCGAAAATATATATATATGGCGTACCCACATCATTTAATTTTGATTTATCAATTATACTATTATTTGAATTGTAATAACAAAACATTTTGTATCATAACTTGCATTCTACAACACTTAATACTGCAATAATTTCATTAGCGTTTACCTACACTTAGTTTTGATATTTTGCCATTACATTGTTCCCTAATTACTCTTTTCATTGTTTTTGTAAATTTTTCTTATTCGATTCGGCAATTGAATTACCGGCACGCGTGTTTAAAAGCAAAACTTTTATTTGATCTGAATTTTTTAGTAGAATCTCTACTCAATAAATATTAGTAACTTTAAAATATTGAGTTTTACTAAATTGGTGACCCCGCACGTTGGTGAGTTCTTTTTCCTGCAATCTTTGTACGAATATCGCATTTTTTACTTGAGTGCCTGCGACGGCCTTAGTGTAGCGGAGAAACGTAACCTCACTAATTAGGTGCACTTGATACCGCCGGCAATCCCTCATTTGGATTTTCCCTCAACATGCCATTAAACGACAGCATGCAAGTTGGTGGCAGCGGTGGGGATAATAACAATCTTACCGAAAATTTTAGCACAGTGCCACGTATTCCCTTGCCACACATGAATGAAGATAACATCGAATCCTACTTCTACGGCCTGGAGTTCTGGTTTCATGCATCACTCGTGTATTCTGATACCAGAAAATTTCATATCGTATTAGCGAGCCTGCCACCTAACAAATTAATTGAGCTCAAACCACCAATCGAAGCAGCGCCGGCAGTTGAAAAATTTAAATACATAAAGCAAAAGGTTATAGAGCACTTTGCAGATAGCCAGCAACGTCGCCTGCAAAAGGTGCTGAAAGACATGCCACTTGGTGACCGCAAACCTAGTGAGCTGTTTAGTGAAATGAGGCGTGTTGCCGGAACCACTCTAAACGACAGTTTGTTGCACGACTTGTGGGTAACGCGCCTCCCACCGTATGTGCAAGCAGCTGTAATTGCTGCAAAAGTGTTACTCGACGAAAAAACTAAAATTGCCGACTCCATTGTAGAGCCCATTGGTTGGCAAAGCGGTCACGTGGATGCTGTGTCCACACATACAGACATTTCTAACCTCAAAAGTGAAATTGCTGAGTTAGCTCGAATTGTTGAAAAGCATTTGAGCTTGAAGGATCGTCGCCATCGTTCACGATCGACTTCACGAACGAAAAAGGTGCGACTCAACGATTAACATGCCTCTTCAGAAAACTTTTGTTGGTACCACCGAACATTTTCAGACAAAGCAACGAAGTGCCGTCAACCATGCACCTTCGATAAAAAGCCGACAAATCAATGAGGTTGCTCAGCTGCAGCGTTTTCAGGTCTCGGCAAACAACCTGAAATCTCCAACAACTACCGGCTTCGTATTTTTGACCCATTATCCAAAATTGAATTTCTTATTGATACTGGCGCTGATGTGTCAGCGATACCGCCAAATACGAAGACAGCTAGGGTCAGCACCACCGAATTGAAATTGTTTGCTGCCAATGGCTTACCCATTGAAGTTTATGGTGGGGCCCTTTTAAAATTAAGTTTAAATTTAAGACGAGAATTCGTTTGGAATTTCCTGATAGCAGACGTATCCCATGCCATTATCGGTGCAGCTTTTTTAATAACTATGGCATATTAGTCGACTTAAAGGGTGGTTGCTTAAGAGACAGTAAAACCGAGTTAAAATCAATATGCGCAGTTTACAGAACCTTCACGTTAGGTGTTAAAACAGTTAACATGGAATCAAACTTTGCTGATGTTTTGCAAGAATTTGTGGACATAACTCGGCCGTGTCCAATGGGTGCGTCTACAAATTCATCTGTTGTACATAGAATTATAACGAAAAGTCAGCCAGTCTTTCGACGCCCACGCCGACTATCACCCGAAAAACTAGCAGCTGCGGCGGCTGAATTCGACTCTCTTTTGAAACTTGGAATCTGCCGTCCGTCAAGCAGTAGTTGGGCTAGTCCACTCCATATTGTGCGAAAAGCTGATGGCACATGGAGACTTTGCGGCGATTATCGTTTGCTAAATGCACAAACGATACCGGACCGATAACCTCTCCCGTTTCTACAGGACTTCGCAAATGTATTAACAGGTAATACATTTTTTTCGAAAATAGACCTACAAAAGGCATTTCATCACGTGCCTGGACACCCTGATGATATCTGCAAAACGGCCATAACCACACCATTTTGCTTATACGAGTTTACAAAGATGACATTCGGCCTTCGAAATGCAGCCCAAACATTTCAACGCTTAATAAATGAAGTATTTCGTGGCCTCAACTTTGTTTTCACATATCTCGATAATGTTTGTGTTGCTTCAAAATCGTCTGACGAACACCGCGACCATTTGAAACAGGTATTTAAACGACCGCGCGAGCATAATATCACAATAAACGGAGCCAAATCGGAGCTTGACGTTTCAACACTTGAGTTTTTGGGTCACTCTATTACAAAGGATGGCATACGGCCACTGAAAAGTCGCGTAGAGACTCTTAAAATTCAAACGACCAACCGTAACGAAAGAGTTAAAGCGATTTCTTGCAATGCTAAACTTCTACCGGCGCTTCCTTCCACGGGCAATGGACATACAAGGTCCTCTGTTCGACATGATAGGTGCAAACAAGCGTAACGACTCTACAATACTAATGTGGACCGAAGAAGCTTCTCGCAATTTCGAAGCATGCAAACAGCAACTGGCGGATTGTGTTATGCTTGCTCATCCTGTCCTTAACGCCGCATTATCATTATGGGTAGACGCCTCAAATTTCGCCGCAGGAGATGTATTGAATCAGGTAGTGGGCGGCCACATACAACCACTCGGATTTTTCTCTAGAAAATTTTCAAAAGCCGAGTTGCGGTATAGCACATATGATCGCGAGCTTACAGCGTTGTATTTGTCCCTTCGTCATTTTCGGTACATGGTGGTAGGCAGAGAGTGCCACGTTTATACCGACCATAAACCATTAGTGTACGCATTTCATCAGCGCCCCCAGAAGGCATCTGATCGTCAAGTTAGGCAGCTTGATTTCATCTCACAAATAACTACTGACATTCGTCACGTTAAGGTAGAAAACAACGCAGTTGCCGATTTGATGTCGCGCATAGATTTAATCGATTACAAGCCCATTGACTATAACCAATTATCTACGGACCAAGAAACAGATGATGAACTTCTTTCAATGATGTCAGGTGCAAAACCGCATTCACTCAAGCTAAAACAGTTTAGTATCCGTTTAGTTCAAAAAAAATATATTGCGATTTTTCGACCGACATGGCGAGACCATTCATTACGAAGGAATTCAGGTCAAATGTCTTGCGTTCGATTCATGGATTATCACACCCAGGCACAAGAGCTACTGCACGCCTTATGTCTGTACGGTTCGTTTGGCCTTCCATTCAGCGCGACAGTAGAGAGTTCGCACGCAATTGTATCCACTGCCAACGGTCAAAGGTTGTTCGCCACAACAGAGCAAGACTACAGCAAGTGAAAATGCCAGAGCAGCCATATTGACATCGTCGGACCATTCCCGTTATGTGATGGCAACCAATATTGCCTTACAGTGATCGATAGATTTACGAGATGGCCTGACGCCATTCCCATCCCAGACATCACAGCACCAACAGTAGCGAAGGCATTGCTAAGCGAATGGATTTCCCGCTTTGGTGTACCTAAAAATATTACGTCGGATTTGGGCAGGCAGTTCGAAAGCGCTCTTTTTCAAGAACTCCTGAAACGCTTAGGAGTGAATCATCTACGCACAACGCCTTACCATCCTCAAGCAAATGGTATGGTAGAGAGATGGCACAGTACACTTAAAGCGGCCATACTATGCCATAAGCACGAGCATTGGACGGCATATCTGCCCTTAATTTTATTAGGACTGCGGTCAACGTTTCAAAACGACTTAATGGCTTGCCCCGCTGAGCTAGTTTACGGAACCACACTTCGGCTACCTTCAGAGTTCTGGGTAGAGAGCAAACCAGTAAACAGCGAACACGAGATGCTTGCTACACTTCGACGGGTAATGCACGAACTAAAACCTGTAGACGCAGCGTGGCATTCAACACCAAAAGTTTTTGTACATCGGTCGCTGGAAACATGCGAGCAAGTCTTTATACGAGATGACTCTATTCGACCATCGCTCTCGCCACCGTACAAAGGTCCCTATAAAGTTCTACGTAGGTCTTCAAATTATTACACTGTGGAAATAAACGGAAAACATGTCAAAATCACGATCGATAGGCTGAAACCGGCTTTCGTCGCAATTGGGTCTGGCGTTTAAGAGGGGAGTAATGTGGCGTACCCACATCATTTAATTTTGATTTATCAATTATACTATTATTTGAATTGTAATAACAAAACATTTTGTATCATAACTTGCATTCTACAACACTTAATACTGCAATAATTTCATTAGCGTTTACCTACACTTAGTTTTGACATTTTGCCATTACACTGTTCGCTAATTACTCTTTGCATTGTTTTTGTAAATTTTTATACTCAGTTGAGCAGAGCTCACAGAGTATATTAAGTTTGATTGGATAACGGTTGGTTGTACATATATAAAGGAATCGAGATAGATATAGACTTCCATATATCAAAATAATCAGGATCGAAAAAAAATTTGATTGAGCCATGTCCGTCCGTCCGTCCGCCCGTTAACACGATAACTTGAGTAAATTTTGAGGTATCTTGATGAAATTTGGTATGTAGATTCCTGCGCACTCATCTCAGATCGCTATTTAAAATGAACGATATCGGACTATAACCACGCCCACTTTTTCGATATCGAAAATTTCGAAAAACCGAAAAAGTGCGATAATTCATTACAAAAGACCGATAAAGCGACGAAACTTGGTAGATGAGTTGAGCTTATGACGCAAAATAGAAAATTAGTAAAATGTTTGACAATGGGCGTGGCACCGCCCACTTTTAAAAGAAGGTAATTTAAAATTTTTGCAAGCTGTAATTTGGCAGTCGTTGAAGATATCATGATGAAATTTGGCAGGAACGTTACTCTTATTACTATATGTACGCTTAATAAAAATTAGCAAAATCGGAGAAGGACCACGCCCACTTTGAAAGAAAAATTTTTTTAAAGTAAAATTTTAACAAAAAATTTAATATCTTTACAGTATATAAGTAAATTATGTCAAGATTCAACTCCAGTAATGATATGGTGCAACAAAATACAAAAATAAAAGAAAATTTAAAAATGGACGTGGCTCCGCTTTTTATACTCAGTTGAGCAGAGCTCACAGAGTATATTAAGTTTGATTGGATAACGGTTGGTTGTACATATATAAAGGAATCGAGATAGATATAGACTTCCATATATCAAAATAATCAGGATCGAAAAAAAATTTGATTGAGCCATGTCCGTCCGTCCGTCCGTCCGTCCGTCCGTTAACACGATAACTTGAGTAAATTTTGAGGTATCTTGATAAAATTTGGTATGTAGGTTCCTGAGGACTCATGTCAGATCGCTATTTAAAATAAACGATATCGGACTATAACCACGCCCACTTTTTCGATATCGAAAATTTCGAAAAACCGAAAAAATGCGATAATTCATTGCCAAAGGTGGTTAAAGCGATGAAACTTGGTAGATGGGTTGACGTTATGACGCAGAATAGAAAATTAGTAAGATTTTGGACAATGGGCGTGGCACCGCCCACTTTTACAAGAAGGTAATTTAAAAGTTTTGCAAGCTGTAATTTGGCAGTCGTTGAAGATATCATGATGAAATTTGGCAGGAACGTTACTACTATTACTATATATGTGCTAAATAAAAATTAGAAAATTGGATGAAGAACACGCCCAATTTTTAAAAAAAAATTTTTTTAAATTCAAATTTTAACAAAAAATTTAATATCTTTACTGTATATAAGTAAATTAAGTCAAAATTCAACTCCAGTAATGACATGATGCAACAAAATACAAAAATAAAAGAAAATTTCAAAATGGGCGTGGCTCCGCCCATTTTCATTTAGTTTGTCTAGAATACTTTTAATGCTATAAGTCGAACAAAAATTTACCAATCCTTCTCAAATTTGGTAAAAGCATAGATTCTGTGACGGTAACTGTTCTCTGTGAAAATGGGCGAAATCGGTGGAAGCCACGCCCAGTTTTTATACACAGTCCACCGTCTGTCCTTCCGCTCGGCCGTTAACACAATAACTTGAGCAAAAACCGATATATCTTTACTAAACTTAGCCCACATACTTGTCTGAACTCACTTTATCTTGGTATAAAAACTGGCCGAAATCCGACCATAACCACGCCCACTTTATCGATATCGAAAATTATGAAAAATGAAAAAAATGCCATAATTCTATACCAACTACGAAAAAAGGGATGAAACATGGTAACTGGATTGGTTTATTGACGCAAAATATAACTTTGGAAAAAACTTTGTAAAATGGGTGTGACACCTACCATATTAAGTAGAAGAAAATGAAAAAGTTCTACAAGGCGAAATCAACAGCCCTTGGAATCTTGGCAGGAATACTGTTAGTGGTATTGCATATATAAATAAATTAGCAGTACCCGACAGATGATTTTCTGGATCACCTGGTCCACATTTTGGTCGATATCGCGAGAACGCCTTCACATATACATCTAAGGGCCAGTCGCTTTTAAAACCCTCACTAATACTTTTAATTTGATATCCATATCGTACAAATACATTCTAGAGTCACCCTGGCCCACCCTAATGGCGATATCTCGAAAAGGCGTCCACCTATAGACCTAATGCCCACTCCCTCTTAAAATGCTCAGTAACATCTTTCGTTTGATACCCATATCGTACAAACATTCTAGAGTCACCCCTGGCCCACCCTAATGGCGATATCTCGAAAAGGTGTCCACCTATAGACCTAATGTCCACTCCCTCTTAAAATGCTCAGTAACACCTTTCGTTTGATACCCATATCGTACAAACATTCTAGAGTCACCCCTGGCCCACCCTAATGGCGATATCTCGAAAAGGCGTCCACCTATAGACCTAATGCCCACTCCCTCTTAAAATGCTCAGTAACACCTTTCGTTTGATACCCATATGGTACAAACATTCTAGAGTCACCCCTGGCCCACCCTAATGGCGATATCTCGAAAAGGCGTCCACCTATAGACCTAATGCCCACTCCCTCTTAAAATGCTCAGTAACACCTTTCGTTTGATACCCATATCGTACAAACATTCTAGAGTCACCCTTGGTCCACCTTTATGGCGATATCTCGAAAAGGCGTTCACCTATAGAACTAAGGATTACTCCATTTTAAAATACTAATTACCACCCTTCATTTGATACCCATATCGTACAAAAACATTCTAGAGTCACCCCTGGCCCACCCTAATGGCGATATCTCCACCTATAGACCTCATGCCCACTCCCTCTTAAAATGCTCAGTAACACCTTTCGTTTGATACCCATATCGTAAAAACATTCTAGAGTCACCCTGGTCCACCTTTATGGCGATATCCCTAAATGGCGTCCATCCATAGAACTATGGCCTACTCTTTCTTAAAATACTCTTTAATAGCTTCCATTTGATACACATGTCATACAACCACATTCCAGGGTTACCCTAGGTTCATTTTCCTACATGGTGATTTTCCTTATTTTGTCTGCATAGCTCTCAACTGAGTATGTAATGTTCGGTTACACCCGAACTTAGCCTTCCTTACTTTTTAAAATACTCATTACAATCTTTCATTTGATACCCATATCGTACAAACATTCTAGAGTCACCCTTCGTCCACCTTTATGGCGATATCTCGAAAAGGCGTCAACCTATAGAACTATGGCCTACTCTCTCTTAAAATACTCTTTAATACCTTCCATTTGATACACATGTCATACAACCACATTCCAGGGTTACCCTAGGTTCATTTTCCTACATGGTGATTTTCCTTATTTTGTCTCCATAGCTCTCAACTGAGTATGTAATGTTCGGTTACACCCGAACTTAGCCTTCCTTACTTGTTTTCATTTAATTTGTCTAGGATACTTTTAACGCCATAAGTCGAACAAAAATTAACCAATCCTTTTGAAATTTGGTAGGGGCATAGATTTTATGGCGTTAACTGTTTTCTGTGAAAATGGGCGAAATCGGTTGATGTCACGCCCAGTTTTTATACACAGTCGTCCGTCTGTCCTTCCGCATGGCCGTTAACACGATAACTTGAGCAAAAATCGATATATCTTTACTAAACTCAGTTCACGTACTTATCTGAACTCACTTTATTTTGGTATGAAAAATGAACTAAATCCGACTGTGACCACGCCTACTTTTTCGATAACGAAAATTACGAAAAATGAAAAAAATTTCATAATTCTATACCAAATACGAAAAAAGGGATGAAATATGGTAAGGTAATTGGATTGTTTTATTGACGCGAAATATAACTTTAGAAAAAACTTTATAAAATGGTTGTGACACCTACCATATTAAGTAGAAGAAAATGAAAAAGTTCTGCAGGGCGAAATAAAAAACCTTTAAAATCTTGGCAGGTATTACATATATAAATAAATTAGCGGTATCCAACAGATGATGTTCTGGGTCACCCTGGTCCACATTTTGGTCGATATCTGGAAAACGCCTTCACATATACAACTACCACCACTCCCTTTTAAAACTCTCATTAATACCTTTAATTTGATACCCATATCGTACAAACTCATTCTAGAGTCACCCCTGGTCCACCTTTACGGCGATATTTCGAAAAGGCGAACACCTATAGAACGAAGGCCCACTCCCTTTTAAAAATACTCATTAACACCTTTCATTTGATACCCATATCGTACAAACAAAATCTAGAGTCACCCCTGGTCCAGAAAGGCCCACTCCCTCTTGAAATACTCATTAACTCCTTTCGTTTGATACCCATATTGCACAAACGAATTCTAGAGTCACCCCTGGTCCACCTTTATGGCGATATCTCGAAAAGGGGTCCACCTATAGAACTAAGCCCCACGCCCTTTTAAAATACTCATTAGCACCATTCGTTTGATGCCCATATTGTACAGACAAATTCTAGGGTAACCCCTGGTCCACCTTTATGGCGATATCTCGAAAAGGGGTCCACCTATAGAACTAAGCCCCACGCCCTTTTAAAATAATCATTAACACCTTTCATTTGATACCCATATCATACAAACAAATTCTAAAGTCACCCCTGGTCCACCTTTATGGCGATATCTCGAAAAGGCGAACACCTATAAAACGAAGGCCCACTCCCTTTTAAAAATACTCATTAACACCTTTCATTTGATACCCATTACGGCGATATCTCGAAAAGGCGTCCATCTATAGAACTTAGGTCCACGCCCTTTTAAAATACTCATTAATACCTTTCATTTGATACCCATATCGTACAAACGCATTCTAGAGTCAACCCTGACCACCTTTATCCCTAAATGGCGTCCACCTATAGAACGATGGCCCACTCCCTCATAAAATACTCTTTAATGCCTTTCATTTGATACACATGTCATACAAACACATTCCAGGGTTTCCCTCGGTTCATTTTCCTACATGGTTATTTTCCCTTGTGTTGTCACCATAGCTCTCAACTGAGTATGTAATGTTCGGTTACACCCGAACTTAACCTTCCTTACTTGTTCTTATTCGATTCGGGCATTGAATTACCGGCACGCGTGTTTAAAAACAAAACTTTTATTTGATCTGAATTTTTTAGTTAAATCTCTACTCAATAAATATTAGTAACTTTAATATATTGAGTTTTACTAAATATATATGCTATATATATACTATATATACCACCATATATATACTATATATACCACCGATCTTTATGATTTTTTCAGACAACAATATATGCTATATACGTAAGCATTCGTTGCAATTTGAAGCCTCTAGCTCTTAAAATAGGGCAGTAATTACGAAAAGTTTCTTATCTGAACAATCGGTTGTGGGGGATATATACTATATATACGACCGATCTCATCAGTTTTTTCAGGCAATAATATGTACAATATACGAAATTATATGGTGAAGTTTGAAGCTTCAATCTGTTAAATTGAGTAAGATATGACAAAAATCCTCTTTTTCTGAAAAATCGGTTGTATGGAGGATATATGCTGTAGTGGTCCGATCCGGCCGGTTCCGACAAATGTCTAATCGGACACCCATATACACCCGCTCACCAAATTTTATCAAGATATCTAAAAATTGAGGGACTAAGTAGTTTGCATACAAACAGACAGACGGATAGACGGACAGACGAACAGACGGACATGGCTAAATCAACTCAGCTCTTCAACATGATTATTTCGGTAAACTTAATGTTGGGTCTATCTATTTTCCTTTAAAGACTTACAATTTTGGGTTTCGTGACGAAATTAATATACCATTTCATTTTCATGAAAGGTAAAAATAGGTAGGTACTTTGTGTGAGGATGCAAAGCTTCACGTTTTTTGTGGTCTGCATGTAAAAACTATGACTACGAATCACGTATTTCAAAAGCATATGACCTAAACGTAACTATTTGATGAAATTTGATGAATTTTGAGGCTTCTAGCCGTAAAAAAGGGCCAAAAATGACAATTTATATGAAGTATATAATATATATACCACCGATCTCTATGATTTTTTCAGACAACAATATATGCTATACACGTAAGCATTTGGTGAAATTTGAAGCTTCTAGCTGTTAAAATGGGGCAGAAATTGCGCAAGGTTTCTTATCTGAACAATCAGTGGTATGAGATATATACTATGTATACCACCGATCTCAATGATTTTTTCAGACATCAATATATGCTATACACGTAAGCATTTGGTGAAATTTGAAGCTTCTAGCTGTTAAAATGGGGCCGAGATTGGAAAAAAATATATATACTATATATATACTATATATACCATCATATATATATTATATATATCACCGATCTCTATGATTTTTTGACACAATAATATATACTATATACGTAAGTAATCGGTGAAATTTGAAGCTTATAGCTGTTAAAATTGGGTAGAAATTGCGAAAAGTTTCTTATCTGAACAATCGGTTGAATGATATATATACTATATATACAACCGATCTCTATGATTTTTTCAGACAACAATATATGCCATATACGTAATCATTCGGTGAAATTTGAAGCTTCTAGCTATTAAAATGGGGCTAAAATTGCGAAAATATATATATATATGCTATATATATATACTATATATACCACCATATATATACTATATATACCACCATATATATACTATATATACCACCGATCTTTATGATTTTTTCAGACAACAATATATGCTATATACGTAAGCATTCGTTGAAATTTGAAGCCTCTAGCTCTTAAAATAGGGCAGTAATTACGAAAAGTTTCTTATCTGAACAATCGGTTGTTGGGGATATATACTATATATACGACCGATCTCATCAGTTTTTTCAGGCAACAATATGTACAATATACGAAATTATATGGTGAAGTTTGAAGCTTCAATCTGTTAAATTGAGTAAGATATGACAAAAATCCTCTTTTTCTGAAAAATCGGTTGTATGGAGGATATATGCTATATTGGTCCGATCCGGCCGGTTCCGACAAATGTCTAATCGGACACCCAAATACACCCGCTCACCAAATTTTATCAAGATATCTCAAAACTTGAGGGACTAGTTTGCATACAAACAGACAGACGGACATGGCTAAATCAACACAGCTCTTCAACCTGATTATTTCGGTATACTTAATGTTGGGTCTATCTATTTTCCTTTAAGGACTTACAATTTTGGCTTTCGTGACGAAATTAATATACCATTTCATTTTCATGAAAGGTATAAAAATAGGTAGGTACTTTGCGTGAGGATGTAAAGCTTCACGTTTTTTGTGGTCTGCATGTAAAAACTATGACTACGAATCACGTATTTCAAAAATATATGACCTAAACGTAACTATTTGATGAAATTTGATGAATTTTGAAGCTTCTAGCCGGA
Source organism: Eurosta solidaginis (assembly GCF_040869045.1). NCBI lineage: Eukaryota > Metazoa > Arthropoda > Insecta > Diptera > Tephritidae > Eurosta > Eurosta solidaginis. The sequence continues at coordinate 66,695,101 of NC_090324.1, read as the reverse complement.
AAAAAGGGCCAAAAATGACAGTTTATATGAAGTATATAATATATATACCACCGATCTCTATGATTTTTTCAAACAACAATATATGCTATATGCGTAAGCATTTGGTGAAATTTGAAGCTTCTAGCTGTTAAAATGGGGCAGAAATTGCGCAAGGTTTCTTATCTGAACAATCAGTGGTATGAGATATATACTATGTATACCACCGATCTCAATGATTTTTTCAGACATCAATATATGCTATACACGTAAGCATTTGGTGAAATTTGAAGCTTCTAGCTGTTAAAATGGGGCCGAGATTGGAAAAAAATATATATACTATATATATTATATATATCACCGATCTCTATGATTTTTTGACAGAAAAACATATACTATATACGTAAGCAATCGTTTAAATTTGAAGCTTATAGCTGTTAAAATTGGGTAGAAATTGCGAAAAGTTTGTTATCTGAACAATCGGTTGAATGAGTTATATACTATATATACAATCGATCTCTATGATTTTTTCAGACAACAATATATGCCATATACGTAATCATTCGGTGAAATTTGAAGCTTTTAGCTGTTAAAATGGGGCTAAAATTGAAAATATATATATATATATATATATGCTATATATATATACTATATATACCACCATATATATAGTATATATATCACCGATCTTTATGATTTTTTCAGACAACAATATATGCTATATACGTAAGCATTCGTTGAATTTTAAGCCTCTAGCTCTTAAAATAGAGCAGAAATTACGAAAAGTTTCTTATCTGAACAAACGGTTGTGGGGGATATATACTATATATACGACCGATCTCATCAGTTTTTTCAGGCAACATTATGTGCAATATACGAAATTATATGGTGTAGTTTGAAGCTTCAATCTGTTAAATTGAGTAAGATATGACAAAAATCCTCTTTTTCTGAAAAATCGGATGTATGGAGGATATATGCTATAGTGGTCCGATCCGGCCGGTTCCGACAAATGTCTAATCGGACACCCAAATACACGCGCGCACCAAATTTTATCAAGATATCTCAAAAATTGAGGGACTAGTTTGCATACAAACAGACAGACGGACAGACGGAATTTTGAATTTTGATGAATTTTGAAGCTTCTAGCCGTAAAAAAGTGCCAAAAATGACAGTTTATATGAAGTATATAATATATATACCACCGATCTCTATGATTTTTTCAGACAATAATATATGCTATATGCGTAAGCATTTGGTGAAATTTGAAGCTTCTAGCTGTTAAAATGGGGCAGAAATTGCGCAAAGCTTCTTACCTGAACAATCGGTTGTATGAGATATATACTATGTATACCACCGATCTCAATGATTTTTTCAGACATCAATATATGCTATACACGTAAGAATTTGGTGAAATTTGAAGCTTCTAGCTGTTAAAATGAAAAACTAGCAGCTGCGGCGGCTGAATTCGACTCTCTTTTGAAACATGGAATCTGCCGTCCGTCAAGCAGTAGTTGGGCTAGTCCACTCCATATTGTGCGAAAAGCTGATGGCACATGGAGACTTTGCGGCGATTATCGTTTGCTAAATGCACAAACGATACCGGACCGATAACCTCTCCCGTTTCTACAGGACTTCGCAAATGTATTAACCGGTAATACAATTTTTTCGAAAATAGACCTACAAAAGGCATTTCATCACGTGCCTGTACACCCTGATGATATCTGCAAAACGGCCATAACCACACCATTTTGCTTATACGAGTTTACAAAGATGACATTCGGCCTGCAAAGTGCAGCCCAAACATTTCAACGCTTAATAAATGAGGTATTTCGTGGCCTCAACTTTGTTTTCACATATCTCGATAATGTTTGTGTTGCTTCAAAATCGTCTGACGAACACCGCGACCATTTGAAACAGGTATTTAAACGACCGCGCAGAATAATCTCACAATAAACGTAGCTAAATCGGAGCTTGGCGTTTCAACACTTGAGTTTATGGGTCACTGTATTACAAAGGATGGCATACGGCCACTGAAAAGTCGCGTAGAGACTCTATTAAAATTCAAACGACCAACCGTAACGAAAGAGTTAGAGCGATTTCTTGCAATGCTAAACTTCTACCGGCGCTTCCTTCCACGGGCAGTGGACATACAAGGTCCTCTGTTCGACATGATAGGTGCAAACAAGCGTAACGACTCTACAATACTAATGTGGACCGAAGAAGCTTCTCGCAATTTCGAAGCATGCAAACAGCAACTGCCGGATTGTGTTATGCTTGCTCATCCTGTCCATAACGCCGCATTATCATTATGGGTAGACGCCTCAAATTTCGCCGCAGGAGCTGTATTGAATCAGGTAGTGGGCGGCCACATACAACCACTCGGATTTTTTTCTAGAAAATTTTCAAAAGCCGAGTTGCGGTATAGCACGTATGATCGCGAGCTTACAGCGTTGTATTTGTCCCTTCGTCATTTTCGGTACATGGTGGAAGGCAGAGAGTGCCACGTTTATTCCGACCATAAACCATTAGTGTACGCATTTCATCAGCTCCCCGAGAAGGCATCTGATCGTCTAGTTAGGCAGCTTGATTTCATCTCACAAATAACTACTGACATTCGTCACGTTAAGGGAGAAAACAACGCAGTTGCCGATTTGATGTCGCGCATAGATTTAATCGATTACAAGCCCATTGACTTTAACCAATTATCTACGGACCAAGGAACAGATGATGAACTTCTTTCAATGCTGTCAGGTGCAAAACCTCATTCACTCAAGCTAAAACAGTTTAGTATCCGTTTAGTTCAAAAAAAATATATTGCGATTTTTCGACCGACATGGCGAGACCATTCATTACGAAGAAATTCAGGTTAAATGTCTTGCGTTCGATTCATGGATTATCACACCCAGGCACAAGAGCTACTGCACGCCTTATGTCTGAACGGTTCGTTTGGTCTTCCATTCAGCGCGACAGTAGAGAGTTCGCACGCAATTGTATCCACTGCCAACGGTCAAAGATTGTTCGCCACAACAGAGCAAGACTACAGCAAGTGAAAATGCCAGAGCAGCCATATTGACATCGTCGGACCATTCCCGTTATGTGATGGCAACCGATATTGCCTTACAGTGATCGATAGATTTACGAGATGGCCTGACGCCATTCCCATCCCAGACATCACAGCACCAACAGTAGCGAATGGATTTCCCGCTTTGGTGTACCTAAAAATATTACGTCGGATTTGGGCAGGCAGTTCGAAAGCGCCCTTTTTCAAGAACTCCTGAAACGCTTAGGAGTGAATCATCTACGCACAACGCCTTACCATCCTCAAGCAAATGGTATGGTAGAGAGATGGCACCGTACACGTAAAGCGGCCATACTATGCCATAAGCACGAGCATTGGACGGTATATCTGCCCTTAATTTTATTAGGACTGCGGTCAACGTTTAAAAACGACTTAATGGCTTGCCCCGCTGAGCTAGTTTACGGAACCACACTTCGGCTACCTTCAGAGTTCTGGGTAGAGAGCAAACCAGTAAACAGCGAACACGAGATGCTTGCTACACTTCGACGGGTAATGCACGAACTAAAACCTGTAGACGCAGCGTGGCATTCAACACCAAAATTTTTATACATCGGTCGCTGGAAACATGCGAGCAAGTCTTTATACGAGATGACTCTATTCGACCATCGCTCTCGCCACCGTACAAAGGTCCCTATAAAGTTCTACGTAGGTCTTCAAATTATTACACTGTGGAAATAAACGGAAAACATGTCAAAATCACGATCGATAGGCTGAAACCGGCTTTCGTCGCAACTGGGTCTGGCATCTAAGAGGGGAGTAATGTGGCGTACCCACATCATTTAATTTTAATTTATCAATTTTACTATTATTTGAATTGTAATAACAAAACATTTTGTATCATAACTTGCATTCTACAACACTTAATACTGCAATAATTTCATTAGCGTTTACCTACACTTAGTTTTGACATTTTGCCATTACATTGTTCGCTAATTACTCTTTGCATTGTTTTTGTAAATTTTTATACTCAGTTGAGCAGAGCTCACAGAGTATATTAAGTTTGATTGGATAACGGTTGGTTGTACATATATAAAGGAATCGAGATAGATATAGACTTCCATATATCAAAATAATCAGGATCGAAAAAAAATTTGATTGAGCCATGTCCGTCCGTCCGTCCGTCCGTTAACACGATAACTTGAGTAAATTTTGAGGTACCTTGATGAAATTTGGTATGTAGGTTCCTGAGCACTCATCTCAGATCGCTATTTAAAATGAACGATATCGGACTATAACCACGCCCACTTTTTCGATATCGAAAATTTCGAAAAACCGAAAAAGTGCGATAATTCATTACAAAAGACCGATAAAGCGACGAAACTTGGTAGATGAGTTGAACTTATGACGCAAAATAGAAAATTAGTAAAATTTTGACAATGGGCGTGGCACCGCCCACTTTTAAAAGAAGGTAATTTAAAACTTTTGCAAGCTGTAATTTGGCAGTCGTTGAAGATATCATTATGAAATTTGGCAGGAACGTTACTCTTATTACTATATGTACGCTTAATAAAAATTAGCAAAATCGGAAAAGGACCACGCCCACTTTTAAAAAAAAATTTTTTTTAAAGTAAAATTTTAACAAAAAATTTAATATCTTTACAGTATATAAGTAAATTATGTCAAGATTCAACTCCAGTAATGATATGGTGCAACAAAATACAAAAATAAAAGACAATTTAAAAATGGGCGTGGCTCCGCCCTTTTTCATTTAATTTGTCTAGGATACTTTTAACGCCATAAGTCGAACAAAAATTAACCAATCATTTTGAAATTTGGTAGAGGCTTGGATTCTAGGACGGTAACTGTTTTCTGTGAAAATGGGCGAAATCGGTTGATGTCACGCCCAGTTTTTATACACAGTCGTCCGTCTGTCCTTCCGCATGGCCGTTAACACGATAACTTGAGCAAAAATCGATATATCTTTACTAAACTCAGTTCACGTACTTATATGAACTCACTTTATTTTGGTATGAAAAATGAACGAAATCCGACTATGACCACGCCTACTTTTTCGATATCGAAAATTACGAAAAATGAAAAAAATGCCATAATTCTATACCAAATACGAAAAAAGGGATGAAATATGGTAAGGTAATTGGATTGTTTTATTGACGCGAAATATAACTTTAGAAAAAACTTTATAAAATGGTTGTGACACCTACCATATTAAGTAGAAGAAAATGAAAAGTTCTGCAGGGCGAAATAAAAAACCCTTAAAATCTTGGCAGGTATTACATATATAAATAAATTAGCGGTATCCAACAGATGATGTTCTGGGTCACCCTGGTCCACATTTTGGTAGATATCTGGAAAACGCCTTCACATATACAACTACCACCACTCCCTTTTAAAACTCTCATTAATACCTTTAATTTGATACCCATATCGTACAAACTCATTATAGAGTCACCCCTGGTCCACCTTTATGGCGATATTTCGAAAAGGCGAACACCTATAGAACGAAGGCCCACTCCCTTTTAAAAATACTCATTAACACCTTTCATTTGATACCCATATCGTACAAACAAAGTCTAGAGTCACCCCTGGTCCAGAAAGGCCCACTCCCTATTAAAATACTCATTAACTCCTTTCGTTTGATACCCATATTGCACAAATGAATTCTAGAGTCACCCCTGGCCCACCTTTATGGCGATATCTCGAAACGGCGTCCACGTATGGAACTAAGGATTACTCCCTTTTAAAATGCTCATTAACACCTTTCATTTGATACCCATATCGTACAAACAAAGTCTAGAGTCACCCCTGGTCCACCTTTAATGCGATACCTCGAAAATGCGTCCACCTATAGGACTAAGGCCCACTCCCTCTTAAAATACTCATTAACGCCTTTCGTTTGATACCCATATTGCACAAACGAATTCTAGAGTCACCCCTGGCCCACCTTTATGGCGATATCTCGAAACGGCGTCCACCTATAGAACTAAGGCCCACTCCCTTTTAAAATACTCATTAACACCTTTCGTTTGATACCATATCGTACAAACGCATTCTAGAGTCACCCCTGGTTCATCTTTACGGCGATATCTCGAAAAGGCGTCCATCTATAGAACTTAGGTCCACGCCCTTTTAAAATACTCATTAATACCTTTCATTTGATACCCATATCGTACAAACGCATTCTAGAGTCAACCCTGACCACCTTTATCCCTAAATGGCGTCCACCTATAGAACTATGGCCCACTCCCTCATAAAATACTCTTTAATGCCTTTCATTTGATACACATGTCATACAAACACATTCCAGGGTTTCCCTCGGTTCATTTTCCTACATGGTTATTTTCCCTTATGTTGTCACCATAGCTCTCAACTGAGTATGTAATGTTCGGTTACACCCGAACTTAACCTTCCTTACTTGTTCTTATTCGATTCGGGCATTGAATTACCGGCACGCGTGTTTAAAAACAAAACTTTTATTTGATCTGAATTTTTTAGTAGAATCTCTACTCAATAAATATTAGTAACTTTAAAATATTAAGTTTTACTAAATATATATGCTATATATATACTATATATACCACCATATATATACTATATATACCACCGATCTTTATGATTTTTTCAGACAACAATATATGCTATATATGTAAGCATTCGTTGAAATTTGAAGCCTCTAGCTGTTAAAATAGGGCAGTAATTACGAAAAGTTTCTTATCTGAACAATCGGTTGTGGGGGATATATACTATATATACGACCGATCTCATCAGTTTTTTCAGGCAACAATATGTACAATATACGAAATTATATGGTGAAGTTTGAAGCTTCAATCTGTTAAATTTAGTAAGATATGACAAAAATCCTCTTTTTCTGAAAAATCGGTTGTATGGAGGATATATGCTGTAGTGGTCCGATCCGGCCGGTTCCAACAAATGTCTAATGGGACACCCATATACACCCGCTCACCAAATTTTATCAAGATATCTCAAAAATTGAGGGACTAAGTAGTTTGCATACAAACAGACAGACGAACAGACGGACATGGCTAAATCAACTCAGCTCTTCAACATGATTATTTCGGTATACTTAATGTTGGGTCTATCTATTTTCCTTTAAAGACTTACAATTTTGGGTTTCGTAACGAAATTAATATACCATTTCATTTTCATGAAAGGTATAAAATAGGTAGGTACTTTGTGTGTATATGCTATACACGTAAGCATTTGGTGAAATTTGAAGCTTCTAGCTGTTAAAATGGGGCCGAGATTGGAAAAAAAATATATATATACTATATATATACTATATATACCATCATATATATATTATATATATCACCGATCTCTATGATTTTTTGACACAACAATATATATTATACACGTAAGCAATCGGTGAAATTTGAAGCTTATAGCTGTTAAAATTGGGTAGAAATTGCGAAAAGTTTCTTATCTGAACAATCCGTTGAAGGATATATATACTATATATACAACCGATCTCTATGATTTTTTCAGACAACAATATATGCCATATACGTAATCATTCGGTGAAATTTGAAGCTTCTAGCTGTTAAAATGGGGCTAAAATTGCGAAAATATATATATATATATATGCTATATATATATACTATATATACCACCACATATATACTATATATACCACCGATCTTTATGATTTTTTCAGACAACAATATATGCTCGTTGAATTTTAAGCCTCTAGCTCTTAAAATAGAGCAGAAATTACGAAAAGTTTCTTATCTGAACAATCGGTTGTGGGGGATATATACTATATATACGACCGATCTCATCAGTTTTTTCAGGCAACATTATGTGCAATATACGAAATTATATGGTGAAGTTTGAAGCTTCAATCTGTTAAATTGAGTAAGATATGACAAAAATCCTCTTTTTCTGAAAAATCGGATGTATGGAGGATATATGCTATAGTGGTCCGATCCGGCCGGTTCCGACAAATGTCTAATCGGACACCCAAATACACCCGCTCACCAAATTTTATCAAGATATCTCAAAACTTGAGGGACTAGTTTGCATACAAACAGACAGACGGACATGGCTAAATCAACACAGCTCTTCAACCTGATTATTTCGGTATACTTAATGTTGGGTCTATCTATTTTCCTTTAAGGACTTACAATTTTGGGTTTCGTGACGAAATAAATATACCATTTCATTTTCATGAAAGGTATAAAAATAGGTAGGTACTTTGTGTGAGGATGCAAAGCTTCACGTTTTTGTGGTCTGCATGTAAAAACTATGACTACGAATCACGTATTTCAAAAATATATGACCTAAACGTAACTATTTGATGAAATTTGATGAATTTTGAAGCTTCTAGCCGTAAAAAAGGGCCAAAAATGACAGTTTATATGAAGTATATAATATATATACCACCGATCTCTATGATTTTTTCAGACAACAATATATGCTATATGCGTAAGCATTTGGTGAAATTTGAAGCTTCTAGCTGTTAAAATGGGGCAGAAATTGCGCAAAGTTTCTTATCTGAACAATCGGTTGTATGAGATATATACTATGTATACCCCCGATCTCAATGCTTTTTTCAGACATCAATATATGCTATACACGTAAGAATTTGGTGAAATTTGAAGCTTCTAGCTGTTAAAATGGGGCCGAAATCGTAAAAAAAAAAAATATATATACTATATATACCATCATATATATATTATATATATCAGCGATCTCTATGAATTTTTGACACAGCAATATATACTATATACGTAAGCAATCGGCGAAATTTGAAGCTTATAGCTGTTAAAATGGGGTAGAAATTGCGAAAAGTTTCTTATCTGAACAATCGGTTGAATGAGATATATACTATATATACAATCGATCTCTATGATTTTTTCAGACAACAATATATGCCATATGCGTAAGCATTCGGTGAAATTTGAAGCTTCTAGCTGTTAAAACGGGGCAGAAATTCCGCAAGGTTTCTTATCTGAACAATCGGTTGTATGAGATATATACTATGTATACCACCGATCTCAATGATTTTTTCAGACAACAATATATGCTATACACGTAAGCATTTAGAGAAATTTGAAGCTTCTAGCTGTTAAAATGGGGAAGAAATTGCGCAAAGTTTCTTATCTCAACAATCGGCTGTATGAGATATATAATATATATACCACCGGTCTCTATGATTTTTTCAGACAACAGTATATGCTACACACGTAAATATTTGTTGAAATTTTAACATATCTAAACGATTTTTAAGATAAATATAAAATAAAAAATAGGTAGGTACTTTGTGTGAGGATGCAAAGCTTCACTTTTTTTGTGGTCTGCATGTAAAACCTATGACTACGAATCACGTATTTCAAAAATATATGACCTAAGCGTAACTATTTGATGAAATTTGATGAATTTTGAAGCTTCTAGCCGTAAAAAAGGGGCAAAGATGACAGTTTATAAGAAGTATATAATATATACCACCGATCTCAATGATTTTTTCAGACATCAATATATGCTATACACGTAAGCATTTAGTGAAATTTGAAGCTTCCAGCTGTTAAAATAGAGCTAAAATTTCGAAAATATATATACATACTATATACATATACTATATATACCACCATATATATACTATACATACCACCGATCTTTATGTTTTTTACATACAACAATATATGCTATATACGTAAGCATTCGTTGAAATTTGAAGCCTCTAGCTCATAAAATAAGGCAGTAATTACGAAAAGTTTCTTATCTGAACAATCGGTTGTGGGGGATATATACTATATATTCGACCGATCTCATCAATTTTTTCAGGCAACAATATGTGCAATATACGAAAGTATATGGTGAAGTTTGAAGCTTCATTCTGTTAAATTGAGTAAGATATTACAAAAATCCTCTTTTTCTGAAAAATGGGTTGTATTGAGGATATATGCTATAGGGGTCCGATCCGGCCGGTTCGACAAATGTCTAATCGGACACCCAAATACATCTGCTCACCAAATTTTATCAAAGATATCTCAAAAATTGAGGGACTAGTTTGCATACAAAAAGACAGACGGACAGACGGACAGACGGACATGGCTAAATCAACTCAGCTCTTCAACATGATTATTTCGGTATACTTAATGGTGGGTCTATCTATTTTCCTTTAAGGACTTACAATTTTGGGTTTCGTGACGAAATTAATATATCATTTCATTTTCATGAAAGGTATAAAAATAGGTAGGTACTTTGTGTGATTCAGGTTTTTTATGGTCTGCGTGTAAAAACTATGACTACGAATCACGTATTTCAACAATACCTACCACTTTAGATATAGAAACGAATCTAATGTTTGAAAACTCCTCCCAAAGAGACATTAATAAATAAAATAAATCAACAAAATAAAAACTTGTTTATTTTAAAAAGGATTAACACAAAAAGGATTTTTTTACCACAATGGGTGGACAAGAATCAAAAATAGGAAAACCAACGGCAAACGTTGTCCACTCAGTCCAAGTAGTAGATCATACTGAGGCACTGGATACCATTAAGGTCATGCTTCTAATCATCTGTGTAGTTAGTTGCATTAGTTTGTTTCTGAAGCTCTATTCAACCCATAACAAATTTCTAAAAAAGCGATATGCCAGCCGCGCCGACGGTTTAGATAAGGTTTAACAAACTTTTGTATCTACCATCCCTAATGGGCAATTGGGAAGATATCGTTAAACTACTCATAGAAGAAAAAACGATAGGAGAAAAATCATACAAATGTATTAAAAAAATACAAAAGTAAAGGTAGAAACGGTAATAAAGCATCTCAAAATAATAGTTGAAGCATTTAATAAAATTGGAAAAACGATACAAAATTAAAATGTAAACTAGACGGCAATCGCTAAACCCAAGCATATCAAATTTTTACAAGCGTTAGAGACAAATTGGTGTCTTCACTGGCAAGATATGATATAGAATTCATAGTACCAACGACATTTGAAAAACAAATAGAAAAAGACTTTAGAACATTCCTGCTGGGGTACCCATGAGGCAATAGCGGTTACGATGATAAAAACAAAGCTGAAAAGAACAGCTAGAAACCTGTTAGGAACAGATAGCTCAATCGAAGCGATAAAACAAAAATTAAAAATAGAAATTAAAGGTGAATAAGTCGAGGTTTTGATAGCAAAAGTCCTGAACATCCAACAACGCAGTAAAATTGCAAATCAATATACTGCCGAAATCGAAAAACTCAAGAAATCGTTGGAAGGAGCATACATATCAGGCGGAATAACACCAGAGTTAGCAACCAAGTATGCTACACAATCAGCTGTAAAAGCTATGTGTAAAAACTGCTCCAATGACAAAGTGAAAACTATTACGCAAGCTGGAACGTTCACTTCAATGAATGAAGCTATATCAAAATTTACCAACAGTTGCACAGAAATAGCTGGAAATCCAAATACGCTTTTGAATATTCGCCACCAAAATCACTTCCGAGGGAAGTTCCGTAGGGGTTACCAAAATAATTACTATAGAAACAATCAGAGGCGCACATTCAACAATTATAACAGCAACTATAATAATAATAACAGAGCAAATAACCAAAGATCTGGTCGAAATTTCGGATCGCGAGGATCTAATCGTAATAATACAAGAAGTGTCAGAAAGGTTACTCAACAGGAAAACCAGCAAACTCCACCTCAATATCTACATATCTTCCAAAACAACTCTGAATAATTCTATTTCAACCTTTCTGACCGATACAGGAGCGGATATTTCAATTATAACAAGTAAGGACGGGACTGTCTTCGGCTGTGCCGAAGACTTCATACCTTTCATGAATGGGGCTGAACAATAATCTTATGCCGTTCGTAATCTCTGAATAACCGGATGTATAAGATAAGAAATATATAATGAACAGATCTACATATCTAAACGATTTTTAAGATAAATATAAAATAAAAAATAGGTAGGTACTGTTCGGCCGGTGTGCGTCTAATCCTGGAGAGGTGGGCGCACCGGGTCGATCTCAGCGGGAGTAAGCGGGTTGGAAATGAAAATAAGCAAAATAGACGAGATTTCTCGTTATAATATATGTGATTTATTGGGTAAATGTAAAACTAGCAATAGTTACAATATTACCTGAATAAACGCAGAAATACGGCAGAGATCGCTGGCGGCAGTTGTTAACTGGTTGGTTGTTGAAATCAAAGAGGCCGGTTGTATAGCAAGCTACAACCGTTGACCCGCAAAATCCTCCGTTTTGGAGGGGAAAGGCACCCACACATCAACCCCGACATGCATATGCATGAGTGCTGACAAAAAGCACACATACACGTGCATGTACATGCATGCACATGCATGAGGGTGATGGTGTGGGTGGTTATAAATTAATTCGAGTATCGAGTATCGATTTGCAGAGTTGCATTGGGGGGGTCGCAATCAGATGCGGAAAAGTTAGGCATCCTGCCTAAACATGCCGGCCCCCCTTGCGATACGCAACATCGTTTTTCGCCAATGACCTCCGCTGAAACGAGAAAAATTATTATAAGACTTACACACTAAACTTAATCTAAATGAGGAGTTCGTCTGCGACGCAAAATGGCCGGGAGTCCTTTCCGACTTGCCTAGCATGCCACCTAAGCTAGGATGATAAAAGTTAACGGTGATGAACAGATGTAAGTGAATATTTCTTGCCATTGAATTATACATAATTCTTAAATATAGAAATTCAGAATGTAATAGGTGTATAGTCGATGGCCAGTAAGGCTGGACGAAGAGGCCGAGGTCTCCGTTCCAGATTGGCACCATTTTTTGTTATTCTGTGGTTTTTGTCGTTCCGGATGGAGAGGCCGAGGTCTCCATTCCAGATTTGCGGTTTTTTTTTTTTCCTACTACTACGGAATTAAGTATACGTGGTGCGGGCTTATCAGACGAAATACTTGAGTTCACTTTATTACTATTAGGGGATGAATTGGGATTAGTTGGCGATGATTTTTTTTTTTGTTTACGAATTTGGAAAATTTTTGAAAAAGAGGATACACATTTACTGCTATGTAACTTATTAACTTTTTTAAAATAACGAAAATAACAGGGAGAAAATAACCATTAAAATTCGAAAATCCTTTTTGTTGCTATTTTCATACGCGCAGATGTATATCTTCTTAGAGCTAATAACGCAATGCTTCAACTAATCAGCACTTATACAATCTAATATAAATAAAATGGAAATCATTAATGGTACTTCTCTCACAATATCGACGGCTGACTGGAGAAGATTATCCTATCTCGATTGCCGCCATATCTTATCTGATGTGTTGAATATACAGTTGTGTTCACGACAATTGTAGCACAAATTAAAATCATATTTTATGATATTATTTCGCCCTTTATTTCATTTCGTTTATTTTAGAAGAATTTCAATTTAGTTCTATAACGAAAACTATGCATACCAATTTCAGAAAAGTTTTCAAAAATATTCGAAAATTCCACAAGCATTTCAAAATTTTTACAATTTCGAAGTCGCGCATTAATTATTCACAATTTTCAAAAACGTTCCGAAATTGGCTTGGGCAGTTTTCTTAAATTTGTTACTTAAATTAACGAAAATAAGTAACAGAAAAAACCTCATCAAATATTAAATTTGTTTGTTGTATTTTCGTGCTCCCGGCTGTATATTAAGTCGTTTTTGAACCAAATTCTTAGATAGATTATTCTTGTAATAATTTCTCTTCAATCGCTTGCTAATATAAAGCATTTTCGGACCGGCAGACCAGGCTAAGGCAATCTTCCAGTACTACCGATAAATATCAGATTTAAATTATTTTTTTTAAACTTAAAGTATGTGATTGAGAATTTTCGGAGTTGGTGGCTTTTTGTTGACGTGGTCATAGGACTTCTAGGCAGGCGAACATCGCCACTTGCTTTTTTAATGGGCGGCACAAATTTGCGACGTTCCGGCTTAACAGGGAATAGTCATCAGGTTTTCTGTTTTCTACCAAAGCGTGATCATCTGACATATCGTTGTCATCTAATTTCTGTGTTTTGTCACTTTTCGAAATTAGTACATCTCCTTTTTTATTAATTATATCGTTTATATTGACTATTGTGAAAGTGGGCATAGTCTCAAAATCCTCTATAGTTGTTGAGAGGGGTTCTGCTTCTATTGCTTTATTTTCCTCAATACTCTCATTTGTTGATTTACGCTTGACTGTAGACTTTGGTATCGGCTTCGTAATAGCAGATGACGCACTTCGACGTTTTGGTAAAGACAGACGGCGCGCATGTTGCGTTTTCTTTGGCATTGTTATAAGAGTGCGTGATGTTGAAGTTGATGTTTGTGTGGAAGATTTTGCTGTAGTTTTAATATTACTATTATTACTACGCACAGTTTGTAGAAATCTAGGTTGCTGCGTCATCCTCAATGTAACACTGTTACCATCCATTAATGTACGCTTTTCTATAATTCTTGTTGTTGTATTTCGTTTTGGTTCCTCCAATAATGCAAGACCATCCGTTTTTAACTTAATTATTTTTCTACCATTTAGAGTTTGCCGTTGTTGTTGATTCGTCTTTCTCATAAGCATAGTAATCTCGCTGGAATTTGAAGTTTTATTATGTTGTTGCTGTTGTTCATTATCTCTACCGCTTGCCACATTTGATGATGACTTTGCTAATAAGAAGCGTTTCCGCGCGATGCCCGATACATCTGCGTCACTATCGCTGCTATCTAAATCATTACGAGCACGCTTAACACCTGCCATAGGCTCAATCGAACGATTTACATTAGCAGCAAAGGATTTTCTGAGAAGTAGCAATTGTGAAGGCTGACTTTTTTGGGCGACTGTAGACGTTGGTCGTGGCGTTGTTGTGATAGTTGGACGTGGCGTGGTAGAGGCAGTTGGACGTGGCGTTGTAGAGGCATTCGGTGGCCCAATAGGAGTTTTGCGTTGCTGTGGTTGTTGTTTAACTCGCTTTATGGGGCGTGTGGTGACAATTTTAGATTCATCCGAAAAAAGAGAATCGCTATCTTTAGCAATTGCACGATACATCTTGTCTAGCTCATCTTCTAGATCCTCTTTGTATGATTCATCCTTTGAGTCGTCATTAAAAAAGTCATCTGAACTGCTTGTTGACGGCTTTCTCTGTTTTGTGAGAGTTGTTGATTTTTTTTTTTGATGCCGTTCCACCGCAAACAATTGGGATATCGATGTCGTGGTTCTATGAATTGTGAAGTTACCAAAACATCATCGAAATCGCTGTCAATTTTGTCGTCTACAAAAATGTTTAGCCAGCGGAATGCGAAGTGGTTCTGTACAACATGAACGCAAACCTATTCTTGACAAGAAAGAATTTGCAGGCAGTTCTTCAAAGACAAAATGCAGCCGCAGCTGTTGCTGCTATGGGTGCGAATAGTGCTGCCGCCGCTGGCGGGTCTATGTTATTCACTCATAATATGAGCGGCAATGCAGTTAATGCCAACAACCCTGATGCACCATCCACCTCAAACCCTGCACCCATATTTTCTTACAATATGAGATTACCGGAAATGAGACAAGCTATTTCAAATAATACGGATGTACCAGTACCACCTTTGCCCTTTCATCTAACTTTTGCCGATATGCAACAAATTATACGAAATGCTAAACATTTCCAACATCAAGAAAACCAACTAATGAACAGTGTACAAACTCAGCCAGCACAAACGCTCTATTGCTCGCCAGATATGCCAAAGGTTGAAGATGAGGAGGTATGTATCTCCGAATAAAATATTCGATTGGTATGCCAAATGTTTATTAATATTCAAATGAGTTTAGGACTCTTATGCACCAGACCCGAAAGATGATGATGAGTTTACACTCGTAATACTCCAAGTCATAATACTGATGAAGATTCGCAAGAGCTCCAAGTAAACAGTTTCAATCCAAATGCCCATATGAACGAAGACTCGGGTCGTGAATCGTAAGTCAAATTTAATGCATATGTAGTAAAACCAGCGACCTTCGGGGAGCGGGTGGTTTTTATTTGTATTGTGTGGCAGATTGGGGATTTGCGTCAGGATTGTGTTGGCCTCGTTCGGGGGAACGAGAGCAGGGTTATACGGGTTGTTGGCCTCGTTCGGGATGAACGAGAGCTGGGTTAAGCGGGTTGTTGGCCTCGTTCGGGGTGAACGAGAGCTGGGCATTAAGAAAGATAATGGGCTGAACGCCTTTAGGTTCTGTGGCAGATCGGTTCGCCCTTCTGCGTTAGGCTTTTATGATGTCCTCGTTATGGGATAACGAGTGAATGGGATGGTTTCTGGTGTCCTCGTTATGGGAGAACGAGTGAATTTGGGTTTGCTTTGGAAGCTTAAGGGTAGAATGGGCTGAGTCCATCTAGGTTCTGTGGCAGATAGAGGATCTGCGTTAGGTTAGGGTAGATTTTGAAAAGAGGGATGGGGAGGAAAGGAGGGATTGTTAAGAGGAGCCCGTGGTCCTCTCACAATCGATCTCCGTAGGGAGAAGGATCAGTTTGACCAAAGGTCGTCTGACTTGACCCTTCTCGGTCATGAGGTCGACTACACGTACTCGGTTATCTTCGCCGGGGTGTACATTGACGACTCGTCCTAACCTCCATTCGTTGGGAGATAAGTTGTCCTCTTTGAGGACGGCGAGATCTCCCACATGTATGTTTTCTTTGGGATGCTTCCACTTCACTCGTTTTTGAAGTTCGGATAGATATTCCGCCTTCCATCGCTTGCAGAAAGTATGATGGAGGGCTTTGAGTTTCTGCCACCGATTTATCATCGAGGCAGAGCTTTCACTAGCCTCCGGTTCTGGCGGAGCCAGTAGGTGGCTGCCCGTTAGGAAATGTCCTGGGGTTAGTGGTTCCAGATCCGTTGGGTCATTCGACCCTGGACTAAGTGGGCGCGAGTTGAGGCACGCCTCAATCCTGCACAAAAGGGTTTGGAACTCCTCCATGGTGTACTTATGGGGAGACGCGATGGCTTTTGAAGCTCTTCACTCCCGCCTCCCACAAGCCGCCCATATGTGGAGCAGCGGCGGGAATAAAATGCCAGCTTAATGCTTGATGATTGTACTTTGAGACTGTTTTGTCTCGGCTTTCTGCCAGGAAGGCTTTAACCTCGGATCGTAAAGATCTTGACGCTCCGACAAAGTTTGTACCATTGTCGGAGTAGATGTTTTTCGGACATCCTCTTCTCGCGATAAAACGCGCAAAGGCTGCGAGAAAGCATGGAGTACTAAGGTCACTAGTGGCTTCTAAGTGGATGGCCTTAGTGGAGAAACAGACAAAAAGGCATACGTAGCCTTTTGACAGTCGACATCCCCTACCGCGGTAGCTTTTGATGTCGAAAGGCCCCGCAAAGTCTACCCCGGTATTGGTGAACGCGCGGGTAAAAGTAGTCCGTTCGCAGGGAAGGGTACCCATGAGTTGGGACTGCGCCTGTTTTCGGTGAATAGTGCAGGTTTTGCAATTATGAATGGTTGCCCTAATCATGGTTTTGATGTTAGGTATCCAGTATTGGGTGCGTATCAGACGCAACATGAGTTGATTTTCCCCATGCAGACTTTGTTGATGATACATTAGGACTGTAAGACGGGATAACCTGCAGTTGTATGGGAGGAGGATTGGGTGGCGTTCATTAAAGGCTAAGCCCTTTGACGCCCCGAGTCGCCCTCCTACCCGAATGATGCCATCTTGGTCTAAGTAGGGATTAAGTGAAAGTATTGCACTTTTCCCTCCTATTGGTTTTCCGGCCTTTAGATAATTATATTCGGAACTATAATGTTGTTTCTGATAGATCTTAATTAAAAGTCGTGTAGTGGCCTTAATTTCATCAGGGGAGATTAAGTGCGACATGACCTGGAATGAATTTTTTGTTTCGGGGTGGGTTCTTCGGTAGAGCCTCATAACGTATGATAAGACCCGTAGAGCCCTAGGTAGGTCGGAAAAACGTTGAAGAATATCGGTAGGATTGACGGTTGTTGTTGCGCAGGTCTTTGCCCTCTTTTCCTCTACGGAGGTGATGTAGTCACTTTCTTGTGCTGGCCATTGGGAAGTGTCTTCTTGCAGCCAAGAAGGTCCCTGCCACCACAACGAATTGTTGACCAATTCAGACGCAGGTACTCCTCTGCTACCTAAATCTGCTGGGTTGGACTCTGAGTTCACGTGCAACCAGTCCCTATGTCCGACCATGTCGATGATCTTGGTGATCCGATGTGCGACGAAGGTTGACCAGGAACAGGGCGGTTTCCTTATCCATGCGAGGACGATCGTTGAATCCGTCCACAGGTGCACTTTCACTGGTCCCAACTTGAGATTCCTGAAAATTGATTCGGTGATTTCCGCTAACAGCACGGCTCCGCAAAGCTCCAATCGTGGAAGAGAAAGAGTTTTCACTGGGGCTACTCGGGTTTTGGCTAGAAGTAGGTTTGTGCAGACATTATCATCCGTTTTGACACGCATGTAAATGACTGCTGCATAAGCCTTCTCGGATGCGTCACAAAATCCATGGATCTCGATGTCGGTTCCTGGAGAAAAGTTGACCCATCTAGGTATCCGGATTTTATCGATTTCATGGTATTGGTCGGTGAAGGTTTTCCATCGTTGCAGCGTACTGGTAGATACTGGTTCGTCCCAAGCGGTGCCTTCCAACCAAATACTCTGCATGAGTATTTTTGCCACAATGACCATAGGCGCAAGCCAGCCTAAAGGGTCGAAAAGTTTGGCTATAGCGGATAGGACTGCTCGTTTGGTGATGTTTGCACCATTTTCCAGGGTTCCTGCCTTGAAATAAAATACGTCTGAATGAGCGTTCCATCGTATTCCCAGGGCTTTTACCGAACTAGCTTCTTCGAACGCTAAGAAATCCTCGCTGAGCAAGTCCGTTTTGGGGATGTCCTTTAGAATTTCCTTACAGTTTGAAGTCCACTTGCGTAATGGAAAGCCAGCTGAGTGTAAGGCTTCGTGAATCTCGTTTCTTGCTTTGATGGTTGACGCTATTGTGTGTCCTCCAGATAAAACATCATCTACGTACATACTCTCTCTTAGTATGCTAGCCGCTGTAGGGTGTGAATTTGCGACGTCGTCAGCCAGTTGTAGGAGCGTTCTTATCGCGAGATATGGAGCGCAATTCACTCCGAAGGTAACCGTCTTTAATTCGTAAAGACTAATAGGGTCATTCGGGGAAGTGCGATGCACAATACGTTGAAATTTGGTGTGATTTTCGTTCACCCAAATTTGTCGATACATCTTTTCGATGTCGCTATTGAAGACGAAACGGTATAGCCTCCACCGTAATATGAGGATGGGTAGATCGGCTTGTAGAACTGGGCCTGGGAGTAGAATATCATTTAGGCTCTTCCCGTTGGCCGTAGGGCTCGAGGCATTGAATACTACGCGTACCTTTGTAGTGGTACTTTCCGCTTTAATAACGGCGTGGTGGGGCAGGAAATAATTATCCGAATCGTCGGATGGAATATTCTTTTCAATTTTTCTCATATGTCCGAGCGTTTCATATTCTGACAACACTCGAACATACTCTTTACCTAAGTCTGGGTTTTTTATTAGCCGCCCCTCATTCCGGAAGAATTGAGAGCATGCACGCTTCAGGGATGGTCCTAAGTTAATATTGTTAGGGTAATCCTGCCGGAATGGTAGTGACACGGTGTACCTTCCCTTCTCACTACGCTGCGTTGTTTCTTTAAATAGTTGTTCGCAGTACCTTTCTTCTTCATTTAATATTTTATTTTTTGATACATTTTCTACCTCCCAGAACGCTTTGAGTTGGTTGTCTAACGCAACCTCGTTGTAAAAAGACATAATGCTCTTCGTTGGATTCGGTGATTCGATACGACCGGTTAGTATCCAACCGAACACTGTCTCTTGGGCTAAGAGTGTGTTTAGCACATTCTTCTTTATACCGCTCATTATAATTTGGGGATATATATCTCCGCCAAGTATGAGGTCTACGTCTTCGTTGACGTAGAACCTCTTGTCTGCCAAGACCAAGTCTGGGAATGCCTGCATAGTCATTGCATTGATATGACAGGATGGAAGATTCCCAGTGAGTTTCGCTAGAACTAGTACTGGTGTAGTCAGGCTGAAGCAGGGATCCACTGGTGAACGTAGTTCGATGTTGGATGCTTCTTTCACCTGAGCTGACACCGCATTTGTGATGCCTGAAACATGGGCATGCATTTTCCTCGCTGGCAAATTGATTCTGCGTTTCAGTCTTTCAGTTATAAAGGAACATTCAGACCCAGAATCAATTAATGCCCGCGCGGAAAAGTCGGTACCATTATGGTGAATGTGTACGCGAGCAGTTCCTAATAGCACGCCTGTGCTGGAATTGGCATGGCAGGATTTGACATTCTGATTCGCAGAGGAAGGTGGTTGTCCCGATTCCTGTCTTTTCCTTGCCTGTGCCGAAGTTGATGGGGCATTATCCGCATCTTTGAAGGGATTTCGTACCGCCGGTTGCTGAAGTGTGTCCGCATGCAGGAGCGTGTGGTGACGAGAGTGGCATTTGGAACAGTTGTATGAACTGGTGCACCTCGTCACTGTGTGTCCTGGGGATAAACAATTCAGGCAGCCATTTGTGGATTTAACGAATTTAATCCTTTCTGCTGGGTTTAAATCGCAAAAACGTGAACAGTTGCGTAATCTGTGCTCCGTAGATTTGCACATTTTACACATTGATTTTGTTGTTTGCTTGGTTACTTTGGTTTGAAAAGCACCAAGTCTTTTTGTAGGGTTTTCTGTCGACTGGCGCGACGTGTTTGATTTTTGCACTTTAGAAGTGGCATTCCCTGTAAAACCAGACACGGTTTCAAGTGTCTGGAAACGATTTGACAAGAATTTGTCCATATCCTCCCACTTGGATATGTCCGTCTTGTGGTCAATGCTCTGCTCCCATAGCGCCAACGTATTTTCAGGTAATTTTGTCGAACATAAATAGGTAATAATCGCATCCCAATTTGAAACATCGATCTGATGTGTTTTTAAAGATGCCAAGCAATTATTTATGTCGCGCTGTAAGGTTTTGATAGAGCTGCCGCACTCGCTATCTATCTTTTTTAGATTAAACAAAATTTGTAGTTGTGAGTTTACGAGAATCCGCTTATTCTCGTATCTCTCACATAGGTTTTTCCAGGCTGTTTCGAAGCCTTCATTTGTCAAGGGACATTTCTTAACGATGTCCTTTGCCTCACCTTGAGTTTTCTGATTGAGGTGGAACAACTTTTCTACCGGGCTTAGGCGACTGTTGTTTTTGTATATGGCCGTGAACAGGTCACGAAACGTTGGCCAAGATAGGTAGTCGCCCTTGAACACCTCAGTATCACAAGCTGGCAGGCGGATACTATGTTCGCGCGCGCGTTCTCCCTCAGGTTTGACTGCCCTATCTTTTTCCTCCTTCAATTTGGCTTGAAGTTCAGCCATGTTCGACATGCATCTCAGGAATACGGCATATGCCGCTTTATGCTTTATCTTGACCGCTGCAATTTTCTTTGCTTCGAGCGTGTCAGAGCCAAGCAACTCCTCTAGGGCGTTCTCTGCTTTTTCCCACTTAGCTTCCAACTCTTTTTGCTGTATTGCAAGAGTGTGTACAGTGTGCAGAGCCGCATTGATGTCATTAAAATCGGCCTCGAATTCGATTATTCGATCGGCCAATCTAATATATGATTCCATGTTCATGGATTAAAATTTGTGATCAAATTAAAAAGGGGTTGTAAAACTGAAAAAACCTGTGCGAATCACCCAACCAACAATGATTAAAATATAGAAAAAACTCTTTATTTAACGCTTTCAATTTGTTTATTTTTTCACTGACTTTGCAGCTTATTTGTGCCGAAAACCAGGAGGAAGGGGAGAGCAACAACAACGTCATTTGTGGAATTAAAGGGGGCCACTCGCCACTTCAACGTTCAAATTTGTTATAAATAAGTGCGCGCGCTGATATAACAACTCGACGAAAAGTGTAAAAACTCAGTGAAAACTGTTGTAAAAACTGTGTCGATTGAATTAGTGAAAATTAAAGTGCTTGAAAAGAAAATGAAAATTGCCACAGCCGTATGGCGTGAGATTTTAATGTGAATGTGAGGTTATGTGCACCTCTTCCTTGTGCTGTGTCCGGAGAGCCTTACCGCTGGTGGGGGGACAGACCAGATAGTCACAAGGAATGTTAAACGACGTTTATGCAACGCGTTTGCACTTATTTTCCTTTTCGGCAATAAATTTTTTACACTTTTCGCGGTTAATTAGAAATCACTACGCACTTTAAATTGATTTTTCGCACTTTTTATTTGTTGTTTTAACCAAAAAAATGTGGCAAGAAATATTGCACTTACTCAGGTATTTTTTGGTGACTTGTATACTGGTGATGATGTGATGATGTGGCAAGATAACTCGGTGTTGCAGTGGCTTCCGCTCGCTGTCGATTGCTCAGTGTTTGATGCTGGTGTTAAATAATAGCCGTTCTTAAACTTTTTGTGTTATCGCTGTTGATTGTGGCAAAAACTCTCCGTATAACTTTTTATGTAAGGAATTTGAAATTTGTGCGGTCAGGTATGGTCGTATTTTGTGGACTGTAATTTAGGTGCTGTATATTCCTTTCTCGGGGAGATAGGACCAAATGTTCGGCCGGTGTGCGTCTAATCCTGGAGAGGTGGGCGCACCGGGTCGATCTCAGCGGGAGTAAGCGGGTTGGAAATGAAAATAAGCAAAATAGACGAGATTTCTCGTTATAATATATGTGATTTATTGGGTAAATGTAAAACTAGCAATAGTTACAATATTACCTGAATAAACGCAGAAATACGGCAGAGATCGCTGGCGGCAGTTGTTAACTGGTTGGTTGTTGAAATCAAAGAGGCCGGTTGTATAGCAAGCTACAACCGTTGACCCGCAAAATCCTCCGTTTTGGAGGGGAAAGGCACCCACACATCAACCCCGACATGCATATGCATGAGTGCTGACAAAAAGCACACATACACGTGCATGTACATGCATGCACATGCATGAGGGTGATGGTGTGGGTGGTTATAAATTAATTCGAGTATCGAGTATCGATTTGCAGAGTTGCATTGGGGGGGTCGCAATCAGATGCGGAAAAGTTAGGCATCCTGCCTAAACAGGTACTTTGTGTGAGGATGCCAAGTTTCAGGGTTTTTGAGGTCTGCGTGTAAAAACTATGACTACGAATCACGTATTTCAACAATATATGACGTAAACGTAACTATTTGATGAAATTTGATGAATTCTGAAGCTTCTAGCTGTAAAATATGGGCAAAAAAATACAGTTTATATTGGGTATATAATATATATACCACCGATCTCTATGATTTTTTCAAACAACAATATATGCTATATACGTAAGCATTTGGTGAAATTTGAAGCTTCTAGCTGTTAAAATGAGGCAGAAATTGCGCAAAGTTTCTTATCTGAACAATCGGTTGTATGAGATATATACTATATATACCACCGATCTCAATGATTTTTTCTGACAACAATATATGCTATACACGCAAGAATTTAGTGAAATTTGAAGCTTCTAGCTGTTAAAATGGGGAAGAAATTGCGCAAAGTTTCTTATCTCAACAATCGGTTGTATGAGATATATACTATATATACAGACAACAGTATATGCTATACACGTAAATATTTGGTGAAATTTGAATATATCTAAACGATTTTTAAGATAAATATAAAATAAAAAATAGGTAGGTACTTTGTGTGAGGATGCAAAGCTTCACGTTTTTTGTGGTCTGCATGTAAAAACTATGACTACGAATCACGTATTTCAAAAATATATGACCTAAACGTAACTATTTGATGAATTTTGAAGCTTCTAGCCGTAAAAAGGGGCAAAGATGACAGTTTATATGAAGTATATAATATATATACCACCGATCTCTATAATTTTTTCAAACAACAATATATGCTATATACGTAAGCAATTGGTGAAATTTGAAGCTTCTAGCTGTTAAAACGGGGCAGAAATTGCGCAAAGTTTCTTATCTGAACAATCGGTTGTACGAGATATATGCTATGTATACCACCGATCTCAATGTTTTTTCAGACAACAATATATGCTATATAGTAAGCATTTGGTGAAATTTGAAGCTTCTAGCTGTTAAAACATGGCAGAAATTGCGCAAAGTTTCTTATCTGAACAATCGGTTGTATGAGATATATACTATATCTACAACCGATCGCTATGATTTTTTCAGACAACAATATATGCTACATACGTAAGCATTCGGTGAAATTTGAAGTTTCTAGCTGTTAAAATGGGGATAAAATTGCGAATATATATATATATATATATACTATATATATATACTATATATACCACCATATATATACTATATATGCTATATACGTAAGCATTCATTGAAATTTGAAGCCTCTAGCTCTTAAAATAGGGCAGTAATTACGAAAAGTTTCTTATCTGAACAATCGGTTGTGGGGGATATATACTATATATACGACAGATCTCATCAATTTTTTCAGGCAACAATATGTGCAATATTCGAAATTATATGGTGAAGCTTGAAGCTTTAATCTGTTAAATTGAGTAAGATATGACCAATATTCTCTTTTTCTGAAAAATCGGTTGTATGGAGGATATATGCTATAGTGGTCCGATCCCGCCGGTTCCGACAAATGTCTAATCGCACACCCAAATAAACCCGCTCACCAAATTTCATTAAGATATCTCAAAAATTGAGGGACTAGTTTGCATACAAACACACAGACGGACAGACGGACATGGCTAAATCAACTCAGCTCTTCAACCTGATTATTTCGGTACACTTAATGGTGGTCCATCTATTTTCCTTTAAGGACTTATGTTGGAGAGTGCGAAGTAATCCTAATGCAACCCTGTATTATTTCATTGTACTGTAACTTGTTCATACACTATTGTAACCTGTTCATACACTATTGTAATTTCTTCTTGTATTCACTTCACTTCCATTTATAACATAGCCGAATAAAGTACACGTTTAAAACAACAGGTTATGGGCCCAGCCCTACATAAATTCGGAAAATAGTAATTTATTCAAGAAGTTAAATTCGGTATAAATTTGAGCGATCGGTAACTGAAAATAATTACGCCGATTCATTAAAAAATGGCCACGACAAGTGTGAGGATTGATCCGCTAAACGCGGATAATTATGATAGCTGGAAGCTACTAATGCGTGCCATCTTGATAAAGTGCGATTTGTGGGATAATGATCGGGTGAAAATCCATGTCCAAGCGACGCAAACGCTGCCGCAAAATGGAAGGGATTCGATCGAAAAGCTTGCGCTGACATAACGCTTGCTATGTCTCCATCAGAATTGGGTTTAGTCACTGAATGTGAAACAGCGCATGATATGTGGAAGAAACTAGAGTCATCTTTTCAATCAAAAGGGCCTGCGCGAAAAGCCACCCTATTAAAACGTATTGCGCTTGCACGTATGAAGGAAGGGGATAACGTTCGTGAGCATCTCAACGAATTCTTCCATGCAGTTGCTAAGCTCAAAGAAATAAACGTCACTGTGGGTGACGATCTGCTGACAATCTTATTATTGTATAGTTTACCAGAATCCTACGAAACATTCCGTTGTGCCCTAGAGACGCGTGATGAGCTGCCCAAGCCAGACGTTCTTCGCGTAAAAATAATGAAAGAAGAACAATCCAGAAAAGCCAAAGAGGCTGATACAGAGCAAAATGGATTAATTGCACAATCAAAAGGTAAGAGTTACAATAAAACTCAAGGTGGCCACACTTACGGCAAGCAAAATGCAGTGAAAGAAAAACGAAATTGCTACAAATGTGGTAGAATCGGTCACATTGCACGTAATTGCCGAGCAAAACAAAAGGAGAAAAATTCGCATTCAAACGCACGTCAAGCTAACAAAGACAAATTCGAAAATCTTTGTTCTCTGAATCAGCATTGTTGGCAAAAAATCTAAACGAATATTGGTGCTTAGACAGTGGCTGTTCTTCGAATATGTTTTCAAATAGAGAAAACTTCGAAACATTTAAAGATATAAACAAAACTCTCTGCTTGTGTTGGTAACGTCAAAGCGACTATCAACGAAAGGGGAAATAGTGAGAGAATCAACTTCGAAAAAGAGATGTACGTGGCAGAGCTACGAACAAATTTATTGTCTGTGTCAAAAATTGCTGACAAAGGGTACGAATAATTTTTCGACGAGATGAAGCAATTGTTGTGAAAAACAACAAACGCGTTCTAACAGCTACGCGAATTGGTGATTTGTATTACATTAAAAGCGCTGAACCTATTGCAAATATTTCTGAAACGAAAAATATCAATATACAAACTTGGCACTAGCGAATGGGTCATTTAAACGAAAATGTTTTGAAGCGTGTAGTAAACATGGTGCACGGCATAAAATTTGACACAAACGAAAAACTGCAAACATGTGAAATTTGTATTAGCGAAAAACAAACAAAGGAAAGTTTTCCAAAACAGAGCGAGCAGCGCACGTCAGATTTGTTAGAAATCGTCCACACTGACGTTTGTGGGCCAATGCGATCACGCTCACATTCAGGCGCAAAATACTTTATAACTTTTACGGACGATTTTACGCGATATAGCGAAGTCTATTTTATGAAACGAAAAAGTGAATCTCTGCAAATGTTTAAATTATTTAAGAATGCGGCAGAAAATTTTACAGGGAAGAAAATAAAAATGCTTCAATCTGACAACGGCTTGGAATATATGAGCACCGACTTTCAAAACTATTTAAACGATTGTGGTATTAAGCGCCGCCTGACTGCTCCCTATACACCGCAACAAAATGGTGTTGCAGAGCGAAAAAACAGAACGCTCTTAGAAATGTCTCGGTGTATGCTGAAGCAGGCAGGTTTACCAGCTGTTTTTTGGGCAGAAGCCATTAACACCGCAAATTATATAAGAAATAGGTGCCCAACCAAAGTACTGAAAAACGAAGTGCCACTTAAAATTTGGTCGGGAAAAACTCCAATAGTAATTCATTTGAGACCTTTCGGTACAAAGTCATACGTATTGAAAAAGGACAATAAAAATAGTAAATTTGAATCACGCTCAGAAGAATGTATCCTCGTTGGATATTCAACAGAAGCCAAAGCGTATCGCCTATGGTCGCCAATCAAAAGAAAAGTTTTAGTTAGCCGCGATGTTAAATTTCTAGATAAAATGTTCAAGAAACGAAATGATGAAAAGTCAGAAGGTTTAGAAATTGATCTTCAATCTAAAAAAGATGAAATTTATGTTCAGTCTGATTACATCTCCGAGCAATTGAAAAAAGATGAATTATATGGTAATTCAGACGAAGTTGCTGAACAATCTTCAAGCGAACGTGAAGGCGTTGAAGACACAAAACGCGGTAGAGGTCGACCAAAACTAATTAAAAGCACGGGCCTGGTCGACGCAAAAAAGTTTATCAACAACCGGCAAATAGTGCAACTGAAGAAGATGCCGAAAGCTCCGATGCAAATAGCAATGATTTCGAAGATTGCGAATATGCAAATCTAGCGTTGACCAATGACCCAGAAACATTTCAAGAAGCAGTAAATGGCGATGAGGGTGCATCATGGCTCAATGCTTTGAAAATGAGTATATGGCACAAATGTTAAATAAAACGTGGGATATTGTTGAGAGACCCACAGAAAGAAAAATTATTGGCAATCGTTTTGTGTTTCGAACCAAAAATGGCAATACGAAAAAAGCGCGTCTGGTGGCAAAAGGCTGCTCGCAACGTCCAGGGGAGGACTTTAGTGTCACATACTCCCCCGTAGCTCGATTAACTTCGATTCGAATGATATCAGCACTAGCAGCGGAGCTTAACTTGCAAGTACATCAAATGGATGTGATCACAGCTTACTTGAACGGTGATCTTGAGCAAAGCGTGTATATGGAATTGCCAGAATACTTGAGTGAAATCTTACAAAAAGTGGTTTCAGGAAAACTAATGAATGTGGATGTCAAACAAGCTCGAGAAATTAGAAGCACAGCTGAAAGATGGAAATCAGATATAGCTAAAGCGAACAATCCGGTATGTAAACTTAAAAAGTCTTTATATGGTTTACGGCAATCAGGTTTCCAATGGTATCAAAAATTAAGCGCCACACTACGTAATATGGGGTTCACACCTTCGGAACGTGACCCATGTTTGTTTATTATGAAAATAAAACTGAAACTCATGTTAATCACTGTATATGTCGACGATTTGTTAATTGCCACATACGATCGGATATGGTTGAGCGATGTTAAACAATATCTCACCGAATGTTTTCAAATGAAGGACATAGGTCCAGTTAAAACTTGCGTAGGTATAAATTTTCGGCAAGATCTGCAAAACCGATCTTTATTTTTGAGTCAGAGCGAATACGCATTAGAAATTTTGAAACGATTTCATATGGAAGATTGCAAGCCAATCAAAACGCCATTAGATTGTAACTTCAAACTGGAAAAACCAGCTAAACCAGACGTGGACCTAATGAAAAAGTATCCATATCAGAATTTAATTGGCGCACTGTTATATTTGGCAGTGACAACGCGTTCTGACTTGGCTTATGCAGTTAATTTTTTAAGCCAGTTCAATTCCAACTACAACGAGGAGCATTGGAAGGCAACAAAACGGATACTTAGATACCTTAAAGGCATTTTGAATTATGGTCTCCTTTATAAGCAAACAGGAGTGGACTTGCACGCGGTCGTCGACGCAGACTGGGGTGCAAATATGATGGACAGACGATCATACTCCGGCTACGCCTTTATTCTAGCTGGAGCACCTATATCATGGGAAGCTCGTAAACAGAAAACTGTGTCTCTTTCAAGCACAGAGTCCGAATATATGGCTTTGTGTGAAGCTACTAGAGAGGCACTTTATCTACGCGAAATGTTGAACGAGATTGGTAAAGAGTGCACAACTATCCAAATATTTAACGACAGCCAGAGTGCTCAAAAACTTGTGCAAAATAACGCTTTCCATTTACGTACCAAACATATTGACGTACGCCATCACTTTATACGACAGAAGCATCAAAACGGCGACATTATTTTAAACTACATGCGATCTGAAGATATGCCAGCGGATGTCTTAACGAAGGTACTACCAGCCGAGAAGCACTACAAATGCATGACGGGCTTAGGCATGACAGATACTACCTTCTGAGAGGTTGCAGTCGAAATTCTTCGAGGGCAGGTGTTGGAGAGTGCGAAGTAATCCTAATGCAACCCTGTATTATTTCATTGTACTGTAACTTGTTCATACACTATTGTAACCTGTTCATACACTTGTAATTTCTTCTTGTACTCACTTCACTTCCGTTTATAACATAGCCGAATAAAGTACACGTTTAAAACAACAACTTACAATTTTGGGTTTCGTGACGAAATTAATATACCATATCATGAAAGGTATAAAAATAGGTAGCTACTTTGTGTGAGGATGCAAAGTTTCAGGTTTTTTGTGGTCTGTGTGTAAAAACTATGACTACGAATCACGTATTTCAACAATAAGATATAGAAACTAATCTAATGTTTGGAAAATTCCTCCCAAAGAGACATTAATAAATAAAATAAATCAACAAAATAAAAAGTTGTTTATTTTAAAAAGATTAACACAAAAAGGATTTTTTTACCACAATGGGTGGACAAGAATCAAAAATAGGAAAACCAACGGGAAACGTTGTAAACTCAGTCCAAGTAGTAGATCATACTGAGGCACTGGATACCATTAAGGTCATGCTTCTAATCATCTGTGTAGTTAGTTGCATTAGATTGTTTCTGAAGCTCTATTCAACCCATAACAAATTCCAAAAAAGCGATATGCCAGCCGCGCCGACGGTTTAGATAAGGTTTAACAAACTTTTGTATCTACCATCCCTAATGGGCAATTGGGAAGATATCGTTAAACTGCTCATAGAAGAAAAAACGATAGGAGAAAAATCATACAAATGTATTAAAAAAATACAAAAGTAAAGGTAGAAACGGTAATAATGTATCTCAAAATAGTAGTTGAAGCATTTAATAAAATTGGAAAAACGATACAAAAGTTAAATGGTAAACTAGACGGCAATCGCTAAACCCAAGCATATCAAATTTTTACAAGCGTTAGAGACAAATTTGTGTCCTCACTGGCAAGATATGATATAGAATTCATAGTACCAACGACATTTGAAAAACAAATAGAAAAAGACTTTAGCACATTCCTGCTGGGGTACCCATGAAGCAATTGCGGTTACGATGATAAAAACAAAGCTGAAAGGAAGAGCTAGAAATCTGTTAGGAACAGAAAGCTCGATCAAAGCGATAAAACAAAAATTAAAAATTGAAATTAAAGGTGAATAAGTCGAAGTTTTGACAGCAAAACCCCTGAACATCCAACGACGCAGTAAAACTGCAAATCAATATACTGCCGAAATCTAAAAACTCACGAAATCGTTGGAAGGGGTATACATATCAGACGGACTAACACCAGAGTTAGCAACCAAGCTATCAGCTGTAAAAGCTATGTGTAAAAACTGCTCCAATGACAAATCCGACAATGACCGATCTCAGTGATTTTTTCAGAAAACAATATATGCTATACACGTAAGCATTTAGTGAAATTTGAAGCTTTTAGCTGTTAAAATGGGGAAGAAATTGTGTAAAGTTTCTTATCTCAACAATCGGTTGTATGAGATATATACAATATATACCACCGGTCTCTATGATTTTTTCAGACAACAGTATATGCTATACACGTAAACATTTGGTGAAATTTGAACATATCTAAACGATTTTTAAGATAAATATAAAATAAACAAGTAAGGACGGGACTGACTTCGGCTGTGCCGAAGACTTCATACCTTCCATGAATGGGGCTGAACAATAATCTTATCCCGTTCGTAATCTCCGAATATTCGGATGTATAAGATAAGAAATATATAATGAACAGATCTACATACCTAAAGATTTTTAAGATAAATATAAAATAAACAAGTTAGGACGGGACTGTCTTCGGCTATGCCTTTCATGAATGGGGTGAACAATAATCTTATCCCGTTCGTAATCTCCGAATAATCGGATGTATAAGATAAGAAATGTCTAGGGAACAGATCTACATACCTAAACGATTTTTAAGATAAATATAAAATAAAAAATAGGTAGGTACTTTGTGTGAGGATGCAAAGTTTCAGGTTTTTTGTGGTCTGCGTGTAAAAACTATGACTACGAATCACGTATTTCAACAATATATGTCGTAAACGTAACTATTTGATGAAATGTTATGAATTTTGAAGCTTCTATCCGTAAAAAGGGGCAAAAAAATACAGTTTATATGGGGTATATAATATATGTACCACCGATCTCTATGATTTTTTAGACAACAATATATGCTATATACGTAAGCATTTGGTGAAATTTGAAGCTTCTAGCTGTTAAAACGGGGCAGAAATTGCGCAAAGTTTCTTATCTGAACAATCGGTTGTATGAGATTATATATACCACCGGTCTCTATGATTTTTTCAGACAACAATATATGCTATACACGTAAACATTTGGTGAAAATTTAACATATCTAAACGATTTTTGAGATAAATATAAAATAAAAAATAGGTAGGTACTTTGTGTGAGGATGCAAAGCTTCACGTTTTTTGTGGTCTGCATGTAAAAACCATGACTACGAATCACGTATTTCAAAAATATATGAAGTAAACGTAACTATTTGATGAAATTTAATGAATTTTGAAGCTTCTACCCGTAAAAAAGGGGCAAAAATGACAGTTTATATGAAGTATATAATATATATACCACCGAAATTTGAAGCTTCTAGCTGTTAAAACGGGGCAAAAATTGCGCAAAGTTTCTTATCTGAACAATCGGTTATATGAGATATGTACTATGTATATCACCGATCTCTATAATTTTTTCAGACAACAATATATGCCATATACGTAAGCGTTTGGTGAAATTTGAAGCTTTTAGTTGTGAAAATGGGGCCGAAATCGCAAAAAAAAATATATATACTATATATATATAATATATATAAAATCATATAAATATTATATATATAACCGATCTCTATGATTTTTTGACACAACAATATATACTATATACGTAAGCAATCGGTGAAATTTGAAGCTTATAGCTGTTAACATGGGGTAGAAATTGCGAAAAGTTTCTTTTCTGAACAATCGGTTGTATGAGATATATACTATATATACCACCGATCTGTATGATTTTTTCAGACAACAATATATGCTACATACGTAAGCGTACATTGAAATTTGAAGCATCTAGCTCTTAAAATAGGGCAGCAATTACGAAAAGTTTCTTATCTGAAAAATCGGTTGTGGGGGATATATACTATATATACGACCGATCTCATCAATTTTTTCAGGCAACAATATGTGCAATATACGAAAGTATATGGTGAAGTTTGAAGCTTCAATCTGTTAAATTGAGTAAGATAATCCAAAGATCCTCTTTTTCTGAAAAATCGGTTGTATGGAGGATATATGCTATAGTGGTCCGATCCGGCCGGTTCCGACAAATGTCTAATCGGACATCCAAATACGCCCGCTCACCAAATTTTATCAAGATAATTCAAAAATTGAGGGACCAGTTTGCATACAAACATACAGACGGACAGACGGACATGGCTAAATCAGCTCAGCTCTTCAACCTGATTATTTCTGTATTCTTAATGGTGGGTCTATCTATTTTCCTTTAAGGACTTAAAATTTTGGGTTTCGTGACGAAATTAATATACCATTTCATTTTCATGAAAGTTATAAAAATAGGTAGGTATTTTGTGTGAGGATGCAAAGTTTCAGGTTTTTTGTGGTCTGCGTGTAAAAACTATGACTACGAATCACGAATTTCAACAATATATGACGTAATCGTAACTATTTGATGAAATGTTATGAATTTTGAAGCTTCTAGCCGTAAAAAAGGGGCAAAAAAATAGAGTTTATATGGGGTATATAATATATGTACCACCGATCTCTATGATTTTTTCAGACAACAATATATGCTATATACGTAAGCATTTGACGAAATTTGAAGCTTCTAGCTGTTAAAACGGGGCAGAAATTGCGCAAAGTTTCTTATCTGAACAATCGGTTCTATGAGATATATACTATATATACCACCGATCTCAATGATTTTTTCAGTCAACAATATATACTATACACGTAAGCATTTGGTGAAATTTGAAGCTTCTAGCTATTAAATGGGGAAGAAATTGCGCAAAGTTTCTTATCTGAACAATCGGTTGTATGAGTTTATATATACCACCGGTCTCTATGATTTTTTCAGACAACAATATATGCTATACGCGTAAACATTTGGTGAAATTTGAACATATCTAAACGATTTTTAAGATAAATATAAAATAAAAAATGGGTAGGTTCTTTGTGTGAGGATGCAAAGCTTCACGTTTTTTGTGGTCTGCATTTAAAACTATGACTACGAATCACGCATTTCAAAAATATATGAAGTAAACGTAACTATTTGATGAAATTTGATGAATTTTGAAGCTTCTAGCCGTAAAAAAGGGGTAAAAATGACAGTTTATATGAAGTATATAATATATATACCACAGATCTCTATGATTTTTTCAGACAACAATATATGCTATATACGTAAGCATTTGGTAAAATTTGACGCTTCTAGCTGTTAAAAGGGGGCAGAAATTGCGCAAAGTTTCTTATCTGAACAATAGGTTGTATGAGATATATACTATGTATACCACCGATCTCAATGATTTTTTCAGACATCAATATATGCTATGCACGTAAGCATTTGGTGAAATTTGAAGCTTCTAGCTGTTAAAACGGGGCAGAAATTGCGCAAAGTTTCTTATCTGAACAATAGGTTGTATGAGATATATACTATGTATACCACCGATCTCAATGATTTTTTCAGACATCAATATATGCTATGCACGTAAGCATTTGGTAAAATTTGACGCTTCTAGCTGTTAAAACGGGGCAGAAATTGCGCAAAGTTTCTTATCTGAACAATAGGTTGTATGAGATATATACTATGTATACCACCGATATCAATGATTTTTTCAGACATCAATATATGCTATGCACGTAAGCATTTGGTGAAATTTGAAGCTTCTAGCTGTTAAAATGGGGTCGAAATCCCAAAAAATATATATATATATACTATATATATATACTATATATAACATCATATATATATTATATATATCACCGATCTCTATGATTTTTGACACAACAATATATACTATATACGTAAGCAATCGGTGAAATTTGAAGCTTATTGCTGTTAAAATGGGGCTAAAATTGCGAAAATATATATATATACTATATATATATACTATATATACCACCATATATATACTATATATACCACCGATCTGTATGATTTTTTCAGACAACAATATATGCTATATACGTAAGCACACGTTGAAATTTGAAGCATCTAGCTCTTAAAATAGGGCAGTAATTACGAAAAATTTCTTATCTGAACAATCGGTTGTGGGGGATATATACTATATACACGACCGATCTCATCCGTTTTTTCATGCAACAATATGTGCAATATATGAAATTATATGGTGAAGTTTGAAGCTTCAATCTGTTAAATTGAGTAAGATATGACAAAAATCCTCTTTTTCTGAAAAATCGGTTGTATGGAGGATATATGCTATAGTAGTCCGATCCGGCCGGTTCCGACAAATGTCTAATCGGACATCCAAATACACCCGCTCACCAAATTTTATCGAGATAATTCAAAAATTGAGGGACCAGTTTGCATACAAACAGACAGACGGACATGGCTAAATCAACTCAGCTCTTCAACCTGATTATTTCGGTATACTTAATGGTGGGTCTATCTATTTTCCTTTAAGGACTTACAATTTTGTTTTTCGTGACGAAATTAATATACCATTTCATTTTCATGAAAGGTATAAAAATAGGTAGGTACTTTGTGTGAGGATGCAAAGCTTCACGTTTTTTGTGGTCTGCATTAAAAACTATGACTATGAATCACGTATTTCAAAAATATATGACCTACACGTAACTATTTGATGAAACTTGATGACTTTTGAAACTTCTAGCCGTAAAAAAGGGCCAAAAATGACAGTTTATATGAAGTATATAATATATATACCCCCGATCTCTATAATTTTTTCAGACAACAATATATGCTATATGCGTAAGCATTTGGTGAAATTTGAAGCTTCTAGCTGTTAAAACGGGGCAGAAATTGCGCAAAGTTTCTTATCTGAACAATCGGTTGTATGAGATATATACTATATATACCACCGATCTCAATGATTTTTTCAGACATCAATATATGCTATACATGTAAGACTTGGTGAAATTTGAAGCTCCTAGCTGTTAAAGTGGGGCCGAAATCGCAAAAAAAAAAATATATATACTATATATACCATCATATATATATTATATATATCACCGATTTCTATGATTTTTGACACAACAATATATACTATATACGTAAGCAATCGGTGAAACTTGAAGCTTATAGCTGTTAAAATGGGGTAGAAATTCCGAAAAGTTTCTTATCTGAACAATCGGTTGAATAAGATATATACTATATATACAACCGATCTCTATGATTTTTTCAGACAACAATATATGCCATATACGTAAGCAGTCGGTAAAATTTGAAGCTTCTAGCTGTTTAAATGGGGCTAAAATTGCGAAAATATTTATATATACTATATATATATACTATATATACCACCGATCTCTATGATTTTTTCAGACAACAATATATGCTAAATGCGTAAGCATTTGGTGAAATTTGAAGCTTCTAGCTGTTAAAACGGGGCAGAAATTGCGCAAAGTTTCTTATCTGAACAATCGGTTGTATGATGTATATACTATCTATACTACCGATCTCAATGATTTTTTCAGACAACAATATATGCTATATACGTAAGCATTCGTTGAAATTTGAAGCTTCTAGCTCTTAAAATAGGGCAGTAATTACGAAAAGTTTCTTATCTGAACAATCGGTTGTGGGGGATATATACTATATATACGACCGATCTCATCAAATTTTTCAGGCAACAATATGTGCAATATACGAAATTATGTGGTGAAGTTTGAAGCTTCAATCTGTTAAATTGAGTAAGATATGACAAAAATCCTCTTTTTCTGAAAAATCGGTTGTATGGAGGATATATGCTATAGTGGTCCGATCCGGCCGGTTCCGACAAATGTCTAATCGGACACCAAAATACACCCGCTCACCAAATTTTATCAAGATATCTCAAAAATTGAGGGACTAGTTTGCATACAAACAGACAGACTTACAGACGGACAGGCGGACATGGCTAAATCAACTCAGCTCTTCAACCTGATTATTTCGGTATGCTTAATGTTGGGTCTATCTATTTTCCTTTAAGAACTTACAATTTTGGGTTTCGTGACGAAATTAATATACCATTTCATTTTCATGAAAGGTATAAAAATAGGTAGGTACTTTGCGTGAAGATGCAAAACTTCACGTTTTTGTGGTCTGCATGTAAAAACTATGACTAAAATCACGTATTTCAAAAATATATGACCTAAACGTAACTATTTGATAAAATTTGATGAATTTTGAAGCTTCTAGCCGTAAAAAAGGATCAAAAATGAAAGTTTATATGAAGTATATAATATATATACCACCGATCTCTATGATTTTTTCAGACAACAATATATGCTAAATGCGTAAGCATTTGGTGAAATTTGAAGCTCCTAGCTGTTAAAACGGGGCAGAAATTGCGCAAAGTTTCTTATCTGAACAATCGGTTGTATGAGATATATACTATGTATACCACCGATCTCAATTATTTTTTCAGACAACAATATATGCTATATACGTAAGAATTCGTTGAAATTTGAAGCCTCTAGCTCTTAAAATAGGGCAGTAATTACGAAAAGTTTCTTATCTAAACAATCGGTTGTGGGGGATATATACTATATATACGACCGATCTCATCAATTTTTTCAGGCAACAATATGTGCAATATACGAAATTATGTGGTGAAGTTTGAAGCTTCAATCTGTTAAATTGAGTAAGATATGACAAAAATCCTCTTTTTCTGAAAAATCGGTTGTATGAATGATATATGCTATAGTGGTCCGATCCGGCCAGTTCCGACAAATGTCTAATCGGACACCCAAATACACCCGCTTACCAAATTTTATCAAGATATCTCAAAAATTGAGGGACTAGTTTGCATACAAACAGACAGACTTACAGACGGACAGACGGACATGGCTAAATCAACTCAGCTCTTCAACCTGATTATTTCGGTATACTTAATGTTGGGTCTATCTTTTTCCTTTAAGGACTTAGAATTTTGGGTTTCGTGACGAAATTAATATACCATTTCATTTTCATGAAAGGTATAAAAATAGGTAGGTACTTTGTGTGAGGATGCAAAGCTTCACGTTTTTTGTGGTCTGCAAGTAAAAACTATGACTACGAATCACGTATTTCAAAAATATATGGCCCAAAAGTAACTATTTGATGAAATTTGATGAATTTTGAAGCTTCTAGTCGTGAAAAAGGGCCAAAAATGACAGTTTATATGAAGTATATAATATATATACCACCGATCTCTATGATTTTTTCAGACAACAATATGTGGCACATACGTAAGCATTCGGTGGTATTTGAAGCTTCTAGCTGTTATAATGGGGTAGAAATTGCGAAAAGTTTCTTATCTGAACAATCGGTTGAATGAGATATATACTATATATACAACCGATCTCTATGATTTTTTCAGACAACAATATATGCCATATACGTAAGCACTCGGTGAAATTTGAAGCCTCTAGCTCTTAAAATAGGGCAGTAATTACGAAAAGTTTCTTATCTGAACAATCGGTTGTGGGGGATATATACTATATATACGACCGATCTCATCAATTTTTTCAGGCAACAATATGTGCAATATACGAAATTATGTGGTGAAGTTTGAAGCTTCAATCTGTTAAATTGAGTAAGATATGACAAAAATCCTCTTTTTCTGAAAAATCGGTTGTATGAAGGATATATGCTATAGTGGTCCGATCCGGCCAGTTCCGACAAATGTCTAATCGGACACCCAAATACACCCGCTTACCAAATTGTATCAAGATATCTCAAAAATTGAGGGACTAGTTTGCATACAAATAGACAGACTTACAGACGGACAGACGGACATGGCTAAATCAACTCAGCTCTTCAACCTGATTATTTCGGTATACTTAATGTTGGGTCTATCTATTTTCCTTTAAGGACTTAGAATTTTGGGTTTCGTGACGAAATTAATATACCATTTCATTTTCATGAAAGGTATAAAAATAGGTAGGTACTTTGTGTGAGGATGCAAAGCTTCACGTTTTTTGTGGTCTGCAAGTAAAAACTATGACTGCGAATCACGTATTTCAAAAATATATGGCCCAAGCGTAACTATTTGATGAATTTTGATGAATTTTGAAGCTTCTAGTCGTGAAAAAGGGCCAAAAATGACAGTTTATATGAAGTATATAATATATATACCACCGATCTCTATGATTTTTTCAGACAACAATATATGGCACATACGTAAGCATTCGGTGGTATTTGAAGCTTCTAGCTGTTATAATGGGGTAGAAATTGCGAAAAGTTTCTTATCTGAACAATCGGTTGAATGAGATATATACTATATATACAACCGATCTCTATGATTTTTTTAGACAACAATATATGCCATATACGTAAGCACTCGGTGAAATTTGAAGCTTTTAGCTGTTAAAATGGGGCTAAAATTGCGAAAAAAAATATATATATACTATATATATATACTATATATACCTCCATATATATACTATATATACCACCGATCTTTATGATTTTTTCAGACAACAATATATGCTATATGCGTAAGCATTCGTTGAAATTTGAAGCCTCTAGCTCTTAAAATAGGGCAGTAATTACGAAAAGTTTCTTATCTGAAAAATCGGTTGTGGGGGATATATACATATATACGACCGATCTCATCAATTTTTTCAGGCAACAATATGTGCAATATACTAAATTATATGGTGAAGTTTGAAGTTTCAATCTGTTAAATTGAGTAAGATATGACAAAAATCCTCTTTTTCTGAAAAATCGGTTGTATGGAGGATATATGCTATAGTGGTCCGATCCGGCCGGTTCCGACAAATGTCTAATCGGACACCCAAATACACACGCTCACCAAATTTTATCAAGATATCTCAAAAATTGAGGGACTAGTTTGCATACAAACAGACAGACGGACAGACGGACATGGCTAAATCAACTCAGCTCTTCAACCTGATTATTTCGGTATACTTAATGTTGGGTCTATCTATTTTCCTTTAACGACTTACAATTTTGGGGTTTCGTGACGAAATTAATATACCATTTCCGACAAATGTCTAATCGGACACCCAAATACACCCGCTCACCAAATTTTATCAAGATATCTCAAAAATTGAGGGACTAGTTTGCATACAAACAGACAGACGGACAGACGGACATGGCTAAATCAACTCAGCTCTTCAACCTGATTATTTCGGTATACTTAATGTTGGGTCTATCTATTTTCCTTTAAGGACTTACAATTTTGGGTTTCGTGACGAAATTAATATACCATTTCATTTTCATGAAAGGTATAAAAATAGGTAGGTACTTTGTGTGAAGATGCAAAGCTTCAGGTTTTTTGTGGTCTGCGTGTAAAAACTATGACTACGAATCACGAATTTCAACAATATATGACGTAAACGTAACTATTTGATGAAATGTTATGAATTTTCAAGCTTCTATCCGTAAAAAAGGGGCAAAAAAATACAGTTTATATGGGGTATATAATATATGTACCACCTATCTCTATGATTTTTTCAGACAACAATATATGCTACGTAAGCATTTGGTGAAATTTGAAGCTTCTAGCTGTTAAAACGGGGCAGAAATTGCGCAAAGTTTCTTATCTGAACAATCGGTTGTATGAGATTATATATACCACCGGTCTTTATGATTTTTTTAGACAACAATATATGCTATACACGTAAACATTTGGTGAAATTTGAACATATCTAAACGATTTTTAAGATAAATATAAAATAAAAAATAGGTAGGTACTTTGTGTGAGGATGCAAAGCTTCACGTTTTTTGTGGTCTGCATGTAAAAACTATGACTACGAATCACTTATTTCAAAAATATATGAAGTAAACGTAACTATTTGATGAAATTTGATGAATTTTGAAGCTTCTAGCAGTAAAAAAGGGGTAGAAATTACAATTTATATGAAGTATATAATATATATACCATCGATCTCTATGATTTTTTCAGACAACAATATATGCTATATACGTAAGCATTTGGTGAAATTTGAAGCTTCTAGCTGTTAAAACGGGGCAGTAATTGCGCAGTTTCTTATCTGAACAATCGGTTGTATGAGATATATACTATGTATACCACCGATCTCAATGATTTTTTCAGACATCAATATATGCTATACACTTAAAAATCTGGTGAAATTTGAAGCTTCTAGCTGTTAAAATGGGGAAGAAATTGCGCAAAGTTTCTTATCTCAACAATCGTTGTATGAGATATATACTATATATACCACCGGTCTCTATGATTTTTTCAGACAACGGTATATGCTATACACGTAAATATTTGGTGAAATTTGAACATATCTAAACGATTTTTAAGATAAATATAAAATAAAAAATAGGTAGGTACTTTGTGTGAGGATGCAAAGCTCCACGTTTTTTGTTGTCTGCATGTAAAAACTATGACTGCGAATCACGTATTTCAAAAATATATGACCTAAACGTAACTATTTGATGAAATTTGATGAATTTTGAAGCTTCTAGCCGTAAAAAAGGGGCAAAAATGACAGTTTATATGAAGTACATAATATATATACCACCGATATCTATGAATTTTTCAGACAAAAATATATATGCTATATACGTAAGCATTTGGTGAAATTTGAAGCTTCTAGCTGTTAAAACGTGGTAGAGATTGCGCAAAGTTTCTTATCTGAACAATCGGTTGTACGAGATATATACTATGTATACCACCGATCTAAATGATTTTTTCAGACATCAATATATGCTATACACGTAAGCATTTGGTGAAATTTGAAGCTTCTAGCTGTTAAAATGGGGCCGAAATCGCAAAAAATATATATATATACTATATATACCATCATATATATATTATATATATCACCGATCTCTATTATTTTTTGACACAACAATATATACTATATACGTAAGCAATCGGTGAAACTTGAAGCTTATAGCTGTTAAAATGGGGTAGAAATTGCGAAAATTTTCTTATCTGAACAATCGGTTGAATAAGATATATACTATATACACAACCGATTTCTCTGATTTTTTCAGATAACAGTATATGCCATATACGTAAGCACTCGGTGAAATTTGAAGCTTATAGCTGTTAAAATGGGGTAGAAATTGCGAAAAGTTTCTTATCTGAACAATCGGTTGAATGAGATATATACTATATATACAACCGATCTCTATGATTTTTTCAGACAACAATATATGGCATATACGTAAGCATTCGGTGAAAGCTTCTAGCTGTGAAAATGGGGCTAAAATTGCGAAAATATTTATATATATGTGGTGCGTCGACAACGTTATGACTTAATACTATGCGTTAACGCACGCACAAAACGTTTAAGCTGCTCGCACCTTTAGAAGCGGCTGCCAAAATACAACCCTACAAATAAGAACAAACAAACCTTTTTTATTGTAAATAATTGAATTGTCATTACTACTTCACTTGTGTTTCCGTTTAATAAAAATCGTCATTAAATTCGCTAATAGTACCATATTGGTGACCCGCACGTTTCCGAACAATTCTTGAAATTTCTAAATAAGAAGAATGTCTTTAAACGATAGTACATTGGTAACAGGTGGATCCTCCATTCCTGATGCCACACTGTCACAATTGCATACACCACGATTGCCGCTTTCCACGATGTCTGAGGAAAATATTGAAGCCTACTTTTATTCATTAGACTTTTGGAGCTTCGAACGCTTGTGGAGAGCGCACCTGCAACTGGACGTTACGCTTACATTCAGAAAAAGTTAATTGAGCATTTCATCGAAAGCCAGCAACGCCGCCTTCAAAGAGTTTTGAAAGAGCTCACCTTAGGGAATCGACGACCAAGTGATTTGTACAACGAGATGCGTCGCACCGCCGGCCCAACACTTAGTGAAAGCATTTTGCACGATCTTTGGGTAAGTCGTTTACCTGCCTACACACAGGCAGCAATAATTGCAACAAGTGTACCTATTAGCGAAAAGAATAAAATCGCCGATTCTATAACTGACTGTGTCGCTCTCAAAGAAGGGCAGGTATGTGAGGTTAGTGTCGAACCTCAACAATCACGTGAGATTTCTAACCTACGAGCCGAGATTGCTGCTTTGACTAAGCAAGTCGGAAAGCTTTTAGATAACCAAAGTGTGAAAGCTCGCCCACGTGCTAGATCTTTATCCCGCTCAAGGTCAAATCAAAGCCAACAAAGTTGTTGGTATCACGCCAAATTTGGCAATAAGGCAACTAAATGTCGGCAGCCATGTTAATTCGCATCAACTGATCAAAAACAATCTACACAGTAACAATGCTCAGCTAATTTAATATCAGAGGTCGGCAAACACTCTGGTTCTACGAAAAGTTATAGACTTTGCATTCTTGACCCTTCATCCAACATCAAGTTTTTGATTGACTCAGGTGCTGATGTTTCTGTCATTCCGAAGTCAACAAAATTAGCTCGAGCAAGTCCTACAACTATGCAATTGTTTGCTGCGAACGGCACAGCCGTTTCTACTTATGGCGAAGTTATTTTAAATCTAAATTTAAAGCTTCGACGAGAGGTTTTCTGGAATTTCGTTATTGCGGATGTATCGCAAGCGATTTTGTGCGCAGATTTTCTTGGTTTCCACGGACTTGTTGTCGATTTACAAGGCCGACGGCTTATTGACCGAGTTACGCTACTCAAGGCCCCATGTTCAACACAGGAGCTAGAATCTTCAAGCATCTCTACTATAAACTACACTCAAAAGTTTGCTGAACTGCTTAGAGAGTTCAATGAAATTACACGCCCGAAGCCGATCGGTAGCCAAACAACGTCATCGATCTTCCATCGAATTACTACGAACGGACAACCCACTTTCGCACGACCTCGGCGCTTATCGCCGGAAAAATTAGCAGCTGCTCGTACGGAATTCGAATCTCTAATCAAGCTTGCGATTTGTCGTCCATCGTCAAGTAACTAGGCTAGCCCCTTGCATTTAGTTCGAAAAGCCGACGGTTTTTCAACAATATATGACGTAAACGTAACTATTTGATGAAATTTGATGAATTTTGAAGCTTCTAGCCGTAAAGAAGGGGCAAAAAATGTTGTTTATATGTGGTATATAATATATATACCACCGATCTCTATGATTTCTTCAGACAACAATATATGCTATATACGTAAGCATTTGGTGAAATTTGAAGCTTCTATCTGTTAAAACTGGGCAGAAATTGCGCAGTTTCTTATCTGAACAATCGGTTGTATGAGATATATGCTATGTATACCACCGATCTCAATGATTTTTTCAGACA
The DNA here is from genome assembly GCF_040869045.1 of Eurosta solidaginis. Taxonomy (NCBI): domain Eukaryota; kingdom Metazoa; phylum Arthropoda; class Insecta; order Diptera; family Tephritidae; genus Eurosta; species Eurosta solidaginis. Next base: position 66,651,500 of record NC_090324.1, on the reverse strand, counting down.
TCAATATATGCTATACACGTAAACATTTGGTGAAATTTTAAGCTTCTAACTGTTAAAATGGGGAAGAAATTGCGCAAAGTTTCTTATCTCAACAATCGGTTGTATGAGATATATACTATATATACCACCGGTCTCTATGATTTTTTCAGACAACAGTATATGCTATACACGTAAACATTTGGTGAAATTTGAACATATCTAAACGATTTTTAAGATAAATATAAAATAAACAAGTAAGGAAGGCTAAGCTCGGGTGTAACCGAACATTACATACTCAGTTGAGAGCTGTGGAGACAAAGTAAGGGAAAAACACCATGTTGTAAAAAGAACCTAGGGTAACCCTGGAATGTGTATGTATGACATGTGTATCAAATGGAAGGTATTAAAGAGTATTTTGAGAGGAAGTGGGCCATAGTTCTATAGATGGACGCCATTTAGGGATATCGCCATAAAGGTGGACCAGGCCTGACTCTAGAATTTGTTTGTACGATATGGGTATCAAATGAAATGTGTTAATGATAATTTTAAAAGGGAGTGGGCCTAAGTTCTATAGGTGGACGCCTTTTCGGGATATCGCCATAAAGGTGGACCAGGGGTGACTCTAGAATTTATTTTGTACGATATGGATATCAAATGAAAGGCATTAATGGGTATTTTAAAAGGGCGTGGGCCTAAGTTCTATAGATGGACGCCATTTCGAGATATCGCCATAAAGATGGACGAGGGGTGACCCTAGAATTTGTTTGTACGATATGAGTATCAAATGAAAGGTGTTAATGAGTTTTTTTAGAGTGCGTGGGCCTTAGTTCTATATGTGGACGCCTTTTCGAGATATCGCCATAAAGGCAGACCAGGGGTGACTCTAGAATTTGCTTGTACTATATGGGTATCGAATGAAAGGTGTTAATGAGTATTTTAAAGGGAGTGGGCCTTAGTTCTATAGGTGGACGCCTGTTCGGAATATCGTTATAAAAGTGGACCAGGGTTGACTCTAGAATGCGTTTGTACAATATGGGTATCAAACGAAAGGTGTTAATAAGTGTTTTAAAAGGGAGTGGGCCTTAGTTCTATAGGTGGACGCCTTTTCGAGACATCGCCATAAAGGTGGACCAGGGGTGACTCTAGAATTTGTTTGTACGATATGGGTATCAAATGAAAGGTGTTAATGAGTATTTTAAAAGGGCGTGGGCCTTAGTTCTATAGGTGGACGCCTTTTCGAAATATCGACATAAAGGTGGACCAGGGGTGACTCTAGAATTTGTTTGTACGATATGGGTATCAAATGAAAGGTGTTAATGAGTATTTTAAAAGGGCGTGGGCCTTAGTTCTATAGGTGGACGCCTTTTCGAAATATCGCCATAAAGGTGGGCCAGGGGTGACTCTAGAATTTTTTTGTACGGTATGGATATAAAATAAAGGTGTTAATGAGTATTTTAAAAAGGAGTTGCCTTAGTTCTATATGTGGACGCCTTTTCGAGATATCGACCAAAATGTGGACCAGGGTGTTCCAGAACATCATCTGTCGGGTACCGCTAATTTATTTATATATGTAATACCACGAACAGTATTCCTTCCAATATTCCAAGGGCTTTTGATTCCGCCCTGCAAAACTTTTTCATTTTCTTCTATTTAATATGGTAGGTGTCACACCCATTTGACCAAGTTTTTTTCTAAAGTTATATATTGCGTCAATACACCAATACAATTACCATGATTCATCCCTTTTTTCGTATTTGGTATATAATTATGGAAATTTTTTCATTTTTCGTAATTTTCGATATCGAAAAAGTGGGCGTGGTCATAGTCGGCTTTCTGGCATTTTTTACACCAATACAAAGTGAGTTCAGGTAAGTACGTGAACTGAGTTTAGTAAAGATATATCGAATTTTGCTCAAGTTATCGTGTTAACGGCCGAGCGGAAGGACAGACGGTCGACTGTGTATAAAAACTGGGCGTGGCTTCAACCGATTTCGCCCTTTTTCACAGAAAACAGTTACCGTCCTAGAATCCAAGCCTCTACCAAATTTCACAAGGATTGGTAGATTTTTGTTCGACTTATGGTATTAAAAGTATCCTAGACAAATTAAATGAAAAAGGGAGGGGCCACGCCCATTTTGAATTTTTCTTTTACTTTTGTATTTTGTTGCACCATATCATTACTGGAGTTGAATGTTGACATAATTTACTTATATACTGTAAAGATATTAACTTTTCTTTTAAAATTTGAATTAAAAAAAATTTTTTTTTTAAAGTGGGCGTGGTCGTTCTCCGATTTTGCTAATTTTTATTAAGCAGACATACAGTAACAAGGGTAACGTGCCTGCCAAATTTCATCATGATATCTTCAACAACTGCCAAATTACAGCTTGCAAAACTTCTAAATTATCTTCTTTTAAAAGGGGGGGGTGCCACGCCCATTGTCCAAAATTTTACTAGTTTTCTATTCTGCGTCATAAGCTCAACTCACCTACCAAGTTTCATCGCTTAATCCATATTTTGTAATGAATTATCGCAATTTTTCGATTTTTCGAAATTTTCGATATCGAAAAAGTGGACATGGTTATTGTCCGATATCGTTCATTTTAAATAGCGATCTGATATGAGCGCCCAGGAACCTACATACCAAATTTCAACAAGATACCTCAATATTTACTCAAGTTATCGTGTTAACGGAAAGACGGACGGACGGACGGACATGGCTCAATCGAATTTTTTTTCGATACTGATGATTTTCATATATGGAAGTCTATATCTATCTCGATTCCTTTATACCTGTACAACCAACCGTTATCCAATCAAAGTTAATATACTCTGTGAGCTCTGCTCAACTGAGTATAAAAATAGGTAGGTACTTTGTGTGAGGATGCAAAGCTCCACGTTTTTTGTTGTCTGCATGTAAAAACTATAACTGCGAATCACGTATTTCAAAAATATATGACCTAAACGTAACTATTTGATGAATTTTGAAGCTTCTAGCCGCAAAAAGGGGCAAAAATGACAGTTTATATGAAGTACATAATATATATACCACTGATATCTATGATTTTTTCAGACAACAATATATGCTATATACGTAAGCATTTGGTGAAATTTGAAGCTTCTAGCTGTTAAAACGAGGCAGAGATTGCGCAAGGTTTCTTATCTGAACAATCGGTTGTAGATATATACTATGTATACCACTGATCTCAATGATTTTTTCAGACATCAATATATGCTATACCCGTAAGCATTTGGTGAAATTTGAAGCTTCTAGCTGTTAAAATGGGGCCGAAAGCGCAAAAAAAAAATATATATACTATATATACCATCATATATATATTATATATATCACCGATCTCTATGATTTTTTGTGATTTAGGTTGTCTGAATTATTAGACGAATTTGCTGAAGGCTGAGTGCTTATAATATTAGTTACTAACTGAAAAATTGAATTATTATTTTCTGCGATATCTGAGTCATTAAATCCTAAAAAATCTTCTTGACGAGCTAGTGAAAACTTTCCTTTAGAGCTTGATTTATCGCTGGAATTGCCCTCAGAATCGGACATGTGTTTGAAACAGGGTAATTTTATTGAAAATTATTTTAAAAGAAAAAAAATTTTGTAAATCAGGTAAATATTTTGTAAATCCGAGTATTATTTGAAAATCCGGTTAATATTTGTCGCGTTTGGTATAAATTTTATAAAATGGTAAGTCTGGTTAAGAAAATTATATAATTGTTTTTTTTTTTTGAAAACAAGGGAACATCCGGTCTGCGGATTTTCTCTAAATTATAGGCTAGAGAAATGCCTACCCCCCTTCCGTGCCGAAGTTAGTCGGACTTACCGACTGTCCCCACTAGGTTAGCCCCACTAGCTAACCAATGGACAGGCTGTCCTAAAAAGGACACTTGGTCTGTGGTTTCTCGCCCCCCAGAATGGGCTTTGCAAAAGGAAATAGGCAAGCGTGTTCCGCTTTTATTTATTTTGTGAAAAACGGAAACAGGCTGGTATATTTTTTTTGGACTATTGGAAAAAAATATAAAAAAACCGCACTTGTTTCCACAAGCCTAACCAAAATTGTATTTTTTTTTCGAATATACGGCGATGTTTACGTCCACACAGCTTTATATCGAAAGTATAAAAACGTTTTTTTTTTTTTTTTTATCGCGGACGCATTTAATTATGTCTTTTATGTTCACAGAAATAAGTCTTTTAATATGAATTTGGAGCTTTTAGGCCGATTTAATTAAATAAAACAAGTTTATTTTTTTATTTCCGACGCGTTTCGACACATTTTCGTGTCTTCCTCAGGGAATCTATTTATTAAATACGAAAAACATATATGTTACATATACAATAATTGGTATTAATGTTCAATATGTTTTTCGTATTTAATAAATAGATTCCCTGAGGAAGACACGAAAATGTGTCGAAACGCGTCGGAAATAAAAAACTAAACTTGTTTTATTTAATTAAATCGGCCTAAAAGCTCCAAATTCATATTAAATAGCTAAGCAAATATCTTGCCCAACTCAATCATATAAGTCTTTTAATTCTTATAAAAAACGCGTTTCCGATTTCCGACACAATTATGCCGTTCGTAATCTCCGAATAATCGGATGTATAAGATAAGAAATATATAATGAACAGATCTACATACCTAAACGATTTTTAAGATAAATATAAAATAAAAAATAGGTAGGTACTTTGTGTGAGGATGCAAAGTTTCAGGGTTTTTGTGGTCTGCGTGTAAAAGCTATGACTACGAATCACGTATTTCAACAATATATGAGGTAAACATGACTATTTGATGAATTTTGAAGCTTCTAGCTGTAAAAAAGAGGCAAAAAATATTGTTTATATGAGTTATATAATATATATACCACCGATCTCTATGATTTTTTCAAACAACAATATATGCTATATACGTAAGCATTTGGTGAAATTTGAAACTTCTAGCTGTTAAAAGGGGGCAGAAATTGCGCAGTTTCTTATCTGAACAATCGGTTGTATGAGATATATACTATGTATACCACCGATCTCAATGATTTTTTCAGACATCAATATATGCTGTACACGTAAGAATTTGATGAAATTTGAAGCTTCTAGCTGTTAAAATGGGGCAGAAATTGCGCAAAGTTTCTTATCTGAACAATCGGTTGTATGAGATATATACTATATATACCACCGATCTCAATGATTTTTTCAGACAACAATATATGCTGTACACGTAAACATTTGGTGAAATTTGAAGCTTCTAGCTGTTAAAACGGGGCAGAAATTGCACAGTTTCTTATCTGAACAATCGGTTGTATGAGATATATACTATGTATACCACCGATCTCAATGATTTTTTCAGATATCAATATATGATGTACACGTAAGCATTTGATGAAATTTGAAGCTTCTAGCTGTTAAAATGGGGCAGAAATTGCGTAAATTTTCTTATCTGAACAATCGGTTGTATGAGGTATATACTATATATACCACCGATCTCAATGATTTTTTCAGACAACAATATATGCTGTACACGTAAACATTTGGTGAAATTTGAAGTTTCTAGCTGTTAAAATGGGGAAGAAATTGCGCAAAGTTTCTTATCTCAACAATCGGTTGTATGAGATATATACTATATATACCACCGGTCTCTATAATTTTTTCAGACAACGGTATATGCTATACACGTAAACATTTGGTGAAATTTGAACATATCTAAACGATTTTTAAGATAAATATAAAATAAAAAATTGGTAGGTACTTTGTGTGAGGATGCAAAGTTTCAGAGTTTTTGTGGTCTGCGTGTAAAAACTGTGACTACGAATCATGTATTTCAACAATATATGACGTAAACATGACTATTTGATAAATTTTGAAGCTTCTAGCCGTAAAAAAGAGGGAAAACATATTGTTTATATGGGTTATATAATATATATACCACCGATCTCTATGATTTTTTCAGACAACAATATATGCTGTACACGTAAACATTTGGTGAAGTTTGAAGTTTCTAGCTGTTAAAATGGGGAAGAAATTGCGCAAAGTTTCTTATCTCAACAATCGGTTGTATGAGATATATACTATATATACCACCGGCCTCTATAATTTTTTCAGACAAAGGTATATGCTATACACGTAAACATTTGGTGAAATTTGAACATAACTAAACGATTTTTAAGATAAATATAAAATAAAAAATAGGTAGGTACTTTGTGAGGATGCACAGCTCCACGTTTTTTGTTGTCTGCATGTAAAAACTATGACTGCGTATCACGTATTTCAAAAATATAAGACCTAAACGTAACTATTTGATGAAATTTTATGAATTTTGAAGCTTCTAGCCGCAAACAAGGGGCAAAAATGACAGTTTATATGAAGTACACAATATATATACCACCGATCTCTATGATTTTTTCAGACAACAATATATGCTATATACGTAAGCATTTGGTGAAATTTGAAGCTTCTAGCTGTTAAAACGGGGCAGAGATTGCGCAAAGTTTCTTATCTGAACAATCGGTTGTATGAGATATATACTATGTATACCACCGATCTCAATGATTTTTTCAGACATCAATATATGCTATACACGTAAGCATTTGGTGAAATTTGAAGCTTCTAGCTGTTAAAATGGGGCCGAAAGCGCAAAAAAAAAATATATATACTATATATACCATCATATATATATTATATATATCACCGATCTCTATGATTTTTTGTGATTTAGGTTGTCTGAATTATTAGACGAATTTGCTAAAGGCTGAGTGTTTATAATATTAGTTACGGACTGAACATTTGAATTATTATTTTCTGCGATATCTGAGTCATTAAATCCTAAAAAATCTTCTTGACGAGCTAGTGAACACCTTCCTTTAGAGCTTGATTTATCGCTGGAATCGCCCTCAGAATCGGACATGTGTTACAAACAGGGTAATTTTATTGAAAATTATTTCAAAAGAAAAAAAATTTTGTAAATCAGGTAAATAATTTGTAAATCCGAGTATTATTTGAAAAACCGGTTAATATTTGTCGCGTTTGGTATAAATTTTATAAAATGGTAAGTCTGGTTAAGAAAATTATATAATTGTTTTTTTTTTTTTTTTTTGAAAACAAGGGAACATCCGGTCTGCGGATTTTCTCTAAATTATAGGCTAGAGAAATGCCTACCCCCCTTCCGTGCCGAACTTAGTCGGACTTACAGACTGTCCCCCACTAGGTTAGCCCCGCTAGCTAACCAATGGACAGGCTGTCCTAAAAAGGACACTTGGTCTGTGGTTTCTCGCCCCCCAGAATGGGCTTTGCAAAAGGAAATAGGCAAGCGTGTTCCGGTTTTATTTATTTTGTGAAAAACCGAAACAGGCTGGTATATTTTTTTTCGGACTATTGGAAAAAACTATAAAAAAACCGCACTTGTTTCCACAAGCCTAACCAAAATTGTATTTTTTTTTCGAATATACGGCGATGTTTACGTCCACACCGCTTTATATCGAAAATATAAGAACGTTTTTTTTTTTTTTATCGCGGACGCACCGCTATTAATAAAATTTTTCTGAAACGAAAAACTTGTTTAAAAATTTAAACAATGAAAATATTTTAATTTTTCACTATTAAATTCACGTGGTTTAAAGGCAAAAATTTCATTTAATGGCGTATCAAAAATGGGAGAGTTCAGAAGTTTGTGCAAATGGTAAAATTAAGATTTTTTTTTTTTGAATTGCTTACAATTCATAGGCTATCAAATGCACAAAAACTCTGAACTGTCTTAATTCAAAAAATCTATTTATTTTTTTTTTTGTTAATAATAAATTCGATATTAAATTATACTTTATTACTTTTAATAATATATTTTTAATTTTTAGGGTAAACGTTTATTAATATATAAATTGTGAAAGTAAATTAATAAAAAGGTATAAATGTTTGAATGAATTGATTGAAATAAAAAGTTATCGATTGGAAAAGCATTTGAACAATTATTTAGAAAAAGCTTTATTTTTACAAAAAATTTTCTGTGAAAGTGGTTTGAAACTTACATTACGTTTAAATATGTTTACTTTGTTTGTTGGGATTTTATATAAAATTATTCATGGGAAAAATTCAAAATGCAAATCTTGACCAATTTAGATGTTAGAAAAATATGTGCTAGAAAATTATGATAAGTAAAATATAATTTAATGAAATAAGTACAGTTAAATGAAATAGATATACATACATTACTGCTGTTAACCCTTTCCTGTTGCCGGACTGGTGCTGCGCTCGATGTTGCTGCTCTACTGGAAATTTAGGTGCTTACGGTATTTTTCCGCTGGTGCTGACTTTCTGGAAATGTAATGCCTCTGTCGATGTTTTAGTATTTGTGGCGTTACTTCATTCGCCATTATGAATGCATATATAAAATTCTTGGCGTTTGTGTCGTTATTAATGTAGTGATGCCGTTATGCAAGTGGCTTGGTAGCTGAAGTACAGCTGGTTTCAAAACTTCATTGATTTTTTTAATAGTGTTGATTTTTATAGTTTTGAAATATATTTTTTTTGTAGGATTTTTGAATTTTTTTAGTTTTTGTTTATTTCAATTTCAACATTTTTGGTAGATTTTAAATTTTATTTTAATGTTTTAAAAGTTTTGTAGTTTATGTCGAAGTTTTAAATGTTTTGTGTATCATTTTTTGTAGATAATGTTAAATTTTTGTGTTTCTTTTCTTTTAATTTTTAATTTTTCGTATTTTTGTATGTAATTTAATAAAATATGCGTTTACTGCACCAGCAATGTTAAATTCGTATTTTGCTGTACATTTTGTTGTTTCCAAATTAGGAAACGTTGAAAATATGTTCTGCGAGCACACCCACACACGTTATCTACACACAGGCACTGGCCACTAACTATTTTCTTTTTTATAATTTTGTTTTATTAAATGTTTATTAATTTCTTAGTTTCTTTAATATATGTATATAGTTTTTTACAAGTGGGACTTAAATAAATTTCCCAAGTTTCTTTTTAAATGGTTTTTAAGTTTAACAAAAAAATTTTTCTCACACGCGTGGGTAGCGCAATGCGCTAACTCCGTGCCGGCGTAGTTGCTGTTGCTAAACATTTTATATACGCAATACTAAAATGTGAAGCCCTTGTGTACAGAAATTACACGTTCTTAAAAATTTAAAAAATTTTTTTTGATTTATCGGTTTGTGTAGACTCTTCAACACTTTACACAATTTTTTATGATGCAGTTGTTCTATGAAAATGTCACGGTCGCCATGTTGCGTGGCATTTCGATGCCACTTATTTTTGGGCGATTAGCCCCACGCACGCACAATACGAGTTTCTTTCTTTAAAATAAAAATTGTTATTTTAATGGATATTTCAATTCTTTTATTTATAACCTTTTTATGATTACACTTACACATTTAGTTTTTATGTATACTTAAACTCTTAACGCTTTAGTTTAGTTTTATCACTGATAATTTAAGTTCCTTACATTTTAGTCTTAACACTTTGGTTTCTTTGTATAACAAATATTTTAGTCTTTGTAACTATTCTTTAGTTCTTTCATTTAATTATATCTTTTATGTTCACAGAAATAAGTCTTTTAATTCTTATAAAAAACGCGTTTCCGATTTTCTTAATTTGCGCGTGTAGCGCGGCGGCCGGCTCAATTCAAACTCCACTCGAAACTGAAAAACTGCTGACGCTTCAAAAGCAGCTTTGCCGGTATGTAAAAGTGCATAACGGGGAAATCGCATAATGAAATGGTGTGATAAATTCGAGTAACGGGAGATTCAGCCAATCAGAACTCTCTCCGTCACTCGGCATGGTTGCATGTGGGGGTGATGCCAGCTATTTTAGTTTTTAGTTTTATTTTTAGTTTTTAGTTGGCTGGCACTACAAGACACTACAAAAGTTTCTTATCTCAACAATCGGTTGTATGAGATATATACTATATATACCACCGATCTCTATGATTTTTTCAGACAACAGTATATGCTATACACGTAAACATTTGGTGAAATTTGAACATATCTAAACGATTTTTAAGATAAATATAAAATAAACAAGTAAGGACGGGACTGTCTTCGGCTGTTCCGAAGACTTCATACCTTTCATGAATGGGGCTGCACAATAATCTTATGCCGTTCGTAATCTCCGAATAATCGGATGTATAAGATAAGAAATATATAATGAACAGATCTACATACCTAAACGATTTTTAAGATAAATATAAAATAAAAAATAGGTAGGTACTTTGTGTGAGGATGCAAAGTTTCAGGGTTTTTGTGGTCTGCGTGTAAAAACTATGACTACGAATCACGTATTTCAACAATATATGACGTAAACATGACTATTTGATGAATTTTGAAGCTTCTAGCCGTAAAAAAGAGGCAAAAAATATTGTTTATATGGGTTATATAATATATATACCACCGATCTCTATGATTTTTTCAGACAACAATATATGCTATATACGTAAGCATTTGCTGAAATTTGAAGCTTCTAGCTGTTAAAACGGGGCAGAAATTGCGCAGTTTCTTATCTGAACAATCGGTTGTATGAGATATATATTATGTATACCACCGATCTCAATGATTTTTTCAGACATCAATATATGCTGTACACGTAAGAATTTGATGAAATTTGAAGCTTCTAGCTGTTAAAATGGGGCAGAAATTGCGCAAAGTTTCTTATCTCAACAATCGGTTGTATGAGATATATACTATATATACCACCGGTCTCTATAATTTTTTCAGACAACGGTATATGCTATACACGTAAACATTTGGTGAAATTTGAACATATCTAAACGATTTTTAAGATAAATATAAAATAAAAAATAGGCAGGTAGGTACTTTGTGTGAGGATGCAAAGCACTACGTTTTTTGTTGTCTGCATGTAAAAACTATGACTGCGTATCACGTATTTCAAAAATATATGACCTAAACGTAACTATTTGATGAAATTTGATGAATTTTGAAGCTTCTAGCCGTAAAAAAGGGCCAAAAATGACAGTTTATATGAAGTATATAATATATATACCACCGATCTCTATGGTTTTTTCAGACAACAATATATGCTATATACGTAAGCATTTGGTGAACTTTGAAGCTTCCAGCTGTTAAAATGGGGCAGAAATTGCGCAAAGTTTCTTATCTGAACAATCGGTTGTATGAGATATATACTATATATACCACCGATATCAATAATTTTTTCAGACAACAATATATGCTATATACGTAAGCAGAAATTGCGCAAAGTTTATTATCTGAACAATCGGTTGTATGAGATATATACTATGTATACCACCGATCTCAATGATTTTTTTAGACATCAATATATGCTATACATGTAAGCATTTGGTGAAATTTGAAGCTTCTAGCTGTTAAAATGGGGCCGAAATCGCAAAAAAAATATATATATATACTATATATATACTATATATACCATCATATATATATTATATATATCACCGATCTCTATGATTTTTTGACACAATAATATATACTATATACGTAAGCATTCGATGAAATTTGATGCTTCTAGCTGTTAAAATGGGGCTAAAATTGCGAAAATATATATATATATACTATATATATACTATATAAACCACCATATATATACTATATATACCACCGATCTTTATGATTTTTCAGACAACAATATATGCTATATACGTAAGCATTCGTTGAAATTTGAAGCCTCTAGCTCTTAAAATAGGGCAGTAATTACGAAAAGTTTCTTATCTGAACAATCGGTTGTGGGGGATATATACTATATATACGACCGATCTCATCAATTTTTTCAGGCAACAATATGTGCAATATACTAAAGTATATGGTGAAGTTTGAAGTTTCAATCTGTTAAATTGAGTAAGATATTACAAAAATCCTCTTTTTCTGAAAAATCGGTTGTATGGAGGATATATGCTATAGTGGTCCGATCCGGGTTTCCTACAAATGTCTAATCTGATACCCAAATATACCCGCTCACCAAATTTTATCAAGATATCTCAAAAATTGAGGGACTAGTTTGCATACAAACAGACAGACGGACAGACGGACATGGCTAAATCAACTCAGCTCTTCAACCTGATTATTTCGGTATACTTAATGGTGGGTCTATCTATTTTCCTTTAAGGACTTACAATTTTGGGTTTCGTGACGAAATTAGTATACCATTTCATTTTCATGAAAGGTATAAAAATAGGTAGGTACTTTGTGTGAGGATGCAAAGTTTTAGGTTTTTGTGGTCTGCGTGTAAAAACTATGACTACGAATCACGTATTTCAGCAATATATGACATAAACGTAACTATTTGATGAAATTGGATGAATTTTGAAGCTTCTAGCCGTAAAAAAGGGGCAAAAATTACAGTTTATATGAAGTATATAATATATATACCACCGATTTCTATGATTTTTTCAGACAACAATATATGCTATATACGTAAGCATTTGGTGAAATTTGAAGCCTCTAGCTGTTAAAACGGAGCAGAAATTGCGCAAAGTTTCTTATCTGAACAATCGGTTGTATTAAATATATACTATGTATACCACCGATCTGAATGATTTTTTCAGACATCAATATATGATATACACGTAAGCATTTGGTGCAATTTGAAGCTTCTAGCTGCTAAAATGGGGCCGAAATCGCAAAAAAACACAGCTTCTAGCTGTTAAAATGGGGATAAAATTGCGAAAATCTATATATATACTATATATATACTTACTATATATATCACCATATATATACTATATATACCACCAATCTTTGTAATTTTTTCAGACTTGAGTTGCAAAACCGCTGCCAAAAAGCAAATGAGACATTGCAGGAGTTTGCTTCAGATATTGAAATATTGGCTCATCTTACAAATGCGGACGCACCCGTGGAATACACTGAAAGGGTAAAAATCCAGAGTTTCATAAATGGCATACGGGACGTGGAAACGAAGCGGGCTACATATGCGAATCCAAAACTAACGTTAGCTGAAACGGTATCGCATGCACTGACTCAGGAAACAGCCTCACTTTTGAGTAAGCCAGCGTACAAAGCTCACCGCGTGGAAGTGGAAAAGCCAGACTGGGTAGACGCAATTTTGGAAGCATTGAAGGGTACGCAGCAGAAGAAGAATGATGCATTCAAATGCTTTAAGTGTGGAAACCAGGGCATATTGCGCGTTATGGCAACACCAACCCTAACAGTTCCAACAATGTGGGTGGTCGTAAACGCAGAGTAGAAGGAGATGAGCAGATCTCCAAGACAAATCAATCGTTAAACTAAAGCGAGTCATCAGCAAGGGGCGGCAGCTGACTCCCTCAATTGAATGCCCCATAATCTCTATCTCACAAATTGGAAGAAGGTCGAGCAATCTTACTGGCGGAGGACATGTGGATTGAAAGGAACGTTTACTGACTGTAGATACGGGTGCATCTCATTCCATCATTCGAGCGGATTTAGTCAACAAGAAGATAAGACCATTGCATGGAGCAATATTGCGTACAGCCACTGGAGAAGACACCCAGGTAATTGGAGAAGTAGAATGTGAAGTAGCAATTGGGAACGTCACGGTACTACACAATTTTATAATGGCAGGTATTGTTGACGAAATCATAATTGGAGTGGACTTCTTAATCAACCAAGGCATCAAAATCGATATGCAAAGCAAGACGATGCGATATAAGAACATAGATGTGCCACTTAATTTCGGCTACGAGAGAGGCTACAGTAGTAAACGAGTGCTGGTGGAAGAGAGTCAGCAAATACCACCAAAATCAGAAGCAGTAATCTGGGCAAAGGTTGATGGAGATTGTGGGACAAACAAATTGTGGGTTGTCGAAGCAGCAAATAAATCAGCACTGAACATACTTGTAGGAAAAACCCTGGCTATGACAAAACAAGATGGACATATTCCCGTAAGAGTACTCAATAAGTTCAAGTCACCATTCAATTTGACCAAAGGAGCTATTTTGGAAAGATGCCAAGAGGCCGAAGTAGTTATTAACTGTGAACAGCTCCAGGAACACGTTTCATCTAGTAATACTGATCTTCCAAATGATATCACAGCATGGACGCAAGAGCTAGAGGAAGCCTAGCAGAGTAAGGCAAAACAACTGCTTATAAAATACGCGAACATATTTGACCAGGATGGTACCAAACCAGGCCGCACCAATGTAGTGAAACATCAAATTGACACTGGAGACGCGAGGCCGATACGTCAAGCTCCACGTAGTTTTCCACTGGCGAAGCGGGAAGTGGTGAGTCAAATTATACAAGAAATGAGCGACAGCGGCGTCATCGAACCATCAGCTAGTCCATGGAGCTCACCGGTAGTACTTGTAATGAAGAAGGATGGAAAAATGAGGTTTTGCGTGGACTACCGGAAGTTAAATGACGTTACGAAAAAGGATAGCTACCCATTGCCAAGAATTGATGACACTCTGGACTCGCTATCTGGTACGAAATGGTTTTCCACACTGGACTTGAAAAGCGGCTATTGGCAAGTTGAGGTGAAGAAGGAAGATAAAGAGAAAACAGCCTTCAGTGTCGGTGATGGTCTTTGGCAATTTACAGTGATGCCTTTTGGACTTTGTAATGCACCAGCTACTTTTGAGAGACTCATGGACCAGGTACTGAAAGGACTACATTGGAAAACATGCTTGGTGTACCTGGACGACATCATCGTATTGGGCAAGAGTTTTGATGAACATCTTAAGAACTTGGAGGAAGTTTTCCAGAGAATAGCTGGCGCTGGTCTGAAGTTAAGTCCCAAAAAGTGTACGCTGTTTAAAAAGGTAGTAAATTATTTGGGCCACAAAGTAACTACAGAAGGTGTCTGTACAGCGAATGAAAAGATAAGGCAGTAAGGGATTGGCCAAGACCACATAACCTACATGAATTGAGAAGTTTTCTTGGGCTGTGCACATATTACCGCCGATTTGTACCAAATTTTTCCAGCGTTGCCCATAGCATCCATGAGCTTACAAGAAAAAACAAAGCTTTTGAATGGAAGAAGGAGCAAGAAGTGTCTTTGCGAACATTGAAGGAGCGTTTATGCACTGCCCCAATGATAGTATATCCGATTCCAGGAGCAACATTTATTCTAGATACAGATGCGAGTGGATATGCTATAGCAGGCGTTTTATCACAACTGGTCGATGGACAGGAGAAGGTAGTTGCATATTACAGCCGTTCGATTGGAAAACCAGAGAGGACCTAGTGTGTTACGCGGAGAGAGCTGTTGGCATTGGTAGAGTGCATTAAACATTTTCACAAATACCTCTACGGCCAGCGATTCCGTGTCAGGACAGATCACGCAGCGTTGAAATGGCTTCTGCAGTTCCGTAATCCGGAAGGACAATTGGCACGGTGGATCGAGCGACTACAAAGCTACGACTTTTCCATTGAGCATCGAACAGGTAGTACCCATGGAAATGCTGATGCAATGTCACGAAGACCCTGTAGTTTGGAATGCAAGCACTGTTCAAAAGCCGAGGCTAAAGAATAATGAATATAACACGTACAGATGAATGGGACAAGGAACAGCTAAGAAAGTGCCAGCTAGAAGATGCAGATCTGTCTCGTGTTATGCAAGGGCTCGAACGAAATGAAAGACCAAACAGAGAAGAGATGTCAGCAGAGAGTCCCATTGCGAAGTCATATTGGGCACAGTGGAACAGTTTAGAATTGATATCCGGTTGCCTTCATCGAGTATGAGTGAGGATGGTAAATACAAGAATAAAATGATAGTTGTTCCCAGAAAGAGGATTCCTGACGTGCTCAGCGAGCTGCATAATGGTCCAAGCGGAGGTCATCTTGGAATCACGAAGGCGCTCGAGAAGATTAAACAGAGATTCTATTGGGTTGGTTGCCGTCAGTCGGTCACTGAGTGGATTGCGAACTGCGAGGTTTGCAGCAGAGCGAAAGGGCCCAGAACACGAAGTCATGGCCAGATGAAGCAATATAACTCAGGTGCGCCATTTGAAAGGATCGCCATGGATGTCGCAGGTCCATTACCTACTAGCAACCGCGGAAACAAATACGTACTGGCGGTTATGGATTATTTCAGTAAATGGCCAGAGGTATACCCAATCCCAAACCAAGAAGCAAAAACAGTAGCAGAAGTGGTTAAAAAGGAATGGGTTGCAAGGTATGGTGTACCAATGGAGTTATATTCTGACCAAGGCAGGAATTTCGAATCAGCTGTGTTCCAGGAAATGTGTAAGTCATTGGGCATTCGAAAAACACGGACAACTGCATTGCATCCTCAATCCGATGGTATGGTAGAACGATTCAATAGAACATTGCAGGAGCACTTAAGGAAAGTAGTAGACAAGTACCATAAAGAATGGGATACCCGCATACCATTATTCTTGATGGCTTACCGATCAGCAGTGCATGAGACAACGGGCCAAACCCCCGCAAAAGTAATTTTTGGCAATGACCTTAGACTGCCAGCTGATTTGAAGTTTGGGATAGATGCCAATGCGGAGAGAAATGTCAGGAAATCCACTAGTGATTTGGAAGAAGAGCTAAGAGAAATACATGATCTGATAAGGCACCGAACAAAGATTATGAGTGACAAGATGAAAGCCAGATATGATAAAGCAATTAATTCAGAAGGTTTTCAGGAAGGAGATTTGGTGCTGTTATACAACCCACAACGTAAAAAAGGTTTGTCCCCGAAATTGCAGTGTAATTGGGAATGCCCATACAAAGTTGTAAAACGGATCAACGATGTAGTGTACCGCATACAAACCATAGATAAACCACGAACCAAAATGAAAGTGGTCCATTTGGAAAGGCTGGCAACGTTTAGATCGAGAGATTTGTCTAACCGGGACGATCAGACTTAGGTGGAGGGCAGTGTCACGGATATTAGCATCACTAAGTTATCCCATCACTAAGGCGATGCTAAGGCCACGATAAGCAGTATTTACGTCAATAATCAAATCATGTATACACATATATAAGGCAGCCGAAATAAGTCACACACAGATGCATTTACTTATACGCCTATGTATGCGCGAGAGACTGTAAACTACAAACATTCACATCAATAATTCAATCATTATGTATCTACATAAACGAATAAATAATTGCGTCTACACTTATGTACGTATACGAGCAGCGGAGCGGCAATGCACAAACACATGCATATATCTTATCTGAGTTGTCACAAGAGAGAGCAATAATTTGTGCACGTAGTTGTGGCTGGCGATTTTGTAGCCTAAACAAACTAGTATTTTCTGGAAATCGAAGAGCCTAGAAGTATGCAGCGTAAACTATAAAAGCGGGGCAGGCGAGTAAGAAGTAATTCAGTTTGAGTTGAGCTCTCAATCAGTTTGATTAAGCACGCGATCTGGCGGCCAGTAGTAGAGTTTCATTTGAGTTATCAATCAATTTGGTTATTAAGCCAGCGAGTAGCAAAGTATAAGTGTTATTGTGAAGTACCTTAATAAAGGCCATTTTTCCATTATTCAATATTGGAGTTATTTATTCAACAGTTTAGTGATTCGAACTTAGCAGAGGATTGCAAATAAGAGGATTTGCAAGTAAAATCGTTACACTATATACGTAAGCATTTGGTGAAATTTTAAGCTTCTAGCTGTTAAAATGGTGCAGAAATTGCGTATGAGATATATACTATACTTATCTTGTTTGGTTGATTTTCCGACAGGGTGGATAAATGATGTATATTGGAACGATTTTCCGTCATCCCTTGTCAAATTTGGTTTTGAGACAAACCGGTTTCGGCGTTGTGCCATCATCATTGTCGATTTTCGTTCTGATCTGTTGTTGTCATTTGTCCTGTATTTATAGTTCGTAGGTATATGAGCAGGTATTGTCAAATTGATGCTTGTGTATATTTAGTTATGTGTATGTACTGTGTGTTCGTTCAGAACCGAGGGTGGTTTACTAATCGATTTGTGTGGCTGACTGGGGTAGGTAGAAATCTGTGATTTTAGTCGTTTGGCCTTCTTTGTCGGTTTTTTGTTTTGGTGTGTTAATTGTTTTGTGTTTATTTGTTGTTGTGCGTTTGTCTGTTGTACCTGTGTGATTAAGTTGTTTCCTGTAAACAAGTTTTAAAGGCTCGAATATTGTGTCAGAAATGGTGTTTATCTGTTCGTTTATTATTCTACCGTCGAATGTTTTCTGTTTGTAGATTTCCATGTTTTCGAGTACGTTGAGACGTCGGCCCTTTTCTTGTATGTGAAGAACCCTAACTGTTTTATTGATGTTTGCTGGGGAACATTCATTCTCGACCATGTGATTCGCGAAGTTAGACTCGGGTATAATGTTTGGATTCTGTATTTTTTTGTTGTAATCTCTAATATGTTCTCTGAACCTCGTTCTTATTTGCCGTCCTGTTTGTCCTATGTAACTATGTTGGCATCCGCAGGTAAGCTGTATACGCCGTGGCTGCTAAACGGATCTTCTGAGTTAATGTTAGTTCTTAGTTTTCGCCCTAGATTGTTCGATGTTTTGAATGCTGTGTTAATGTTGTATTTTTTAAAGAAATTTGCCAATTTATATGTTGCTTTTCCAGTATATGTCATAGTCGTCCAGCTATTATTTTCTTTTTCATTATTTCTTTTTGGTTCTCCATTTGTCCTTCTGAGCTTATCTACTAGTGCTTTTTTATATCCGTTGTTTGCAGCGATATTATATATGACCTCAAGTTCTCTCTTATATGCCTCTTGTGTAAGAGGTGTTCTTTCAAGTCTATGTACCAAGTGCCTTAATGCTGCATTTTTATGATGTTGAGAGTGATTTGAGGTATTGTGTATTATTGTGTCGGTGGCCGTTGACTTTCTATATATCTCATAGTTAAATCTTTTGGCTTCTTTTAGCAGCCACGGCGTATACAAGCTTACCTGCGGATGCCAGCATAGTTACATAGGACAAACAGGACGGCAAATAAGAACGAGGTTCAGAGAACATATTAGAGATTACAACAAAAAAATACGGAATCCAAACATTATACCCGAGTCTAACTTCGCGAATCACATGGTCGAGAATGAATGTTTCCCAGCAAACATCAATAAAACAGTTAGAGTTCTTCACATACAAGAAAAGGGCCGACGTCTCAACGTACTCGAAAACATGGAAATCTACAAACAGAAAACATTCGACGGTAGAATAATAAACGAACAGATAAACACCATTTCTGACACAATATTCGAGCCTTTAAAACTTGTTTACAGGAAACAACTTAATCACACAGGTACAACAGACAAACGCACAACAACAAATAAACACAAAACAATTAACACACCAAAACAAAAAACCGACAAAGAAGGCCAAACGACTAAAATCACAGATTTCTACCTACCCCAATCAGCCACACAAATCGATTAGTAAACCACCCTCGGTTCTGAACGAACACACATTACATACACATAACTAAATATACACAAGCATCAATTTGACAATACCTGCTCATATACCTACGAACTATAAATACAGGACAAATGACAACAACAGATCAGAACGAAAATCGACACTGATGATGGCACAACGCCGAAACCGGTTTGTCTCAAAACCAAATTTGACAAGGGATGACGGAAAATCGTTCCAATATACATCATATATACTATATATACCACCGATTGCAATGATTTTTTCAGACAACAATATATGCTATACACGTAAGCATTTGGTGAAATTTGAAGCTTCTAGCTGTTAAAATGTGGAAGAAATTGCGCAAAGTTTCTTATCTCAACAATCGGTTGTATGAGATATACACTATATATACCACCGGTATCTATGATTTTTTCAGACAACAGTATATGCTAAACACGTAAACATTTGGTGAAATTTGAACATATCTAAACGATTTGTAAGTATTGGAAACCTGGCAATCCTATGAAATTCATCCCTGTAAAATGCATATATGTACAACAACTATGTTTTTCAAATTTTCAACGTTGAGTTCAGTTCTAAAATAAACTTCGTACGAGTAAAAACGTGTTTTATATTTATTCCGAGCTTCGCTGTACGTATACGCGCAACAGGTTATGGGCCCAGAGCCTTGACGGGATAATATTTAAAACGTTTGGAAGTTATCGCGTGTGTCGCAAAAGAGACTTGAATAGAACTGTGTGAAAAATAAAAAATAAAATTAGTTCGCTGTATCAAATAGAAAAGTTGGACGACGCCAACTATGATACGTGGTGTATACAGATGCAGTACATCCTCGTGCATTCGGACATTTGGAGTGTAGTGAGTGGCGAATTTGTGAAGCCAAACGATGCCACTTTAGAAGCCAAATGGAAGAGCGAAAATGAAAAGGCATTAGCTATGATTATATTGTGTTTGAAGCCATCGCAGTTGGGCTATGTGAAGAATTGTACCAATGATTTAGATGCTTGGCAAAAATTAAAAAGTGTATACAAGCCAAGCGGTCCAATTCGCAAAGTTACATTGTATAAAAAGTTATTAAGCCTGAATATGTGTGAAAATATAACAATGGCAAAGCATATTCAAGAGTTTGTGTGCATTTCTGAGAAATTGGCAGAATTGGATATTAAATTAAACGAAGAACTTTTAGTGATAATTTTGTTGTCCAGTTTGCCACGAAGTTTCGAGAACTTCGTGATCGCAATGGAGACGCGTGACAGTTTCCCCACCTTCGAAGTTCTAAAAATTAAATTGCTAGAAGAGTACGATCGTTAAGTACAGTCAGAGGGGCAGCATAGAGGTGTGACAAGCCAACAAGTGTTTCTAGCGACTTCGAAAGGGGAAGGTAAAAATCAAAATACACAATTCAACGGAAAATGCTTTAATTGTGGTAAGCGGGGACATATAGCGTCAAAATGTAAAGCACCGAAAAAAGACAAACAGAGTGAGAAGAGTGAGCAGTGTTCGTTCGCGACGCTGGCAGCAGCCGATGTCTCAAGCATCAAACGTTCGTCGTGGTGTCTTGATAGTGGTGCTCTACTCACATATGCAGTGAGAGAAGTATGTTTATATCTCTTAAAGAAAGCAAAGATAAAGTGATGTTGGCATCAGAAAAGTACTTAGAAACTACAGGTGTAGGAAGTGTTTTGATTAAAGCAAATTGTAACATTGTTTTAAGAGACGTATTATTTGTACCAACAATGGTAGGCAATTTCATTTCAATCGGCAAAGCCATAAGCAATGGTGTGCGTGTAAATTTTGATAAACAATGCGCGATTATAAGAAATGAAAAAGGAAATATTGTGCCAAGAGCAGAGAAGAGAAATAACTTGTATATATTTGAAAGCGAAATGTGTGTACAAAAGTGTTTCAGTGCAGTAGAAGAAAATGCAATGATGTGGCATAAACGATATGGCCATCAAAATTTTCAGAGTCTGCAAGAGCTGTGTAGCAAGAGAATTGTTAATGGGTTAGAGCTAAGAACACTACCCAAAGACATAAATTGTGACGTATTTATGACATAAATTTTGACGTATTTATGAGAACAAAAATATGTGTAAAGTCGTTTCCGAAGGTTAGCGATAATAAATCGCAGAATTTGTTAGATGTGTTACACCCAGATGTGGGTGGGCCTATGCCAAAATTGTCACTTGGTGGAGCGCGTTACTTCGCGACGTTTATAGATGACAAAACTCTAGACGAATGTATGTGTATTTTCTCAAAACGAAAGATGAAGTGTTTGAGAAATTTAAATTATTTAAGAGCTTAGTAGAATGCCAAACAGAGAGAAAAATAAAAGTGCTAATAACCGATAATGGCAAAGAGTATGTGAATCGCGATTTTGATAATTTTCTAAATGAGTGCGGCATCCAGAGGCAATTGACTGTTCCTTATACGCCTCAGCAAAACGGTGTCGCAGAGCGAGCTAATAGGACAATAGTAGAGATGGCTCGTAGTATGTTAGTAGAAGCAGGTCTCAATGAAAATTTGTTGGCAGAAGCTGTTGCTACTGCAGTGTATTTGCGAAATCGATCGGTAACCAAACAATTAGTAAACAAATCTCCATACGAGGTGTGGACAGGCAACAAGCCGAATGTTAGTCATTTAAGGGTGTTTGGTTCAAAAGCAATTGGGTTAGACAAGAGTCAACACAATAAATTTAGAGAGCGGGGAAAAGAGTATATTTTTGTAGGCTACTCTTTAACATCAAAAGCGTATAGACTGTATGACTGCGAAGAAACAAGAATAGTTGAGAAACGCGATGTGATGTTCGATGAAAAGGTATTAGGTAGAATGAAAGCGAAAGAGACAGAAATGGTAACAATTGACACAAATGAAATAAGAAGCAACTTACAACAACCATCAAATGAAATCCACAACAAAGTTCGTATTGAGGAGGAGCAATACGAAACAGCATCGGAAGTAGAGAGCGACGTTAGCAGCGAAGAAGCAGGAGTGCAATGCGATGAAGGCACCGTAAATGAATGTTTGACTGAACGAAGAGGAAGGGGAAGACCGAAACGTATATATACTGGTAATGTTGGTCGTCCGCGTAAAGAGTACCATGTTGTTAATTTTGCAAACGATAATCGTGTTAAAATACCGCTGAGCGTAAGAGAAGCGTTGTCTAGCGAAAGTAGTGAACGCTGGCAAGAAGCAATGAAAAAAGAGTATGACTCTTTAATGAAAAACAACACATGGGTGCTAGTTGATTTACCTAGTGGTAAGAAAAAAATTGGTTGCAAATGGGTATTCAATTTAAAAAGAGATCAGGCAGGAAATATAGAACGATACAAATCGCGGTTAGTTGCTAAAGGGTGTAGTCAGCAATATGGTATAAACTACAACGAAACGTTTTCGCCTGTGGTTCGTCATGCTACTGTACGTATGTTGTTCGCGTTGGCCGCAGAGCTTGAGCTGCATATGCATCAGCTTCATGTATATAGTGATTTAGATGAGGAAATTTTTTTGATGCAACCAGAAGGGTTTGTAAGCACAAAATACCCAAAACGCGCATTAAAGCTTAAAAAGGCGATATACGGCCTTAAGCAATCAGGTCGCCAGTGGAATCACACGTTAGATGAAATATTGAAAAATATTGGGTTCGAAGCTTGCGTTAATGAAACATGCTTATATAAGAGAAAAGACGGCGATAATTACAATTTGATTGCGGTATATGTAGACGATATTATCGTGGCTTGTTCCAGCGAAAACGAACTTATAAAAATAAAGCGACAAATTGCAAAAAATTTTGAGGTTGTGGACAAAGGCAAAATAAGATACTTTCTGGGTATGGAAATAGAACGCATTGGAAGTGTAGGCGCTATTTCAGTTAGTCATACTCAATACGTTCAAAACATGCTCCGTCAGTATGGTATGGAGAAGTGTCGTAGTACATCTACGCCATTAGATCCTGGGTTTAAAGTGCATTGTGATAAAACAGAGTGCGATAAAGTAGATACTACTGAGTATCAGTCACTTATCGGCGCATTAATGTATCTGGCGATAACAACAACACCTGACATTTTGCATTCGGTCAGCAAGTTGGCACAACGAAACCAAAATCCCCACATTGAGCATGAGACAACAGCAAAGCATATATTAAGGTATCTTTCTTCAACCAAAGATTTGAAGCTTGTTTACAAAAAGACTGGTAAGCAAGCCGAAGGTTATGTAGACGCAGATTGGGGTGGCAACACAGAAGACAGAAGATCATTCACCGGTTATGTATTTACAATAGCAGGCTGTGTATTTTCACGGGAAAGTAAGAAACAATCAACAGTTGCACTAAGCAGTACCGAAGCTGAGTATATGGCGTTAACAGCAGTGGCAAAATAAGCAGTATATTTAAAGAAATTGCTTAGCGAGGTTGAATATTGCAAGAATGAAGGACCAATGATTATATACGGCGATAATTTAAGTTCACATAATTTGGCGAAGAATCCGGTTTACCATAACCGGAGTAAACATATCGATATCCGATTTCATTATATACGAGATGTTGTAAAAAATAATGTAATCAATCTGAATTTTATTAGCACAGATAATATGCCATCAGATATTTTGACAAAGAATTTATGTAAAGTAAAGCATGTTAAACTAGTAGAATTGCTTGGACTGAAATAGTATTTGGTTTGAGATTATATAAAAACTATAATTGTTGAGGAGGAGTATTGGAAACCTGGCAATCCTATGAAATGCATCCCTGTAAAATGCATATATGTACAACAACTATGTTTTTCAAATTTTCAACGTTGAGTTCAGTTCTAAAATAAACTTAGTACGAGTAACAACGTGTTTTATATTTATTCCGAGCTTCACTGTAAGTATACGCGCAACAGTAAGATAAATATAAAATAAAAAATAGGTAGGTACTTTGTGTGAGGATGCAAAGCTTCACGTTTTTTGTGGTCTGCATGTAAAAACTATGACTACGAATCACGTATTTCAAAAATATATGACCTAAACGTAATTATTTGATGAATTTTGAAGCTTCTAGCCGTAAAAAGGGGCAAAAATGACAGTTTATATGAAGCATATAATGTATATACCACCGATCTCTATGATTTTTTCAGACAACAATATATGCTATATACCTAAGCAATTGGTGAAATTTGAAGCTTCTAGCTGTTAAAACGTGGCAGAAATTGCGCAAAGTTTCTTATCTGAACAATCGGTTGTATGAGATATATACTATGTATGCCACCGATCTCAATGATTTTTTCAGACATCAATATATGCTATACACGTAAACATTTGGTGAAATTTGAAGCTTCTAGCTGTTAAAATGGGGCCGAAATCGCAAAAAAAATATATATATATATACTATATATATACTATATATACCATCATATATATATTATATATATCACCGATCTCTATGATTTTTTGACACAACAATATATACTATATACGTAAGCAATCGATGAAATTTTTAGCTTATAGCTGTTAAAACGGGGCAGAAATAGCGCAAAGTTTCTTATCTGAACAATCGGTTGTATGAGATATATACTATGTATACCACCGATCTCAATGTTTTTTCAGACAACAATATATGCTATATACCTAAGCAATTGGTGAAATTTGAAGCTTCTAGCTGTTAAAACAGGGCAGAAATTGCGCAAAGTTTCTTATCTGAACAATCGGTTGTATGAGATATATACTATATATACAACCGATCGCTATGATTTTTTCAGGCAACAATATATGCTATATAAGTAAGCATTCGTTGTAATTTCAAGCCTCTAGCTCTTAAAATAGGGCAGTAATTGCGAAAAGTTTCTTATCTGAACAATCGGTTGTGGGGGATATATACTATATATACGACCGATCTCATCAATTTTTTCAGGCAACAATATGTGCAATATACGAAAGTATATGGTGAAGTTTGAAGCTTCAATCTGTTAAATTGAGTAAGATATTACAAAAATCCTCTTTTTCTGAAAAATCGGTTGTATGGCGGATATATGCTATAGGGGTCCGATCCGGCCGGTTCCGACAAATGCCTAATCAGACACCCAAATACACCCGCTCACCAAATTTTATCAAGATATCTGAAAAATTGAGGGACTAGTTTGCATACAAACAGACAGACGGACAGACGGACATGGTTAAATAAACTCAGCTCTTCAACCTGATTATTTCGGTATACTTAATGGAGGGTGTATCCATTTTCCTTTAAGGCTTACAATTTTGGGTTTCGTGACGAAATTAATATACCATTTCATTTTCATGAAAGGTATAAAAATAGGTAGGTGCTTTGTGTGAGGATGCAAAGCTTCACCTTTTTTGTGGTCTGGATGTAAAAACCTTGACTACGAATCACGTATTTCAAAAATATATGACGTAAACGTAACTATTTGATGACATTTGATGAATTTTGAAGCTTCTAGCCGTAAAAAAGGGAAAAAAATTACAGTTTATATGAAGTATATAATATATAAACCACCGATCTCTATGATTTTTTCAGACAACAATATATGCTATATACGTAAGCATTTGGTGAAATTTCAAGCTTCTAGCTGTTAAAACGGGGCAGAAATTGCGCAAAGTTTCTTATCTGAACAATCGGTTGTATGAGATATATACTATATATACAACCGATCTCTATGATTTTTTCAGACAATAATATATGCTACATACGTAAGCATTCGGTGAAATTTGAAGTTTCTAGCTGTTAAAATGGGGCTAAAATTGCGAAAATACATATATATATACTATATACATATATATACTATATATACCACCACATATATATACTGTATATGCTATATACGTAAGCATTCATTGAAATTTGAGGCATCTAGCTCTTAAAATAGGGCAGTAAGTACGAAAAGTTTCTTATCAGAACAATCGGTTGTGGGGGATATATACTATATATACGACAGTTCTCATCAATTTTTTCAGGCAACAATATGTGCAATATACGAAATTATATGGTGAAGCTTGAAGCTTCAATCTGTTAAATTGAGTAAGATATGACCAAAAGTCTCTTTTTCTGAAAAATCGGTTGTATGGAGGATATATGCTATAGGGGTCCGATCCGTCCGGTTCCGTCAAATGTCTAATCGGACACCCAAATACACCCGCTCACCAAATTTTATCAAGATATCTCAAAAATTGAGGGACTAGTTTGCATACAAACAGACAGACGAACAGACGGACAGACGGACATGGCTAAATCAACTCAGCACTTCAACCTGATTATTTCGGTATACTTAATGGTGGGTCTATCTATTTTCCTTTAAGGACTTAGAATTTTGGGTTTCGTGACGAAATTAATATACCATTTCATTTTCATGAAAGGTATAAAAATAGGTAGGAACTTTGTGTGAGGATGCAAAGTTTCAGGTTTTTTGTGGTCTGCGTGTAAAAACTATGACTACGAATCACGTATTTCAACAATATATGACGTAGACGTAACTATTTGATGAAATTTGATTAATTTTGAAGCTTCTAGCTGTAAAAAACGGGCAAAAAAATGCAGTTTATATGGGGTGTATAATATATATACGACCGATCTCTATGATTTTTTCAGACAAAAATATATGCTATATACGTAAGCATTTAGTGAAATTTGAAGCTTCTAGCTGTTAAAATGGGGCAGAAATTGCGCAAAGTTTCTTATCTGAACAATCGGTTCTATGAGATATATACTATACATACCACCGATTTCAATGATTTTTTCAGACAACACGTAAGCATTTGGTGAAATTTGAAGCTTCTAGCTGTTAAAATGGGGAAGAAATTGCGCAAAGTTTCTTATCTCAACAATCGGTTGTATGAGATATATACTATATATACCACCGGTCTCTATGATTTTTTCAGACAACAGTACATGCTATACACGTAAACATTTGGTGAAATTTGAACATATCTAAACGATTTGTAAAATAAATATAAAATAAAAAATAGGTAGGTACTTTGTGTGAGCATGTAAAAACTATGACTACGAATCACGTATTTCAAAAATATATGACCTAAACGTAACTATTTGATGAATTTTGAAGCTTCTAGCCATAAAAAGGGGCAAAAATGACAGTTTATATGAAGTATATAATATATATACCACCGATCTCTATGATTTTTTCAGACAACAATATATGCTATATACGTAAGCAATTGGTGAAATTTGAAGCTTCTAGCTGTTAAAACGGGGCAGAAATTGCGCAAAGTTTCTTATCTGAACAATCGGTTGTATGAGATATATACTATGTATACCACCGATCTCAATGATTTTTTCAGACATCAATATATGCTATACACGTAAACATTTGGTGAAATTTGAAGCTTCTAGCTGTTAAAATGGGGCCGAAATCGCAAAAAAAAAATATATATACTATATATATACTATATATACCATCATATATATATTATATATATCACCGATCTCTATGATTTTTTGACACAACAATATATACTATATACCTAAGCAATCGGTGAAATTTGAAGCTTATAGCTGTTAAAACGGGGCAGAAATTGCGCAAAGTTTCTAATCTGAACAATCGGTTCTATGAGATATATACTATATATACCGCCGATTTCAATGATTTTTTTCAGACAACAATATATGCTATACACGTAAGCATTTGGTGAAATTTGAAGCTTCTAGATGTTAAAATGGGGAAGAAATTGCGCAAAGTTTCTTATCTCAACAATCGGTTGTATGAGATATATACTATATATACCACCGGTCTCTATGATTTTTTCAGACAACAGTATATGCTATACACGTAAACATTTGGTGTAATTTGAACATATCTAAACGATTTGTAAAATAAATATAAAATAAAAAATAGGTAGGTACTTTGTGTGAGGATGCAAAGCTTCACGTTTTTTGTGGTCTGCATGTAAAAACTATGACTACGAATCACGTATTTCAAAAATATATGACCTAAAGGTAACTATTTGATGAATTTTGAAGCTTCTAGCCGTAAAAAGGGGCAAACATGACAGTTTATATGAAGTATATAATATATATACCACCGATCTCTATGATTTTTTCAGACAACAATATATGCTATATACGTAAGCAATTGGTGAAATTTGAAGCTTCTAGCTGTTAAAACGGGGCAGAAATTGCGCAAAGTTTCTTATCTGAACAATCGGTTGTATGAGATATATACTATGTATACCACCGATCTCAATGTTTTTTCAGACAACAATATATGCTATATAGTAAGCATTTGGTGAAATTTGAAGCTTCTAGCTGTTAAAACATGGCAGAAATTGCGCAAAGTTTCTTATCTGAACAATCGGTTGTATGAGATATATACTATATCTACAACCGATCGCTATAATTTTTTCAGACAACAATATATGCTACATACGTAAGCATTCGGTGAAATTTGAAGTTTCTAGCTGTTAAAATGGAGCTAAAATTGCGAATATATATATATATATATATACTATATATACCACCATATATATACTATATATGCTATATACGTAAGCATTCATTGAAATTTGAAGCCTCTAGCTCTTAAAATAGGGCAGTAATTACGAAAAGTTTCTTATCTGAACAATCGGTTGTGGGGGATATATACTATATATACGACTGATCTCATCAATTTTTTCAGGCAACAATATGTGTAATATTCAAAATTATATGGTGAAGCTTGAAGCTTCAATCTGTTAAATTGAGTAAGATATGACCAAAATTCTCTTTTTCTGAAAAATCGGTTGTATGGAGGATATATGCTATAGGGGTCCGATCCGGCCCGTTCCGACAAATGTCTAATCGGACACCCAAATACACCCGCTCACCAAATTGTATCAAGATATCTCAAAAATTGAGGGATTAGTTTGCATACAAACAGGCAGACGGACAGACGGACATAGCTAAATCAACTCAGCTCTTCATCCTGATTATTTCGGTATACTTAATGGTGGGTCTATCTATTTTCCTTTAAGGACTTACAATTTTGGGTTTCGTGAAGAAATTAATATACCATTTCATTTTCATGAAAGTTATAAAAATAGGTAGGTACTTTGTGTGAGGATGCCAAGCTTCACGTTTTTTGTGGTCTGCATGTAAAAACTATGACTACAAATCACGTATTTCAAAAATATATGACGTAAACGTAACTATTTGATGAAATTTGATGAATTTTGAAGCTTCTAGCCGTAAAAAAGGGGCAAAAATGACAGTTTATATGAAGTATATAATATATATACAACCGATCTCTATGATTTTTTCAGACAACAATATATGCTATATACGTAAGCATTTGGTGAAATTTGAAGCTTGTAGCTGTTAAAACGGGGCAGAAATTGCGCAAAGTTTCTTATCTGAACAATCGGTTGTATGAGATTTATACTATGTATACCACCGATCTCAATGATTTTTTTAAGACATCAATAAATGCTATACACGTAAGCATATGGTGAAATTTGAAGCTTCTAGCTGTTAAAATGGGACCGAAATCGCAAAAAAAATATATATATACTATATATACCATCATATATATATTATATATATCACCGATCTCTATGATTTTTTAACACTACAATATATACTATATACGTAAGCAATCGGTGAAATTCGAAGCTTCTAGCTGTTAAAACGGGGCAGAAATTGCGCAAAGTTTCTTATCTGAACAATCGGTTGTATGAGATATATACTATGTATACCACCGATCTCAATGATTTTTTCAGACATCAATAAATGCTATACACGTAAGCATTCGGTGAAAATTGAAGCTTCTAGCTTTTAAAATGCGGCCGAAATCGCAAAAAAAAATATATATACTATATATATATTATATATATCACCGATCTCTATGATTTTTTGACACAACAATATATACTATATACGTAAGCATTCAGTGCAATTGGAAGCTTCTAGCTTTTAAAGTGGGCTAAAATTGCGAAAATATATATATACTATATATATACTATATATACCACCATATATATACTATAAATAACACCGATCTTTATGATTTTTCCAGACAACAATATATGCTATATACGTAAGCATTCGTTAAAATTTGAAGCTACTAGCTCTTAAAATAGGGCAGTAATTACGAAAAGTTTCTTATCTGAACAATCGGTTGTGGGGATATATACTATATATACGACCGATTTCATCAATTTTTTCACGCAACAATATGTGCAATATACGAAAGTATATGGTGAAGTTTGAAACTTCAATCTGTTAAATTTAGTAAGATATTACAAAAATCCTCTTTTTCTGAAAAATCGGTTGTATGGAGGATTTATGCTATAGGGGTCCGATCCGGCCTGTTATAACAAATGTCTAATCGGACACCCAAATACACCCGCTCACCAAATTTTATCAAGATATCTCAAAAATTGAGGGAATAGTTTGCATACAAACAGACTGACGGACTGACGGACAGACGGACATGGCTAAATCAACTCAGCTCTTCAACCTGATTATTTCGGTATACTTAATGGTGGGTCTATCTATTTTCCTTTAAGGACTTTCAATTTTGGGTTTCGTGACGAAATTAATATACCATTTAATTTTCATGAAAGGTATAAAAAAGGGTCAAATTGATAGTGGCATTACTACAATTAGTTATTCACAAAAACAGATTTAAGAGGAATTGGTGAAGGTATAACAAGCACTATTGGCACGGTTAAAGCAGATTTAAAAGATGATTACCTATTTATTAGACACAAATTTCACGTAGAAGAAGACAATTTCCTAATCCCATGCGATGGCATATTGGGATTGGATTTCATAAAAAAATATAACTGCATTTTAGATTATCAAAAAGAAGGGGATATCCTAATACTAAGACCATATGATTACCCAGAAAACATAATCATTCAGATGTCTGATAAACCAAGAATCAATAGCATTTCAATTCCCGCAAGATCAGAAGTAGTTCGACAAATTCACATTAAAAATAATAATTCCGATTTACTAATTCCACAACAAGAATTATCTGAAGGAATCTTTATTGCATACACCTTAGCAAATTCACACCAAACATTTGTTAGAATTATAAATACAACAGATAAAAATACAACACTCCAAGATTTGAATATACGCACAGAAAATTTTGGTGATTATACAATAACAAAAAATAATAAACTTGAAAATAAGGCCAACACTTTTCACACACAATTCACTTAACGCATTATGTGCAGAATTCATTGACATCTTTTCATTAGAAACAAGACCAATTACTACTAATAATTTTTAGAAACAAAAACTTCATATGAAAGACAATAACCCGGTTTACGTAAAAAACTACAGAATACCAAAATCCCATAAGACTGAAATTAATAAACAAGTAAATAAATTAATTAAAGAAGTTTCAGAATTTAATAGTCCGATTCTATTAGTACCCAAAAAATCACTTCCAAATAACCAAGAAAAAAAATGGAGAATGGTTGTTGATTACAGACAAGTAAATAAAAAACTAACTGAAGATAAATTCCCGTTGCCAAGAATTGATGACATACTAGATCAATTAGGAAGAGCCAAATATTTTTCATGTATCGGTTTAATGTCTGGCTTTCACCAAATAGAACTCAGCCTAGAGTCAAGGGATATCACATCCTCTACAGCAGATAACGGTACTTATCGTTTTAAAAGATTACCTTATGGCCTTAAAGTGGCTCCAAACTCATTCCAGAGGATGATGACGTTAGCATTCGCAGGCTTAAGACCTTCACAAGTATTTTTATACATGGACGATTTCGTCGTATTAGGATCCTCGGAAAAACCTATGATTAAAAAAAGATTCGTTGCATTTTGCAATTACTACAGAAGATTTATTCCAAATTTTGCAGAATACTCTAGAATATTAACAAGACTTTGCATGAAAAATGTAATTTTCGATTGGACAGAAGATTGTAAAAAATCCCTTGCCTATTTGAATGCTGCATTAATAAGCCCTATTATTCTACAATATTACGATTTCAGTAAACAATTTTTTATAACAACAGATGCTAGCGGTTATGCTTGTTGGACAGTTTTGAGTCAAGAGCACGAAGGAAGGCAACTACCAAGTGCCTACGCGTCAAGATCATTTGCAAAAGGAGAAATAAATAAAGCAACGATTGAAAAAGAATTAGCGGCCATTCATTGGCCCATAACATATTTTAGACCGTACGTTTATGGTAGAAAATTCTTAATCAAAGCAGACCATATACCCTTAACATTTCTATTTTCAATGAAAAATCTGCATCAAAATTAACTCGAATCAGGTTGGATTTGGAAGCGTATGATTTCGAGGTGGAGTATATAGCAGGAAAAGAAAATTATGTAGCAGACGCGCTATCACGCATAGATATCAAATACATAAAAGAGATATCAACAAAAGCGTGAAAAATATTAAAAGTTACGACTAGATCGGAAACTAATAAGAATTCCAGTAATAACAGTAATAAAAATGAAGAAAAGAAAAGTCACAATGAGAACCCTATAATATATGAAGCGCTAAATAAATGTGAAGTAAAAAGACTAGTCCAGCTCGTTTTCGATCCTCCCAAATTATATTTCACAAAACGGAAAGAAAATTAGTAGCGAAATTAATATAAAAAACCTAATTGTTGAGGCGAAGATTGACTTAGGCCAATTCTTTACCAGGCTTATGGAAGAAGCCGGCAATTTGGGAATTGAAAAAATACAGTTGTCCTTAGGACACAAATTGTTTAATTATACTTGAGTAGAAACATTTAAAGAAATACGTACCACAGTTCTCAAAAATTTAATTATAGCATTGACTTTTGAAAATTTTTGTCGAAGAGAAGAGTGTTTTAATGCTATTGTTGAAGCAGATAGAGAAACATATGAAAATATCATGAAACAAAAGAGAGTCAATGTAGCGTGGGACTCTTGTATTACTATTGAATATGAAAGAGTATTTAGGTGTTTTAAATGTTTGGGTTTCAATCATAAAGCTGTTGAAAATATTAACAAAAAAGCTTGTAGTAAATGTGGAGGTAATCACGACTTCAAAGATTGTATATAAATTGCCTATAATTGTGTAAATTGTTGTGAACTTGTACAGAAAAAACTGTTAGAGATGGATGTACACCATGCTGCATTCAGTAAAGAATGTCCAGCATATAAAAGATACATTCAGGTTAAAACCAAAACTAGAAAGAAGGAATCAAATAGGAGCAATCTAATTTGTCTGTATCTCAATATAAATAGTATTTTAGGGAACAAAGCAGAATTGGAAAGACTGATTGAAATTAAAAATCCAGCTTTAATACTGTGTGCTGAAACATGTACCACAAATTTAATAATGAATTAGGAGTTGAGCATACAAACTTATAACCTAGTCAGATGTGATTCACATAGTAGGCATACAGGTGGTGTTCTGGTGTATGTGCATGATTCCATCGAATATAGCATTAAGTATAATAAATAGCCAAAAAAATGTGGGGTATCTTTATTAAATTGAAGCATTTTAACCCAAAATGGCAAATCAGTGTGGTTTATCACTCACCGAGCACAAGCGATGCGGATTTCATAAACTACTTACGTACCGTCTTATGTAGTACTGGTGAGCTGTCTGTAAACAACATTCTTTTAGGCGATTTTAATATTAATTTAAATAATATGTCAACATATAGTATACAATTAGTTGAACTTTTTAAATCATACTATATGTATCAAACAATTGATTTTGATACTCGTATAACCGATGTATCCAAAACAAAAATTTATTTACTTTTTTCGAATACTAAAGACATAGTGTGTGAAAAGTTAGATGATCACCAAATTTCTGATCAGGAAACAATACAATTTAAGATAAAAATAAGCCCTAAATTTAGAATGAGGAGCCCTATAAAAAATAATCAATCACTTACAAATCAATTGCTCATATGTGATTTTAGCAATTTTGACAGAGTAAGTTTGGATAATAAAGTTTCGATCATTAATACCAATATTTTGAGTGTTATGCAAAATCTAACTTATGAAAAAGTTGTTCAATTAAAATTAATGAATAAATGGTATGACACTGAGTTAGCCAATATGAATAAATATAAATTTGAACTGTATAAACTGGTGCAAACTTCAGGAGAATGGGATGAGTACAGAAACATAAAAAAAATTCAAAGAGCTTGTGAAAATTAAAAAACTAAAACATATAGAACATAAAATAAATAGCTATAGCCATGATAGTAAAATGATGTGGAAACATTTGAAACAGGAAATAAGTATGGGAAAGGAAACTTCATCAATAAAGAAAATAGAAAAATTATCAAGCATTGGTATTAAAGATATTGAATTAGATTGGTTTGATTATTTCTTAACAAATCGAAAGCAAAGAACAATAATTGGTTCAGCATTATCGAACGAAGTTGACGTTAAGATTGGTTTACCCCAAGGCTCTGTGCTAGCTCCAATCTTATTTAACATTTATATTAATGATATTAAGTCTATATTGAAATTCAGTCCCATAAAACTATTTGCGGATGATGCACTAATTTCCATAAATGGTAGGAATGAACATGAAATAAGAGAAAAACTGCAAAGTGATTTAGATGCTCTCTATATTTGGATATGTGATAACAGACTAAAAATCAATATTGAAAAACCTAAATATATGGTAATAACAAGGAAGAATATTGCTCATTTTGAAACTATTAAAATAAATAATACTAAAATTAAAAAGGTGCAGATGATTAAATATCTCGGCATTCAAATAGATTGCAAACTAAAATTTGATGGCCATGTTGATTATATAACAGGTAAAATAGCTAAAAAAATATATTTCATTTAAAAAACCTGTAAAAACTTGATTAGTTATTATAAAGCAAAAGTATATAGGTCCATAATTGAGCCATACATCATATATTGTTTCTTTTTTTTTTTTTTTTTATAATTTGTTTATTTGCAATCTATTTTAAAATAATAAGCAAATTCTATAACATATGACTAAGAAAAGTGACTTATATTATTGAACACCATTGAGGTCAATAATAATATATGTGCTTACAATTATGCAACTTACATAAATGTGAGCTTATATTCAGACATCTAAGTTACATTTTAATATTTTAGTTTTACATTTAGTTATTAAATTCTAAAGGGAAGGTCTAATACATGATGCCTTTTAAGTCTAATAATTTCATTAGATTCATCAAGTAATGCCACTGCTAGCCCGTTATCATGATTACTTATTCTCTGTAAATATTTTGTACTAATTCTTTTAATTTCATTTTTTATAAAAGGAATTTCTAGATCAGAATGAATGGCTTTATTAGTAAGGAACCAGGGTGCACCAGTAATTAATCTTAAAGTTTTGGACTGGTATCTTTGTAGAATTTCTATACTGGCTTTAGTATGGCCTTATATATTAAAATTTTATTTTTAAGATCTATCGGTGATTTCGGGCCTAGTAGCCAGTAAAGTTTGTTGGTTTGTATCTTTAATTGTTTACTTTTGGCTTGAATATGGCATTTCCAGGTTAGCCGTTTGTCCAAATGTATACCAAGATATTTGACACTGTCATGTTTGGGAATTATATCACCATTTAGCTGCAGTGAAGGGCAGTCTTTCCTTCTAAGTGAAAACAAAACGTGTACAGATTTGTTTGTGTTTACTTTTATTTTCCATCGGTCCAGCCACGTCTGTATCTCGTTTAATTCTCTCAACTAGATTAGTTGCATCAATTGGAGACTGACTTGATGCTAGGATAGCGGTGTCATCAGCATATGTAGCAATTAGAATATTTTCGGTTTCGGGTATGTCAGATGTAAAAATGGTATATAGTATAGGGCCCAGTACGCTGCCCTGTGGTACTCCAGCTTTAATGTGTCCTATTTCAGATATTTCTTCATTCACTCTAACGTAAAATGATCTTTCGGCAAGGTAAGACTTTAGTGTTAGATAAAAAGGTGTAGGAAGTATATTTTTTAATTTATATAACAGGCCTTGATGCCATACTTTGTCAAATGCTTGCTGTACGTCCAAAAATGCGGCAGAGCAGTATTCCTTTCTTTCAAAGGAATCCGTTATGAAATTAACAACGCGGTGGCATTGTTCGGGTGTACCATGATATCGGCGAAAACCAAATTGATGTTCGGGTATTACCATATTTTCTTTCAGTATTGGGAATAATCTGCGCAAAAATAGTCTTTCACATATTTTGGAGAATAGTGTCAATAAACTGATTGGCCTGTAAGAAGATATTTGATTTTCAGGTTTTGTCGCTTTAAGAACCATAACTATTTCGGCGCACTTCCATTGCGTGGAAAAATAGTTTAATCTTAATATTGAGTTATATATCAGAGTTAAGAACATGATTCCTTTTTTCGGTAAGCACTTGGCCACTTTGGCGTCAATTTTATCATACCCAGGAGATTTATTGTTACTCAAGTTTTTGATCTGAGAAGAAATTTCTTTCGGTGTAATATGTTTTATCGGTAGAGATAATTGACATGGAGTATCCAGAGATGCAAGCACATCATAATCGTTATTGCTTTGGTTTATAAACGGAGTAAACGTTGTCTCTAGATACTTAGCATATGCATTAGCCTTACTCTTATCTGTCCTACACCAAACGTTGTTACTATCTTTTATAGGCGCATTTCTCTTTTTGGGACATTTGAGGTATTTCGTAGCATTCCAGATCTTATGGTCATCAACATTTCTATCATTTAAGCTGTGTATATAATCTGATACTGATTTATTTTTGAATTCTATTAGTTTTTCCTTAACCTGAGTTGTAGCTCTATTTAGTGCAGTTTTGTCTATTGGATTTCTGGTAGTTTGCCATTTTTTCCGAAGGCGTCTCTTATGCTTAATTAGTGCTCTTATCTCACCACTTACATGCATACAGCTACGAGATTTAAACTCATTACTCGTTTGGGGAGTAGAAGCAAAGGCCGCTTCGTGAATTTGATTTGTGAAATATTCCACTGCATTATCAAGTTCAACTGAAGTTTTAATTGATATATTAAGTTTTAAATTTTTAGTTAACCAGTCTTGAAAAATATTAATTTGACTCTTACTGCTTAATGCTTTGTACTTCTGTTGTCTCAGGCTAGTTAGAGTGTCGTAACTAATAATGATAGGATAATGATCGGAGCTGAGTTCTTCAGAACTGACTACTTCTAGTAATTGGGCTAGGATACCATTGTACACAGCGAAATCTAATAAATCTGGAATTTTCGATGAGTCACTGGGCCAATACGTAGGCTCACCAGTCGACAAAGTCCTAAAATTATTTTTAACAACACATTTGTAAAGCTCTCTTCCCTTTGGGTTAGAAGTACGTGAGCCCCACCAGGGGTGCTTCGCGTTATAATCGCCTCCTACTAAAAATCTAGGTCCTAAAGAGTTAAACAAGTTTTCATATTCAGCAGTTTTGATTGTATGGCGTGGAGGTTTATACAATGCATAAATTTGTAGGTCGGCATTGTTTGCTTTTATTTTTATTCCAGCGGCTTGTATTGATGTGGTTTGTTTTGGTTCTAGCACACCATACTTTATACTAGATCTTACTAGCACAGCACAACCAGCATGCGCCCTATTGCTTGGGTGATTACATGTGACTAAATCGTAGTTTTTAATTTTGAAATAGGTTTTGGTAGTAAAATGAGTTTCTGAGACTAACATTATGTCAATAAAGTTTTCGTTTAAAAATAATTCTGTTTCATTTGCGTAACGGGTTAAGCCGTTGGCATTCCATATTGCTAACCTTAGATTTACTTGCATAATTTATTTATGAGTAGAGACATCATATTAAGCAGCGTGTTTGTTAACTCTATTTGCTTAGTTAGTAGCTGCTCTATTTTTTCCATTGCATTTTCGCCATTCTTTTCATAGTTACCTTTTAAAACGTTTGAGTATGACTGTTTATTGTTGTTGAGTTCATTAGAATTGTTTTCGGTATAAGTTGCTTCATTGCCTAAATGAGCGTGATTTTCTGGGTTGATACTTGTACTCTCTTTAGCACGATTGTAATGTAGCGGATTTTTGCGAACAAGTTGTTGATATACAGCACAACCTTTATAATTTGCTGTGTGATGCTGGAGACAATGAACACATGTTGGGAGAGAGTCTTTAGGTTTTGTGCACTCAATTGTTGGGTGCATTAAATTACATTTCACACATTTATAGGGTTTTTTGCAATACGTTTTAGTATGTCCAAACTCTTGACACCTATGACATTGGACAATGTCACTTGTTTGACGAGGAGGTTCTACTTTAACTATTGCATTATTTAGATGTCTTAGCTCATATATTTCTTTGTTACTTTCATTCGGTTCCAAATCAACAAAGAACATTGACAAAGATTGTTTATGTATTCTGCTTTTAACATTATAAATATTTCTAACTTTATGTCCTAGCTCTGTAATTTGATTGGTAATTTCTTCGATAGGAGTGGAATAGTGAATTCCTTTTAACACTACTCTATATGATCGTTCTTGCTTTGGTTGATAGGTGTGATAACTGATTTTGCTTATATCTAAATTTGTGACAGTTTTTCTGTAAGCATCAATGTTTTTTACCATAAGTCTAATTTTTCCATCTGCTAGAGATTTATAACTAAAGTCTTTTTTATCAATCACACTAGAAATATAGTTTATCATTTCACTTATATTTACTACGCCTGGTATGATTAATGGTGGTGGCTTTGGAATAGTCGACTCTGCTTCCTTGCTCGCTGCTAGATTATCATCCTCTCCTGGGAGACTCCTCATTGACACGTTTTCCAATTTTAGTTGGCACATTTTGCCACATCAAAACAGTATTGTCATTTTCATCATCGTTCTCTCCTGTAGCATTCATATTGAGTGCTTTGTTTGTGATAAACAGAAGAAACAAAAACACAAAGATTTACTCTCACTTTCGTTGTCAATAGCTGAAATTTGATAAACACGTATGTTCGCTCGCACGGTCAATCAACGACTGCCCGATACTTGAACCTAGGATTTTCGGTGTGGTAGGCGGAGCACGCTACGCTTGATACAACTACTAGCAAATTTATTATTATTTTTTTTTAATATTAATTTTTTCGCTCAAGTTTCAGCTGACTGACGTACAAACAGATGCCTTTTTGTGATTTTTCACTATTCACTGTTGTACTATTTTCTTTAACTTGAAGGATTCGCAAATCGATAAACTACAAAAAATGCAGAATAAAGCTATGCGCTTTATATTAGGTAAACGTTTTGATACCCCATTTTGATACCATTTTGATATGCTACAAAGTTTGAATTGGATGAGCGTAAAACAGCAAATATATTTACACAGTATGAAGTTTATATACAACATAAAAACCGGAAATTTGCCTGATTATCTAAAAACAAGTATTAAATTTAACTACGAGGTTCATGACAGAAATACGAGGCAGAGAAATGATTTTAAATTACCTAATTACACAACGGAGTCTGAAAAAAATAGTCTTTTTGACAAAGGGTTAAAATGCTTCAACGAATTACCTGCAAATATTAAGAATTGTGATAATAACTTATTTAAGAAAAGAGTATATGCTCACGCGAAAACAACGAATATAAAATAAATACTAGGATTCGAATGAATTTTTGTTAGATGTCTCAAATTCAAATTCAAATACTAATTTAAGTTCAATTTCGTACATAGTACATAATGTTAATTAATGCAATAATGCTTTAGGTGTTGATCTAGGCTCTAAGAGTCGTAATAGATAAATAAATAAATAAATTATGTTATGTTGTTTGGGCCAATTTATAAATTATTGGTTTGCTAAGATGAGGCCACAAATGCTCATTTTAGCAAACTAAATAAATTATATTTTCAAACGGTAAGTTGCCATCGAAGATGTTTTTTTTGTGAGGATTTGACATTTGTTCATTTATCAGTGTCTTTCAAAATGCCGCGAGTCAGAAGATCAAATCTTTCGCGTCAAACCCGGAATGCAAGTAGACTTCGCAATATCGTCAACCAATTGAATACGGACGAACAACAAATAGTAAGAGAAGAGCGCCGTGAGAGAGCGCAAAGAGACAGGCGGTAAGTGAGACGGCTCAGCTAACAATGAGAAATCGTCGAATATATCAACTAACGCAACAACGTGAAAATCGAAATCAGGGAACCTGAAGAAGTGCTTCAAGTGTTTATTTGGATAGAGTAGCATTTCATTATGATTGCACAATTGACTACAGCTCGCTTCCTTCCATTCAAATTGGACCGATGGAGGTTTTGTGTAGCCATTGCAGTACATTGAAGGTCGCTGGAGAAACACCTGGGTTATGCTGTCTCAGTGGCAAGATAAATTACCACTATTACCCTTGCCGCCAGAGCCATTGCGTTCCCTGCTTCATGGTGAAACATTGGAATCTGTTATGGTCCACTTGGGAGAGTTACCCTTGGAACGCACCAAGTGGCGAGTGATGGGGAGAAGGTTAGGATTCACCCTCACTCAAGTCTGCCTGGGGTGGTTAAAACATTTTTTATATATATACCATCATATATATATTATATATATCACCGATCTCTAAGATTTTTTAACACTACAATATATACTATATACGTAAGCAATCGGTGAAATTTGAAGCTTCTAGCTGTTAAAACGGGGCAGAAATTGCGCAAAGTTTCTTATCTGAACAATCGGTTGTATGAGATATATACTATGTATACCACCGATCTCAATGATTTTTCAGACATCAATAAATGCTATACACGTAAGCATTCGGTGAAAATTGAAGCTTCTAGCTGTTAAAATGGGGCCGAAATCGCAAAAAAAATATATATACTATATATATATTATATATATCACCGATCTCTATGATTTTTTGACACAACAATATATACTATATACGTAAGCATTCGGTGCAATTGGAAGCTTCTAGCTTTTAAAGTGGGCTAAAATTGCGAAAATATATATATACTATATATATAATGTATAATGTATAATGTATTTATTTATTACGGCTTTCCTAAGCCTAACTTAAATCTATTTTACATGTTTATAATTGGCTTCTGGACTATGCAATCTAGAATAGTTACATCTATGTCCTACCTTGGAGTACTATGGATGGGAGACTTCCAGATCATGCAAACAAAGCGTTGTGATTATGTAGTATGTAGGCATTTTACGCATGTTAGTAAAGCGCGAAGGCAACATCTGCACGGCGATGCACTGAGTTAATCGAGTGATGCGTTTCAGTATGTGCTTCGGCAACCTTTGTTGTATGCGCACAAGAGCTTGGAAGTCTTGGCGCTACACAGCAGTATAGTTTCGCTGCACTTCTATCGATGCTATGGAAGTCCGCCTGTCCAGCACTAAATTGGTAGTGTTCTGCAATAATTGTACAATTTTTGTTTAAATTTATTAGAATGACATGATTTAATATCAATCGGTAGTTCATTATATGATTTAAGACCTTTATAATACAGATTACATTTGTCTGCTTCAGTTTTATAAGCCGGCAGATTAAAATCATTTTTATTACGAGTATTTACAGAGTGCACATCTTTTACATATTTTATATTAGTCCTCAAATACGCAGGCAAAGTTCCTTCTATTATGTTTTTAATAAATTTTATGGTATAATAAAAAAGTTGCTGTCTAATGCTAAGCCAATTAAGAGAGCATAGCATGTCTCTGATAGGTG
Organism: Eurosta solidaginis; assembly: GCF_040869045.1. NCBI lineage: Eukaryota > Metazoa > Arthropoda > Insecta > Diptera > Tephritidae > Eurosta > Eurosta solidaginis. The sequence continues at coordinate 66,609,598 of NC_090324.1, read as the reverse complement.
TGTCATACCGTTTTTTGAGAATGAATCTCATAGCGCGGTTCTGTTGCTTTTTTAGCTTGTATATCTGACTATCTCGCAAGATGAAAAATATAGTTGGGCAATAAATAAAATTAAGTTCGATTATAGATCTGTAGACGATGATTTTATACCTTCTATTTAAATATTTGCAGGTTCGTTGTGTAAAATATAACTTTTTCGCTATTTTTCCTACCGTATAATCCACGTGCTCGTTGAAATTCAGCTTATCATCTATTTTTATTCCCAAGTATTTTATAATGCTGACTTTTTCAATTAGTTCGTTATTTATATTTAAGTTTTGTAGCTCATTGTTTTGAAAATTGCGTCTAGATATAACCATAAATTTCGTTTTATTGACATTCACTTTTAGTCTGTTTACGCATAACCAACCATATACGCTGTTAAGATCTTCTTGTAGCTTAGCATATATTTCAGTAATATTGTTCCCACTTATCATCAGCAATGTATCATCAGCAAACAATTTTATTTCACAGTGCTTAATGGAGCTAGTTATATCATTAATATATATATTGAACATTATGGGTGCCAGCACAGACCCTTGAGGTAGACCAACAGGTACCTCCCTTTTATCCGATACGGACGTTCCAATGACTGTTCTTTGGTATCTGTTAATTAGGAAGTCTTGAAACCATTTTAGTTCTATACCAGAAACGCCAATGCAAGAAAGCTTTTTCAGCATTAATTTTTGGTCGATCGTCTCGAATGCACGCTTTAAATCCAAAAACACAGCTAATATGTGTTTTTTCCTGCTTAAGTCTTCTTTCCAGTTAGCTAAAACCCAATTCAAAGCACTTTCACATGAATGTTTTTTTCGAAAACCAGATTGTTGAGGTATAATAATTACATTATCTTCTAAATATTTTACCAGCTGATTTTTTACCACTGTTTCCAAAATTTTTTCATCACATTGTAACGTGTTAATAGGTCTTATCTCCTCAGCTTTGATGGTATTTTTCACTTTTTCTAATGGCACAACTATAGAAGATTTCCATAAACTAGGAACGAGACCTTTATCTAAGCTCTCATTAACAAGCTGAGAATAGAAAAAAAACCGTATACGTTATGGAATCTTTAACGACTCCTTCCGACACAAGTTTCTTCCCTCCAATTTTATTTTTAAACTTACTTACTATATCAACTATCTCTGAAGTGGAAACTTTCTGAAACTTAAAAACATTACGGCCATTTTGCTCATCTATAGTACCTTCATTACTAAAAGAAGTAGGAATATTCATGCTAATCTCCAATATACTATCAATGAAATAGTCATTCAAAGACTGCGCTATTTCATTTTCCTCTGTGTAGAGTTGGTCGTTTATTTTAATTTTTTTAATACCATTATTTTCTTTAGCCATGCTTATGGAATTTTTCAAGTTTTTCCACATGACCTTACTATCACCAGCACTATGGTTGATTTTTTTTTCCATGTACTTGGCTTTTTTTATCTTAATTAGCCGTTTATATTGGCGGTATATATACTATATATACCACCATATATATACTATAAATAACACCGATCTTTATGATTTTTCCAGACAACAATATATGCTATATACGTAAGCATTCGTTAAAATTTGAAGCTACTAGCTCTTAAAATAGGGCAGTAATTACGAAAAGTTTCTTATCTGAACAATCGGTTGTGGGGATATATACTATATATACGACCGATTTCATCAATTTTTTCACGCAACAATATGTGCAATATACGAAAGTATATGGTGAAGTTTGAAACTTCAATCTGTTAAATTTAGTAAGATATTACAAAAATCCTCTTTTTCTGAAAAATCGGTTGTATGGAGGATTTATGCTATAGGGGTCCGATCCGGCCTGTTATGACAAATGTCTAATCGGACACCCAAATACACCCGCCCACCAAATTTTATCAAGATATCTCAAAAATTGAGGAAATAGTTTGCATACAAACAGACAGACGGACTGACGGACAGACGGACATGGCTAAATCAACTCAGCTCTTCAACCTGATTATTTCAGTATATTTAATGGTGGGTCTATCTATTTTCCTTTAAGGACTTTCAATTTTGGGTTTCGTGACGAAATTAATATACCATTTAATTTTCATGAAAGGTATACAAAAGGGTCAAATTGATAGTGACATTACTACAATTAGTTATTCACAAAAACAGATTTAAGAGGAATTGGTGAAGGTATAACAAGCACTATTGGCACGGTTAAAGCAGATTTAAAAGATGATTACCTATTAATTAGACACAAATTTCACGTAGAAGAAGACAATTTCCTAATCCCATGCGATGGCATATTGGGATTGGATTTCATAAAAAAATATAACTGCATTTTAGATTATCAAAAAGAAGGGGATATCCTAATACTAAGACCATATGATTACCCAGAAAACATAATCATTCAGATGTCTAATAAACCAAGAATCAATAGCATTTCAATTCCCGCAAGATCAGAAGTAGTTCGACAAATTCACATTAAAAATAATAATTCCGATTTACTAATTCCACAACAAGAATTATCTGAAGGAATCGTTATTGCAAACACCTTAGCAAATTCACACCAAACATTTGTTAGAATTATAAATACAACAGATAAAAATACAACACTCCAAGATTTGAATATACGCACAGAAAATTTTGGTGATTATACAATAACAAAAAATAATAAACTTGAAAATAAGGCCAACACTTTTCACACACAATTCACTTAACGCATTATGTGCAGAATTCATTGACATCTTTTCATTAGAAACAAGACCAATTACTACTAATAATTTTTAGAAACAAAAACTTCATATGAAAGACAATAACCCGGTTTACGTAAAAAACTACAGAATACCGAAATCCCATAAGACTGAAATTAATAAACAAGTAAATAAATTAATTAAAGAAGTTTCAGAATTTAATAGTCCGATTCTATTAGTACCCAAAAAATCACTTCCAAATAACCAAGAAGAAAAATGGAGAATGGTTGTTGATTACAGACAAGTAAATAAAAAACTAACTGAAGATAAATTCCCGTTGCCAAGAATTGATGACATACTAGATCAATTAGGAAGAGCCAAATATTTTTCATGTATCGGTTTAATGTCTGGCTTTCACCAAATAGAACTCAGCCTAGAGTCAAGGGATATCACATCCTCTACAGCAGATAACGGTACTTATCGTTTTAAAAGATTACCTTATGGCCTTAAAGTGGCTCCAAACTCATTCCAGAGGATGATGACGTTAGCATTCGCAGGCTTAAGACCTTCACAAGCATTTTTATACACGGACGATTTCGTCGTATTAGGATCCTCGGAAAAACCTATGATTAAAAAAAGATTCGTTGCATTTTGCAATTACTACAGAAGATTTATTCGAAATTTTGCAGAATACTCTAGAATATTAACAAGACTTTGCATGAAAAATGTAATTTTCGATTGGACAGAAGATTGTAAAAAATCCCTTGCCTATTTGAAGGCTGCATTAATAAGCCCTATTATTCTACAATATTACGATTTCAGTAAACAATTTTTTATAACAACAGATGCTAGCGGATATGCTTGTTGGACAGTTTTGAGTCAAGAGCACGAAGGAAGGCAACTACCAAGTGCCTACGCATCAAGATCATTTACAAAAGGAGAAATAAATAAAGCAACGATTGAAAAAGAATTAGCGGCCATTCATTGGCCCATAACATATTTTAGACCGTACGTTTATGGTAGAAAATTCTTAATCAAAGCAGACCATATACCCTTAACATTTCTATTTTCAATGAAAAAATCTTCATCAAAATTAACTCGAATCAGGTTGGATTTGGAAGTGTATGATTTCGAGGTGGAGTATATAGCAGGAAAAGAAAATTATGTACAGACGCGCTATCACGCATAGATATCAAATACATAAAAGAGTATCAACAAAAGCGTGAAAAATATTAAAAGTTACGACTAGATCGGAAACTAATAAGAATTCCAGTAATAACAGTAATAAAAATGAAGAAAAGAAAAGTCACAATGAGAACCCTATAATATATGAAGCGCTAAATAAATGTGAAGTAAAAAGACTAGTCCAGCTCGTTTTCGATCCTCCCAAATTATATTTCAAAAAAGGAAAGAAAATTGGTAGCGAAATTAATATAAAAAACCTAATTGTTGAGGCGAAGATTGACTTAGGCCAATTCTTTACCAGGCTTATGGAAGAAGCCGGCAATTTGGGAATTGCAAAATACAGTTGTCCTTAGGACACAAATTGTTTAATTATACTTGAGTAGAAACATTTAAAGAAATACGTACCACAGTTCTCAAAAATTTAATTATAGCATTGACTTTTGAAAATTTTTGTCGAAGAGAAGAGTGTTTTAATGCTATTGTTGAAGCAGATAGAGAAACATATGAAAATATCATGAAACAAAAGAGAGTCAATGTAGCGTGGGACTCTTGTATTACTATTGAATATGAAAGAGTATTTAGGTGTTTTAAATGTTTGGGTTTCAATCATAAAGCTGTTGAAAATATTAACAAAAAAGCTTGTAGTAAAGGTGGAGGTAATCACGACTTCAAAGATTGTATATAAATTGCCTATAATTGTGTAAATTGTTGTGAACTTGTACAGAAAAAACTGTTAGAGATGGATGTACACCATGCTGCATTCAGTAAAGAATGTCCAGCATATAAAAGATACATTCAGGTTAAAACCAAAACTAGAAAGAAGGAATCAAATAGGAGCAATCTAATTTGTCTGTATCTCAATATAAATAGTATTTTAGGGAACAAAGCAGAATTGGAAAGACTGATTGAAATTAAAAATCCAGCTTTAATACTGTGTGCTGAAACATGTACCACAAATTTAATAACGAATCAGGAGTTGAGCATACAAACTTATAACCTAGTCAGATGTGATTCACATAGTAGGCATACAGGTGGTGTTCTGGTGTATGTGCATGATTCCATCGAATATAGCATTAAGTATAATAAAGCAATAGCCAAAAAAATGTGGGGTATCTTTATTAAATTGAAGCATTTTAACCCAAAATGGCAAATCAGTGTGGTTTATCACTCACCGAGCACAAGCGATGCGGATTTCATAAACTACTTACGTACCGTCTTATGTAGTACTGGTGAGCTGTCTGTAAACAACATTCTTTTAGGCGATTTTAATATTAATTTAAATAATATGTCAACATATAGTATACAATTAGTTGAACTTTTTAAATCATACTATATGTATCAAACAATTGATTTTGATACTCGTATAACCGATGTATCCAAAACAAAAATTTATTTACTTTTTTCGAATACTAAAGACATAGTGTGTGAAAAGTTAGATGATCACCAAATTTCTGATCAGGAAACAATACAATTTAAGATAAAAATAAGCCCTAAATTTAGAATGAGGTGCCCTATAAAAATTACGTCATGGGAGTACTATAATATTCAATCACTTACAAATCAATTGCTCATATGTGATTTTAGCAATTTTGACAGAGTAAGTTTGGATAATAAAGTTTCGATCATTAATACCAATATTTTGAGTGTTATGCAAAATCTAACTTATGAAAAAGTTGTTCAATTAAAATTAATGAATAAATGGTATGACACTGAGTTAGCCAATATGAATAAATATAAATTTGAACTGTATAAACTGGTGCAAACTTCAGGAGAATGGGATGAGTACAGAAACATAAAAAAAATTCAAAGAGCTTGTGAAAATTAAAAAACTAAAACATATAGAACATAAAATAAATAGCTATAGCCATGATAGTAAAATGATGTGGAAACATTTGAAACAGGAAATAAGTATGGGAAAGGAAACTTCATCAATAAAGAAAATAGAAAAATTATCAAGCATTGGTATTAAAGATATTGAATTAGATTGGTTTGATTATTTCTTAACAAATCGAAAGCAAAGAACAATAATTGGTTCAGCATTATCGAACGAAGTTGACGTTAAGATTGGTTTACCCCAAGGCTCTGTGCTAGCTCCAATCTTATTTAACATTTATATTAATGATATTAAGTCTATATTGAAATTCAGTCCCATAAAACTATTTGCGGATGATGCACTAATTTCCATAAATGGTAGGAATGAACATGAAATAAGAGAAAAACTGCAAAGTGATTTAGATGCTCTCTATATTTGGATATGTGATAACAGACTAAAAATCAATATTGAAAAACCTAAATATATGGTAATAACAAGGAAGAATATTGCTCATTTTGAAACTATTAAAATAAATAATACTAAAATTAAAAAGGTGCAGATGATTAAATATCTCGGCATTCAAATAGATTGCAAACTAAAATTTGATGGCCATGTTGATTATATAACAGTTAAAATAGCTAAAAAATATATTTCATTTAAAAAACCTGTAAAAACTTGATTAGTTATTATAAAGCAAAAGTATATAGGTCCATAATTGAGCCATACATCATATATTGTTGTACTATTTTCTTTAACTTGAAGGATTCGCAAATCGATAAACTACAAAAAATGCAGAATAAAGCTATGCGCTTTATATTAGGTAAACGTTTTGATACCCCTCTTAAAGATATGCTACAAAGTTTGAATTGGATGAGCGTAAAACAGCAAATATATTTACACAGTATGAAGTTTATATACAACATAAAAACCGGAAATTTGCCTGATTATCTAAAAACAAGTATTAAATTTAACTACGAGGTTTATGACAGAAATACGAGGCAGAGAAATGATTTTAAATTACCTAATTACACAACGGAGTCTGAAAAAAATAGTCTTTTTGACAAAGGGTTAAAATGCTTCAACGAATTACCTGCAAATATTAAGAATTGTGATAATAACTTATTTAAGAAAAGAGTATATGCTCACGCGAAAACAACGAATATAAAATAAATACTAGGATTCGAATGAATTTGTGTTAGATGTCTCAAATTCAAATTCATGTTTCAAATTCAAATACTAATTTAAGTTCAATTTCGTACATAGTACACAATGTTAATTAATGCAATAATGCTTTAGGTGTTGATCTAGGCTCTAAGAGTCGTAATAGATAAATAAATAAATAAATTATGTTATGTTGTTTGGGCCAATTTTTAAATGATTGGTTTGCTAAGATGAGGCCACAAATGCTCATTTTAGCAAACTAAATAAATTATATTTTCAAACGGTAAGTTGCCATCGAAGATGTTTTTTTTGTGAGGATTTGACATTTGTTCATTTATCAGTGTCTTTCAAAATGCCGCGAGTCAGAAGATCAAATCTTTCGCGTCAAACCCGGAATGCAAGTAGACTTCGCAATATCGTCAACCAATTGAATACGGACGAACAACAAATAGTAAGAGAAGAGCGCCGTGATAATATAACCCAACATCGTGCATCACAAAAGCAAAGAGACAGGCGGTAAGTGAGACGGCTCAGCTAACAATGAGAAATCGTCGAATATATCAACTAACGCAACAACGTGAAAATCGAAATCAGGGAACCTGAAGAAGTGCTTCAAGTGTTGATTTGGATAGAGTAGCATTTCATTATGATTGCACAATTGACTACAGCTCGCTTCCTTCCATTCAAATTGGACCGATGGAGGTTTTGTGTAGCCATTGCAGTACATTGAAGGTCGCTGGAGAAACACCTGGGTTATGCTGTCTCAGTGGCAAGATAAATTACCACTATTACCCTTGCCGCCAGAGCCATTGCGTTCCCTGCTTCATGGTGAAACATTGGAATCTGTTATGGTCCACTTGGGAGAGTTACCCTTGGAACGCACCAAGTGGCTAGTGATGGGGAAAAGGTTAGGATTCACCCTCACTCAAGTCTGCCTGGGGTGGTTAAAACATTTTTTTTTGTTTGTTAATTTCGTGCGGGTGGCATCGTCAAAAATTCCCATGACATTGACGAATTTTCAATAACACCTGGCTCAATGGTGTAGATGGTTCATCTCATCAGCTGATTTTATTCGTTTCATTGTACTGGCATAGAGATTGTCAAGAGGAGATGGCGAACGCAAAAGGGAACCGATGTATTGGCAATTATGCACTGTCGTGGTGGTAAAATTTTACCTAATTTAGCGCACAACGTTCCCACAACACACAAAAAGCTGCAAAGTTCTACGCTTTCTCTACGTTCCATTCACCTAACATCAACACAAAGGTTTGGCAGCCGGAACGCTACGTGTATAATGCTGTAGGGATGAGCTAACCATAACCATGAACCAATCGATAATCGTCCCCACAGCAGATAACTGGTTTTTTCCCATCCCTGGAAGAAAAGAAAAAAAGAATTTTTTTCTGTGTGCAAGAAGAACGTGGCGTGGTGGTACTTTTGTCGTGGCTTGTTAATGGCAGCTATTATCCACCAACGAATCTGACGCCGAAAATTCTGGACACCATTTTGGCAAACGATACCAAGCCAAGTCAAATAATCGCGATACAAAATATTCAATCAGCAACCAAAAATTTAAATTTTAACAATTCGACAGCATAACCTCTTTTTGCAAGAAGAAAGTGGCGTGGTGGTACTTTCGGTGTGGCTGGTTAATGGCATTTATTATCCGCCAACCAATCGGACGCCGAAAATTTTGGTCAAATTTTGCAAAACGATACCAAGCCAAGTCAACTAATTGCGATACAAAATATTCAGTCGGATACAAAAAATCTCGATTCAACCAATTCGACAACATAACCTCTTTTGCCAGGAAAGTCAATTAAATCCATTAAACGGCCTTTGCCGCCAGGAGCTATTCGTCCAAATATGAGTCGTGCCAGTTCACCATCGGTGGCTAAGAGTAGCGTTGCTGCGAGTCGGGTTATACCCAGATTCAGATTACGAAGCACATCTCCTGGACTTCCCGTTGTTGGTTGAGGATTTCTTCTGGATCTTGGCGCGTGTGGAATTGAGAAGTAAGCTGGGAAAATTTTGACAAGACATTACAAAGTGGACTCTGCGTACCTGGTCGAACTATTGACGCAACTATAGAGCGTATACGGCGCTTAGAAGACCAGTGTGAGGGCAGAATTGGTAATATTGGTTCGGTGGATACAACGCAGGGGCCGCTGAATATAGACCTTCATAAACAACAACCGCAAGGCCGCTTCCTATAGGCCCACCAAATCAAGCCGGGCGCAGCAACAAACGCCGGCCACAACCACCCCAGCAGGGCCACCAAGCAAATACTTGCTATCTATATTAGAGTGGGTCGTTCCATTCTGACTTGTTCAATTGACCGGGTTTCTCAACTGAACAAGTGAACTATATTTTCGATCGCGGTTCTAATTGTCCTTTTGGTCCATTGTTCTTTTGGTACGTTTTATCTAAAGTTAGCCTTTCTCGCTTCTCGTTCGCGAGCATTGTGAATTCATATGTGCATACGCAGAAATTCTGAGCACGTATGTCGATGAGACCACTTACACCAGATGTGCGTGGCATTCTTTGGGTATGGCATTGCTGCAACACTGGGCGTATGAACTAATGATGGATAACCTCTTTTGTAGATAACTAATTACATCTCTTAAACTTGGAAGGATCCAATTTGCATTTGCGTCCGTGCTCTTCCAATTTCCTGTATCATCCGAAAGCTGTAACCTTTTTCGGTTAATTAACCATATATGTATATAGCACGTATTTACTCATAACCCCATTTAAGATATGCCTAAATGTATGTATATGCAAAAAGGGTAGAAAGGAAAACACCTAAGATTATATGAACTTCATTCACGTTTTTTTTTTTTTTAAATTAATTTTTTTCTATAGTAAATACGTACATGACGCCTAGGGCCTGCTCATTTAAATATACTTAGATTATAAGGGAGCCCTTTTGACAGGCGAAACTATTGAGTTGACGGCTAATAATCATTGACCTTTTAGCCACATCTATTCATGATTATCGAAACGTTAATATTTAAGGCTAACCCCAAATTAGATAATTAAAATTTAAAATCACTACTAAATTTAAAATCAAATGGGGGAAAAAATTAAGGATTTGTTATCAAATGCCTAATCATGATAAATGCATTGGCCGTATATGTACATCTAGCTTTTAAAGGCTATACAGGATAATCCGTATGCTATATACACATTTTAATTAAAAGTGTTCAACCATTTTCATTTGCCCTTATCGAAGATTAATTCAATTATACATACATAGATATATAAGAGCTTCTTTGATTTGCAACTTCGCAAGTAAACATACTATATATTTTAGTTTTTTTTTCGGAATGATGTCTAAATAAAATTGTTATTTAAAATGGGAATGCTGACCTCCATAATTATTTAGAAGGCACTAGGTAGAACAGGTAAGGCGCCACCGAAAATTTAGGTGCGTCGGTGGCCATAGATTTGAGGGTGGGTAATAAGCACCGGGCGTCGCAACAACACCCGCGGCGCCCCCATGTATATTCGGCCCTTTTCTTTTTTTTTTATTTTAATTTTTCACCTTTTTTTCACTTCTGATTTTCAGTAGTAGTAACCGGTAATTTCCAGTTCGGTTAAGTTTGTTTTGCGTTTAGATTTTTTTTTTTTTTGAATTTTAAATTTTTAATGGTTAACGGTCAGTCCGTGGCATCCGGTTCAACCGAATGTCGTTTTAATTTGAATTTCAAGCGTTTTGAGTCGTCTCTGTGATTTTTGTCAGTTTTTGACGGTTTTTTTTTTTAAAAGGCATGATAGGAACTTTTCCTGTTATGGCGCAGGACAGCAAGGTTGGCAAGAACCCAACCCAGCCGACATGATTAGCCACAGTGCACCCCCAGATCATGCAACTGCCTTCCTTGCTGCTCCATCAAAGATGCGAATCCATAACAAATCACGTCATTTTCTTTCAAACATTCATTAATATATCGGATGCTTTCAAATGACTTCATTTGGAGCAAATATTATTGATGAACGTGGATTCAGTCCGAGTTCAAGGTCATAAAAGATTCAAAATATTATTACAAAAATGTAGATTAAATAAATAAAAGGATATATTATGTTATAACTTCCTCGTCGACTTCACAGATCCAAGGCCAAATTCACCATCGAATTGGGGCATTACTCCCGCTAGAAGATGCACAACATAAATTTCTACAAATATATTTCATAGACTATGTGGAAAATCAACTTGATCAGCGTCAAATAATCAATCCTGCAATGAGAAGAGGAATTCTTGGAGAACTGCAGCAGCTATTTCATGAACTTCGTGCATTGCTTCGGTTATTCAAAACTGCGTTGGATCGAATGCCAACTGATGACTATAAAGTTGTGATTAGAGCTGATAAACGACCGACTGGAACACATTAACGTCAATTCAACGCTCCAACAATAGGTGAGGTTGAAATTTTGATAGTAGGTGAAAATTTGGAGTCCCGCGACATTGTGCTGACACGACGCGACTCTGGGCAATTAAAACGAATAGCCGAAACACATCGCTCATACGATACACTGCAATACCCACTAATGTTTTGGCAAGGAGACGATGGATATTATATAAATATCAAGATGATAAGTCCATTGACCGGTGAGTAACGATATCATAAAATTATAATATCAATCCGAAACTAATATCACTGATTTTAGGCGAGGAAACCACCAAGAATGTCAGCGCAATGAATTCTTACGCGTATCGTTTAATGATTCGCCAAAATGTCGACAACTATTTGTTTCGATCCCGCCGATTGTTTTAGCAATTTTGCGTCAATATATATGCCAAAATAGAAGCGGGGTGCCTCCTTTTTATACGCTTAAACCAAAGCAGCCTACGTACGGAGGAGTACATTTATTTACGGGATGCAATTTGAACCGAAGGAAATGCAGCTAATATCGATCGGTTTACCATTTTACCGGCGACATTCGTTGGCAGCCCACGTCATATGCATGAATATGCGCAAGATGCAATGACATATGGACGCCATTATGGTTGTCCAGACCTGTTCATCACTTTAACGTGCAATCCAAAATAGACAGAAAATGTTCAACTGCTGCTTCCTGGTTAAACATCAAGTGATCGCCACGATGTCACCGCACGTGTATTCAGGAAAAAAATCCGGTGGCTGACGGACTATATTGTTAAGCATCGTGTCTTTGGGCATATTCCATGTTGGAAGTATTCGGCTGAATGGCAGGAAAGAGGCTTGCCGCATGCGCACATTCTCATTTGGATAGTCGAAAAATTGCAGCCTGACTAAATTGATGACATCATATGTGCCGAGATTCCTGATCCAGTAACCGATCCAGACGTGCATGATGTCGTAATAACGAACATGATTCATCTGTCGTGTGATGCCGTTAACCCACAATCATCGTGCATGGTCGACGGAAAGTGTTCAAAGCGTTATCCCCGAGATATGACCGATAAGACCATCGCTGGCAATGATGGTTATTCACTGTATCGGCGTAGATCACCTGGTGATGGCGGTAGGACAATCATAATGAAAGTGAAAGGCAATGATTTCATGGTAGACAACTCTTGGGTTGTACCGTATTCGCATCTTCTGTCAAAAACATTCAAAGCGCATTGTAACGTCGAGTATTGCAACTCCGTTAAGTCCATAAAATACGTTTGCAAATATGTCACGAAAGGCAGTGATATGGCGGCTTTTGATCTGCAAGGTCCAGATCGTAATGATGAAATCAACCGCTATCAAGTTGGTTGATACCTAAGTTGCAATGAGGCGATTTGGCGTATATTCTCATTTCCCGTTCACGAACGCTATCGGACTGTTACACATTTAGCAGTGCATCCGGAAAACCACCAAAGAGTTTATTTTAATGCAGCAAATGTCGCACAACGTATTCAAAACCCACCAGCGACACCATTGACCAGTTTCTTCTAGATTTTCCAAAGTGATCCCTTTGCACGTACGCTACTTTACATGGAGATGCCGCATAATAACACTTGGAATTCTGCATTGAAGAAATTTCAACGTAGAAAGCAAGACGATATAATACCAGGTCATCCGGACGTGCGTTCTACTGAAGCTCTTGGCCGCATTTATACAGTGCATCCGAATAATGATGAATTCTTTTACTTGCGACTATTGTTGGTGAATGTTCGTGGGCCGACATCATGTGAATCACTTCGAACTGTCAATGGTATAGTATTGCCAACATTTCGTGCTGCATGACAGGAGCTCAATTTGCTTGAAAACGATGCCCATTTGGAAACGTCTATCGCCGAAAATAATATATCCGCATCTCCAATACAGTTACGCACATTGTTTGCTATTATTATTTCCACGTGTTTTCCATCGAATCCACGTGAATTGTGGGACAAATACAAGGATTAAATGTCAGAAGACATTTTGCATCGTGCTCGAGTCCATTCAATGAATCCCAACTTTGAGATGAATGAAGAGATGCACAACCAGGCAAACTATTAGTCAGGCTAGGAATGCCATCACCAAATCGTGGAATAAACGATGCTTTCGAACGAGAATTGCGTCGTGAACGTGAATACGCCACAAATGCATTAAGCCAGTTGGTTAGAACGAATGTACCTGTGTTGAATCCCCAACAGAAAGAAGTGTACGATACGGTGATGAAGACAATTGATGATGGAAATGATGGCATATTTTTCCTTGATGCGCCTGGTGGCACTGGCAAGGCATTCCTTATATCACTTATTTTGCTACAGTTCGTGCAAGATCGGAAATTGCGGTAGAAGTAGCTTCTTCTGGAATGGCCGCTACTCTGCTGGAAGGTTGCCGAACCGCTCATTCGGCATTAAAATTGCCATTAAACTTTCGAACGGTTGCAGAACCAACCTGTAACATCGCGAAATAGTCAGCAATGGCCAAAGTGTTGGTAAGGAACAAAATAGTTATTTGGGGCGAATGCACCATGTCACATAAACATGCGTTAGAAGCCCCGAATCGCACCATGAAGGATCAGCGTGATGACGCTAGACATTTTGGGTGTGCATTGGTTTTGCTCTCCGGCGATTTCCAACAAACACTACCGGTAATACCACGATCGACCGCTGCCGATGAAATCAATGCTTCCCCAAATCTTCGACATTGTGGCCTTACGTGAAGAAACTGCAGCTGACAACCAACATGCGAGTTGCATTACTAAGCGATCCATCTGCAGAAGCGTTCTCCACCAATTGCTAACTATGGGCAATGGTCGTGTTCCAGTAGACGCATCAAATGGATTGATTTCGTTTCCACAAAACTTTTGTAATTTCGTCTCAACGAAAGAAAAGAGGAGCTGATAAGCAAAGTTTTTCCGAACATCTTTGCCAACCATACCAATTACGATTGGTTGGGTGAAAGAGCAATTTTGGCAGCAAAAAACAAAGACATGGATCAATTAAATTGCAAAATCCAAGAATAAATCATTGGTTGTTATCGGTTATGTAACCAATGAAGATGAAGCAACAAACTATACAACGGGGTTTTGAATTCATTGGATATGCCTGGATTTCCACCACACAATTTACAAGTAAAGGTTGGTTCAGTCGTCATCATGCTTCGCAATTTGAATCAGCCAAAACTATGCAACGGTACCCGTTTATCAGTCACTAAACTCATGGGCAATGTGATTCACGCAAGGGTATTAAAAGGGAAATTCAGGGGTGAGGAAGTTCTCATTCCGAGAATTCCAATGATCCCAACCGATATGCCATTTGAGTTTAAACGAATCCAGTTTCAGATTCCTCTCGCATTTGCCATGACGATAAATAAGTCACAAGGCCAATCATTCAGTGTTTGTGGCCTGAACCTGAAAAGTGAATGTTTTTCACACCGTCAACTTTATATCGCATGTTCCCGTGTATGAAAACCATCCGATTTGATCATTCTCGCACGTGACAACAAAACAAAAAATATTGTAACGAATCTACTGTAATTCCTCTTATTAGCAACCTTTTACTAACGTTTGTATCGTTAAATTGTTGAATAAATGACTCCAATATTCAATAATGAAAAACGGCCTTTATTTAAGTACTTTACAATAACACTTATACTTCACAACCAATTGCCTGCTTAAATCAAACTGATTGTCGTGCCTCCACTGTCGCTGCTTGTATACTGTGCGGTTTCCTCGTTGACATATTTCTAGGCGCTTCTATTTCCAGAACTTACTATAAGTAATTACTATAAGTATATTATCAGCTATAAAATTACTCAGCTGTAACTACAGATGCACGATTTTATAGCTTCTCTCATTGCATACTTTCGGGGGTATCTCAGATATATGCGGTTGTGCGTTGCTTCTCCGCTGCATGTACGTACATATGTGTAAACATAATGATTGATTCGTTTATGTAGGTACAAGTGACTGTCTGCTTTATTGTTGTTGTGTCTTCATTTACTTAGCATCAGACTAGTGATGTGAGTATCACTTAGTATCTAAACGCTGCCAGCCTTTCCAAATGAACCACTTTCATTTTGATTCGTGGTTTGCCAATGGTTTGTATGCGGTACACTACATCGTTGGTCCGTTTTATAACTTTATATGGGCCTTCCCTATTACACTGCAATTTCGGGGACAAACCTTTTTTCGTTGTGGGTTGTATAAAAGCACAAAATCTCCTTCCTGAAAACTTTCCGAATTAATTGCTTTATCGTATCTGGCTTTCATGTTGTCACTCATAATCTTTGATCGTTGCCTTACAAAATCGTGTATCTCTCTCATCTCTTCTTCAAGACACCAGTGGATATCTTGACATTTCTCTCTGCATAGGCATCTATCCCAAACTACAAATCAGCTAGCAGTCGAAGGTCATTGCAAAAATTACTTTTGCGGGAGTTTGAACCGTTGTCTCATGCAGTGCCGATAGGTAAGACATCAAGAATAATGATATGTGTGTATCCCACTCCTTATGGTACTTGTCTACTACTTTCCTTAAATGCTCCTCCAAGGTTCTATTTAAACGTTCCACCGTACCATCGGACTGAGGATGCAATTCAGTTGTCCGTGTTTTTCGAATGCCCAACTTCTTACACATTTCCTGGAACACAGCTGATTCAAAATTCCTACCTTGGTCAGAATGTAACTCCATTGGTACACCATACCTTGCGACCCAATCGTTTGTAACCACTCCTGCTACTGTGTCCGCTTCTTGGTTTGGGATTGGGTATACCTCTGGCCATTTACTGAAATAATCCATAACCACCAGCACGTATTTGTTTCCGCGGTTGCTAGAAGGAAATGGACCAGCGATCCTTTCAAATGGTGCACCTGAAATATACTGCTTCATCTGGCCATGACTTCGTGTTTTGGGCCCTTTGCTCTGTTGCAAACCTCGCAGTTGGCAATCCACTAGGTGACAGACTGACGGCAACCAACCCTCTTCTAGCAGACACTTTCTTAGTTGTTCCTTGTACCATTCATCCGTACACGTTATAGTCATTAGCCGGACATCTATAATGTTTTCTTTTGCCTCGGCCTTTGAACAGTGCTTGCATTCCAAACTACATGGATCTTCAATGGAAACGTCATAGCTTTGTAATCGCTCGATTCACTGTGCCAATTGTCCTTCCGGATTACGGAACTAAAGAAGCCATTTCAACGCTCCGTGATCTGTTCTGACGCAGATTCGCTGGTCGTAGAGGTATTTGTGAAAATGTTTAATGCTCTCTATAAATGCCAACAGCTCTTTCCGTGTAACGCAATAGCTCCTCTTTGGTTTTCCAATTGAACGGCTGTAATATGCAACTACCTTCTCCTGTCCATCGACCAGTTGTGATAAAACGCCTCCTATAGCACATCCACTTGCAACTGTTGCTCCTGGAATCGGATATGCCAACATTGGGGCAGTGCACAAACGCTCCTTCAATGTTTGGAAAGCCACTTATTGCTCCTTCTTCCATTCAAAAGCTTTATTTTTTCTTGTAAGCTAATGGAGGCTATGGTATACGCTGGAAAATTTGGTACAATTCGGCGGTAATATGTGCACACCCAAGGAAACTTCTTAATTCATGCAAGTTCTGTGGTCTTGGCCAATCCTTGACTGCCTCTATCTTTTCATTCGCAGTACAGATGCCCTCTGTCGTTACCTTGTGACCCAAATAATTTACTTCCTTTTTAAACAGCGAACACTTTTTGGGACTTAGTTTCAGACCAGCACCAGCTATTCTTTGGAAAACCTCCTCCAAGTTCTTCCGATGTTCTTCGAAGTTCTTTCCCAATACGATGATGTCGTCTAGGTACACTAAGCATGTTTTCCAATTTAGTCCTTTCAGTACCTGATCCATTAGTCTTTCAAAAGTAGCTGATGCATTACATAGTCCAAAGGCATCACGGTAAATTGCCAAAGACCTTCACCGACACTGAAGGCTGTTTTCTCTTTGTCTTCCTCCTTCACTTCCACTTGCCAGTAGCCGCTTTTCAAGTCCAGTGTGGAAAACCATTTCGTACCAGAGAGCGAGTCCAGAGTGTCGTCAAATCTTGGCAATCTTTTGCGTGACGTCGTTCAACTTGCGGTAGTCCACGCAAAACCTCATTTTCCCATTCTTCCTCTTCACAAGTACCACCGGTGAGCTCCATGGACTAGCTGATGGTTCGGTGATGCCGCTGTCGCTCATTTCTTGTACGATTTGACTCACAATTCCTGCTTCGCCAGTGGAACATTACGAGGAGCTTGACGTATCGGGCTCGCGTCTCCAGTGTCAATTTCATGTTTCACAACATTGGTGCGGCCTGGTTTGGAACCATCCTGGTCAAATATGTTTGCGTACTTTAGGAGCAGTTGCTTTGCCTTACTCTGATAATCTATTCCCTCCATCCATGCCGTGATGTCATTTGAAAGATCAGTCTTGCTAGTTGAAACGTGTTCCTCGATATGTTCACAGTTAATAACTATTTCAGCCTCTTGTCATCTTCCCAATATAGCTCCTTTTGTCAGTTTGAGTGGTGACTTGAACTCATTGAGTACTATTACCAGAATACGACCATCATGTTTTTTCATAGCCAGGGTTTTTCCTACAAGTATATTCGGTGTTGATTTGTTTGCTGCCTCGACAACCCACAATTTGTTTGTCACACAATCTCCATCAAGCTTTGCCCAGATGACTGCTTCGGATTTTGGTGGTATTTGCTGACTATCTTCCATCAGCACTCGCTTACTTCAGTAGCCTATCTCGTAGCCGAAATTAAATGGAACATCCATGTTCTTATATCGCATCGTCTTGCTTTGCATATCTATCTTGATGCTTTGGTCGATTAAGAAGTCCACTCCAATTATGATTTCATCAACAATCTCTGCCACTATAAAATTGTGTAGTACCGTGACGTTCCCAATTTCTACTTCACATGCTACTTCTCCAATTACATGGGTGTCCTCTCCCATGGCTGTACGTAATCTTGCTCCAAGCAATGGTCTTATCTTCTTGTTGACTAAATCTGATCGAAAAATGGAATGGTATGCACCCGTATCTACAGTCAGTAAACGTTCCTTTCCATCCACATGTCCTCCGACAGTAAGATTGTTTGATCCTCTTCCAATTTGCGAGATACAAATTATGGGGCATTCAATTAAGGGAGCCATCTGCCGCCCCTTGCGGCTGACTCGCTTTATTTTATTGAGTGGACTTGGAGATTTGCTCATCTCCTTCAGCTCTGCGTTTACGGCCACCTATATTGTTGGAACTATTGGGATCTGTGCTGCAATGTCGTGCAATGTGACCTGGGTTGCCGCACTTGAAACATTTCATATCTCCGTCATTTTTCTGTTATGATCCCTTGCTTCCAAAATTGTTTCTAACCAATACGGTCTTTCCACTTCCACACGATGAGCTTTGTATGCTGTTTTATTCAATAGTGAAGCAGTTTACTGAATCAATGGATGTGATACCGTTTCCGCAAATGTTGGCTTTGGGTTTGCGTATGTGGCTCGCTTCGTTTCGACGTCCTGTATGCCATTTATAAAACTCTCAATTTTTACCATTTCAATGTATTCCAAAGGTGCGTCTGCATTTGCGAGATTAGCCAATCTTTCAATATCCAACGCAAATTCCTGCAAAGTTTCATTCGCCTTTTGGTAACGGTTTTGCAACTCAATTTGGTATATATGTTTCCTATGCTCGCTTCCGTAACGTCTCTCGACAGCAGCCATCAATGCTTCATAACTGTTTCGCTCGTACTCTGGAATAGTCTGTAATATTTCAAATGCAGGCCCTTTCAATGCCACGAACAGTGCAGCAACTTTATCTTCAGCATTCCAGTTGTTCACTGTTGCGGTCTTCTCAAACTGAAGCTTAAACACTTGGAAAGGAACAGAACCTTCAAAGAATTTGATGTATTTTTGTTTGTATAAAAATTTGTTTACGATTTCTGTATTTTATTGTTTATATTTTTTAATGTCCTTCTTTTATCCTTGTTTGTTAAAATATAAAATATAAAGTTAGTCGACCAGGTGCAGTCATAACTGTAAGTTGGCACTTGTGATAATTGTATAATTATGTGTGTACCTATGTCTCAATAAAATTTTTTCGTTTTTTCAGTCCTGAAGATGACTTCAGATTGAAGTCGAAATATTGGCAAGACAAACCATTCGACAAATATATATACATTGTTTAAACACATTTGCTGTATTTTAATAAACATATGTATATATTGGCCTAGAGCTCAAACATACCTTGAATATATTAACTAAAATGCCGGAATACAAGTAATTAATTACGGATCGGAGAGCCCACCGAAACAACAAAAACGCTCATGAAATTTACAGAAATTTGAAACGAGAATATGGTATTTGGACGAAAATTATACAAAGCGCTACCAACAAAGCACACAACAGCTTATCAAGTTAAAGCAATCAACTAAGTTTCTGCTGAGATGCAGGAAGAGCGGAATAATACCAAAGTTTATACTCAACGCCACGAGGAACATATCATACGTTCTCAACTGCAACACTAAGGAAATTACGTAATACATTTTATTAATATGAATTAATTTAACTAATTTAATATGAAAAAATGCAACTCTCCTCAAAAAGTTTTAATTTTTTTGTTGCATTCAACTCATTTAAGTTTTTATGAGAACTTTCAAAATGTCGTTTGATGTTATTTACATACGTCGCTGAAAATGTTTTGTAGCATAAACCCCATTGAATTTGCCCAAAGGCGTTGTTCAACATAAAATATTCGCTTGCCATTGTGCGCATCAATAATTTATTATTTATTGCGTGCTTAGCCTTTGCAGTTTTACAAGCGAATGATCAGTGAATCAATTGGTTCGTACGATCAAAGCGCTCTCACTAATACATCCACACAACATTTTTGCCGACACTTGCAATAGAATACCACGAAATATCATGAATTCGGCAAAGGCATATCTAAGAACGGTGGAAAATAATATCTTAAATCTTATTATACGGATCAAATATGCAATAAGAAAGCAAAAGGAAAGAGAGGTAAACTTCATATTAGATATAATACACCAGGGATGCACCTTAACGTTAAGCTAATCGTTTATCAAAAAATTTCCACCGTTTCCGTTGAAACACTTCGAAATATTATCGATAAAGAAATTATCAAAATAAATTGTATCTCGTTTTTAACTGAAACGAAAAGCTTTCGTTAACGTTAAAAACGTTAACAAAAACGTGATATTTTATGTTTGAATTGTGCTGGCAATGCTATAGCAATGGTGAAGCCGTAAGGTGGCAACAACGAGCGCACATACACACACATACTCTATGTAATTTGTTTGTGTAATTCGTTGGTGGTAATGTCAAAAATACGTTGAGAAATGTTCGTACTGTCAAAATTCATGAGAAAAGTTGCAATCAGTTTGGCTAATGCTTTCACCTTTAATGACTCCGCCATCAATCAGCTTTGCCAGCATAGTTTGAAATTAATAATCAACATAAACGATTTGATTTCGTTTTGATATGGCAGAAAACGAAACGAAATCATTTCGTTAATTTGACGATCTTAACGTTAATAAACGAAACGAAATGACTTCGTTTCGTTTATTAACGTTGATTATCGTAACGAAATGATATCGTTTCGTTGGTTAAGCATGCCTGTAATACACAATGAATTTGATGCGGAAGATGCCATTGCATTCTTAAATAGTGAGAAACTATTAACCAATAACTTAACAACAGCATTGGAGAAAACACACACAAACAAATTTGACAGACTTAAACATATACAAAAACAGTATCTTAACATAAAAACGTACCGAAGTGGTTACACAATGCGAAAAAGGTGGAGATAACGACAGACATCCAGTGACTCCTCTCCTTAGGTCCGAAATACTCTTTACCTATAGCTAGCGCTGAGTTCCCGCTGTTCAAATTGGTAGCAGATGGAGAGGATTGCATTCAAACTATTCAAGATAAAGAGCAGCAAGAAATTGAGAGGAACAATCTAACGACACCAATACGGGGTCAGCTGAGAAAGCCTAAAAGTAGCGTGAGAGATAAATTTGTATTAAATACACTGCACTCCACAAACAAGTTCCTAAAAAACAATAAAAATACACTTGTTCTGAGTGCCGATAAAGAAAATGTTTCGGTTTTAATGTATAAGGATGAGTATGAAAAGAAGTTACAACAGATGGTTAACGACATTTCCACTTACAGAGTACTAAAACGAGACCCCACTAATAAGCTTCAAGAAAAAAATAATGAAATTGTAGAGAAACTATTTAAAGAGAAAATGATAGATACGAAAGAGAAATACCAATTAATAACCAAAACGGCCATCGCGCCTAAAATCCATTAAGAAGGATTACCATTGAGACCCATTTGTTCGTCTGTCAATTCCCCATCATACAAGTTATGTAAATATGTTGTCAATGTCCTTGAAAATATAACTATAACATCTAAATATAACGTAACAGACGCTATCGCCTTTAAGAAAAAAATTTAAGATACCTACATCTTTGATGACGAGAGTGTCGTTTCCTTTGATGTTGTCTCATTATTTCCAAGCATCCCGGGAGATCATGCCTTGGAAATTATAGCTTCGAAGTGGGATGATATACAGAACAATACAACTCTCACTAAGGAACTTTTTATGAATGTGGTTCGGTTCTGCATAAGAGATAATAGATATTTTAGATTCAACAATAAAATTTATGAGCAACGGTAAGGAATGTCTATGGGGTCACCAGCAACTCCTGTATTAGCGGATATTGTGATGGAAGAATTGTTACAGAAATTCGAAAAAGATTCACATCACAAGCCACGTTTATTAACGAAATATGTGGATGATTTGTTCGCCATCGTAAAAAGGGATGTCGTGGAAGATATGCTTAATATTTTGAATGGATACAATAGGAGCATCAGGTTTACTGTTGAAGTCGAAATTGATAGACAGCTGCCATCTTTAGATACCTTAATAATAAGAAGGAATAACCAACTTTCATTTTATTGGTACAAGAAGCCCACTGCATGGGGTAGGCTAATCAATTATAACTCGAATCATGACAAGGCAACGATAGTCAACACAGCCAAGAATTTTGTCAGAAGAGTTCTCTCCATTAGTGATGAAGTCTACCACGAGGAGAATATAAAAGCAATAAAAAACAAATTAGAAAATAATGAGTTTCCAACGCATATAATACAGAGCTATATAAAAGATTATTTCGTCAAATTAAATACAAATAAATCAACTAATGATACAAAGAAAATGTATAAATCGACTACATTAGTATCTAGTCTGTCTAATAGAATAAAATATTCAAACATATATGACAGAGAGGGATTTAAATTAGCTTTCACATACAATAATACGTTGAAACGGAGGATTTTTAGCAAAACGAAAAGCAGAATAGAGAAATTTATAAATCGGACGTTATATATAAAATTAATTGTAATGGCGACGGGTCCCACGTATACGACAAAGTATATGTGGGGACAACTAAATCGAAATGGAAGACGAGGATTTCCGGACATAAATAAAATATTAAAAATGGTGACAACCCTAATTACAATAAGACAGCTTTAACTCGGCACTGCAGAACCACTGGACACTCTCCCGATTTGGAAAATGTAACAATAATGCAGCATGAGATAAACAGCAATAAACGCTATATACTTGAAATGTTACACATAATAAATACACCAAGTGACAAACGCATAAATTTCAAATCAGAAACAGACCATTGCGCCTACGCCTATAGAGAACTTATCAACAACAAAAAAAGGCTTATAATAAGAGTGTGACTTCGTTTGCACAATTGTTCACCTGCTGCTGATGTGAGCGTCGCTTACGGTTGGAGATTTAATGTATTTTTGTTTGTATAAAAATTTGTTTGTGATTACTGTATTTTATTGTTTATATTTTTTAATGTTCTTCTTTTACCCTTGTTTGTTAAAATATAAAATATAAGGTTAGTCGACCAGGTGCAGTCATAAGTGTAAGTTGGTACTTGCGATAATTGTATAAATATGTATGTATGTACCTATGTCTTAATAAATGTGATTAAACACCATTTTTAAAAACTTGATCTTCCCTTTTTTTGAGCTCGGGTTAAACAACAGCTTTTTGAATTTTGCCAGTCAATTGCTGAGAAAAAAGAAAATTCTAAGTTTTTAAAAAAATTCAACATAATTTTCTAAGAAGACTTCATCTTCCCATTTTGAAAAGCAAAAGCAAATTAAACAATTAATTTAGAAAATGTTAGTTCCAAAATAGAATATACATATACATAATTTTACAAATAAATTAGAACTTGTTTAAATAACTACCATATATATTTATTTTTTGTTAATTCATATAATATTTTATTAAAAATATATTAACACTAATTATATACAAAGAAATAAATAACAAAAGCAATGCAGGTTAATTATGTACAAAATCAAAAAGGAAACGGAAAGACTTAAATAGTAAAAGGAAATGGTGAAATATATCTACAAACTACTATTTACAACGGCAATCTTAACTATATATAACCTATGCAAATTTATAAAATAAATTATGTAATGAAGGAATTAAAATAAATCTAGGGTCTACAGGTATAGAATAATACTTAAGGACTAAATTTTCTTTGTTTATAATATGTATGCCCTCATCTATATGTTGAGCTACTAAAACACAATCCAGATGACGACACAAGGGGCTCAATAAAAACGTTTCCAACTTTTGTTAAAACTCGAACTACGAAACTATTTTCGTTTTGTTGGTTAACAATCTTTATAGAACCCAATGTACTACTTAAGAAAGAACTTTCCTTATCATTCTTAAAATTTATAATAATTTTATCATTTTTAAAAATTTTAATACAATCCGTAAAATTCCTCCTTTCTTCTATTCTCAAAAACAATTTCTGCAGTATCTTAGATGGATTGCGAATAAGTTTTTTAATATATTGCATATAATTCTCAAATTTATATGCTGAAAAATAATCTAACGGACCAAATTGTTTTACGCAATCGCTTAAATGCAAAAGGCCGTTGACATTGAAACTAAATTTGCGCCAAAATAATTACTAAATAATTTAACAAATTCTTTTAACATTTCATTCGCAACATTAGATTCTACTTAACAAGACTTCTCACGGGAGAGCACAATGCACAAAATAAAGTGATAATAAAGGTTATCCGGTATGCAGTCTTTCAAAACGAAAATTCCAGATTACAATAAAAACCGCCGGTATTCTGTCGATTTCCAGTTGCTTAATTCATCTAGATCACGGTTTCATCTAGAAAACTCAGAGGGAACGTAATTATTCAGAAACATCAATTTTTCGTTCATTCTCTTTACGTTCCTTCTTTTAATAAGCAAGTGGAATAGTTTTTTTTTTACTCCTAAGTCCACTAAATTCATGGGTTCGAAGAGAAACTGAGAAACCATGCCAATATTTACTGATTCTAGAAAAATCTCCCTCTGATTATGGAATGACAAATCTAGCCTATTTTTAAATGAATCATCTGTTCTTAGCTCGTCCACTTCTTGGGATAGACACACCCGATCTAAATGTTGCTCCATTTGCAAACATTTCGGGCAGCTATTTTTTGCTGTATGAGCCCGAGCTGGTGAATCGCAAGTAAAGAGCCTAACACTAAATTCCTTTAACAATTGTGCAGATCCCACTTTCACCCCATTCTGACCTAAAGTGCCTATCTCCTCGCAAAATTCTTTTAAAAAATCATTTAGATCTGTGGGCTTACTCATCCCTTAATAACAAGCTATCATAAATGGTTCCGAATTGAGGAAATCTAAAACGTGGCCCAAAATTGGCCATAATACCTGATTCCGGAAGCCCTGCAGAACTGGTGCCGGCAAACTCTCCAAATGATCCCGCAATAATCCAGAAAAAGACACGAAATGACCCCGAAGGGATTCCGTAAACCGTCCAGATAGGATCCCTGAAGGGTCCCCAAATGATCCCGAAATAGTCCCCAAAAAGTCCTAAATAACCCGGACGGATCCCGAAAACTATCCAGAAATGATTCCGCAAGGGTCCCAAAATGATTTCGAAATAGTCCCGAAATGACCTTGACGGGGACCTAACAGATCCCGAAATTCATCCAGAGATTATACCGGAAGAGTCCCCAAATGATAGCGAAATAATCCTGACGGGATCCCGAAAACCATCCAGAAATTAACCCGGAAGGATCCCCAAATGACTCCGGAATGCTCCATAAATGTCCCGAAATAACCGCGACGGGATCCCGAAGACTATCCAGAAATGATCCCGTAAGGGTTCCAAAATGATCCCGAAATAGTCCCGAAATTACCCTGACGGGTACCCGGACGTATCTCGAAAATCATCCGGAAATTATACCGCAAGAGTCCCCAAATGATCTCGAAATAGTCCCGAAATAACCCCGACGGTATCATGAAAACCATCCAGAAATGATCCCGAAAGGATTCCCAAATGACCCCGGAATGCTCCCGAAAAAGTCCCAAAATAACCCCGACGGTGTCCGGACGGATCCCGAAAACTATCCAAAAATGATGTCGGAATGGTTCCAAAATGATCCTGCAATAGTCCCAAATGATCCTGACGGGTACCCGGACGGATCCCGGAAATCGTTCAGAAATTATACCAGAAGAGTCCCCAAATGATCCCGAAATAGTCCCGAAATAACCCTCACGGGATCCCTATAACCATACAGAAATTATCCCGAAAGGATTCCCAAATTATCCCGAAATAATCCCGGACGGATCCCAGAAACCATCCAGATATGATCCTAAAAGTGTCCCCAAATGATTCCGAAATAGTCCCGAAATGACCTGCACGGATCCCGAAAACTATCCAGAAATGATTACGTAAGGGTCCCAAAATGATCCCGAAAGGACCCCGAGGGGTAACTGGACGGATCCCGAAAATCATCCAAAAATTACTTACTTACTTACATAATTGGCGCTTAACCGTTTAACGGTTATGGCCGTCCAAAAAGGCGCGCCAGTCGCTCCGCCAACCGGCGCCAATTGGTCACACCAAGGGAGTTTAAATGGTTTTCCACCTGGTCCTTCCAACGGAGTGGGGGCCGCCCTCTACCTATGCTTCCATAGGCAGGATCCGATAGAAACACTTTCTTGGCCGGAGTATCGTCTTTCATTCGCATAACATGGCCTAGCCAGCGAAGCTGCTTCGTTTTAATTCGCTGGGCCATGTTGATGTCTGCGTATAGCTCGTACAGTTCATCATTAAATCTTCTTCGGTACTTGCCATCGCCAACGCGTAGAGGTCCATAAATATTTCGAAGAACTTTTCTCTCGAATACTCCCAAAGCCGCTTCATCTGCTGTTGTCATGGTCCATGCTTCTGCCCCATATAGCAGGACGGGTACGACAAGTGACTTGTAGAGCATGATTTTCGTTCGCCGAGAGAGGACTTTACTTTTCAATTGCCTACCTGGTCCAAAGTAGCATTTATTGGCAAGATTGATTCTTCGCTGGATTTCAGTGCTGATGTTGTTGCTAGTGTTGATGCTGGTTCCCAAATGAACGAAGTCTTTTACTATTTCGAAATTATGGCTGCCAACAGTAGCGTGGTTGCCAAGGCGCGTATGCGCTGACTCTTTGCTCGATGACAGCAGATTCTCCGTTTCGTCCTCATTCACCATCAAACACATCTTTACCGCTTCTTTTTCCAGTTTGGAGTAAGCAGAACTAACAGCGCGAATGTTTAGGCCGATGATATCAATGTCATCAGCATATGCCAGTAATTGCACGCTTTTATAATATATAGTTCCAGTGCGGTTAAGTTCTGCAGCTAGTATAATTTGCTCCAGCATGAAATTAAAGAAATCGCATGATAGGCGGTCACCCTGTCTGAAACCTCGTTTAGTTTCGAACGGCTCCGAGAGGTCCTTCCCAATTCTAACTGAGCTGATGGTGTTGCTCAACGTCATTTTGCACAGCCGTATAAGTTTTGCGGGGAAACCAAATTCAGACATAGCGGCATATAGGCAGCTCCTTTTCGTGCTGTCGAAGGCGGCTTTAAAGTCGACGAAGAGGTGATGTGTGTCGATTCTCTTTTCACGGGTTTTTTCCAAGATTTGGCGCATTGCGAAAATCTGGTCGATGGTAGATTTACCAGGTCTGAAGCCGCACTGATAAGGTGCAATCAGCAGATTCACGGTGGGCTTCAATTTTTCGCACAATACACTTGAAAGGACCTTGTATTCGATATTAAGAAGGCTGATTCCACGATAGTTGGTGCATTTTGCAGTATCCCCCTTCTTGTGGACTGGGCAAAGAACACTTAGATTCCAACCATCGCACAGTGGGGTAATCGAGCCTGAAAATTGAGATCAATTCATACGAGCATTTAATTCAAAATATTTTGATGTAATTACATGCTTAGTACCGAATGAAGTAAAAAAAGAAAAATCCGCAAATAGTTTAGTGAAATCTTTTTTATCGAGTTTTTAATATCATTAGTACAGATCGAAAAAAGTAAAACTTTAGTCGTTCCTCTTAAAAATAATTTATATGTTAACTAATAATTTGTTAAAGTTCTGATCACCATAAATTACAAATTAAACATAATTTGTATTATTATCTTAATAATCTTTATATTTTTTGACAATACTTCCTTCTTCATCATCATCTTCTGGAAGAGAACATAGGAAATTACTTTACTCAGTTGTAATGTTTCGACATTGTATATATT
This sequence comes from Eurosta solidaginis, assembly GCF_040869045.1. Classification (NCBI taxonomy): domain Eukaryota; kingdom Metazoa; phylum Arthropoda; class Insecta; order Diptera; family Tephritidae; genus Eurosta; species Eurosta solidaginis. The sequence goes on along the minus strand of NC_090324.1, from coordinate 66,581,615 downwards.
TTTGTCCTTAACATATATAAGTTATTGTTAAGTCTAGAAAGTATTATATAATAAATACTAATTATCTTAATTTTTAATAAAGATCGTCATCATCTTCGTATGAGTCACTTTTGGAACTATTGTTGGCGACAATTCATTTGCTGTAGTTGTCCATAATTATCAAATTTTGTGCCTCTATCGGCAATTTCTTAATTTTTTTTTATGTAGTTTTCGCATACTTGATATAAATGGATCGGAAGAGATCAAAAGTCTTTTGAGTATATCTTCATTTGTCTCTTTTCAGCCACATTTTCGAGAAAAATTTTCTCTATAGTTTTTAAAATCTTTGTTTCTTGCTTCGAGAGGTCCTTCTGACAATTGACCGATAGGTAACAAAGCGTGGGATATTATCTCTGTTCCATGAATAAAATATTTGTGGAGTGTGGGAGGCATTTTGTACCAGGGGTAACACTTAACAAAATACCTTGCCGTACTTTGAGCGTAATCGCGAAACTGGTCCACCTTAATTTGATGACCACTAGAAACAACTGCAATAATTGTATGCATCATTTTTATTAGCCCCAGGTCAAGCTTTGTTATAATTGCTGACATTTCACTATTTTGGAAGAAACGCCTAGTAGTATTGCCATCATTGGAGGACCCGAAGCCGGGCTTTGGTTGGTCAACGATTAATCCCATTTTCTCTTTAAACTCCTTTTGAATGCGTGCTTTGCTTTGAGAAACTAACAGTTTTTCATCATCCGAACGTGCTTGCCATTTTTTATTGGAAGTTTATAAGAAACATGCAGCAAACATTCAAAAAACCGAATCCAACCGTGAAGTATGGAAATACCAAATTGTAGGTTTTCTGTTTTTACAGCCCGTTTTATCATATTGTCGATTTCATTGAATTCTTTAGAGGTTGCGCCACATAAGTAACATTTTTGCGTGGCTGTTGTTTTGGTTAAGGCGTTGCATTCTTTTCCACCAACCATAGTCAAAATCAAATCGTGCTTAATTTTTAAATATTTATCACTATGAAACACAACCGAAGGAAAAAGTCCTTTTATTCCCTATGAATTCTATCTTTTTCACTTTGAGAAACATCTGATGACTCTTTAATAAATTCTATTTTTAATGGTCTACAAAATCTAGTAGATGCAGGTCTAGGATTTTGCCAGATAATTTTGCTTCCACAAGTTAGCCTTAGTGGAACAAGACAAGTAATAAAAACTGATGAATCGCATGCATCTGGCTCGAGCACCTTTGCTTATAGGATGTATGGTCAGAGCTTCCATCGAAGCCCCATTTAGAGCACAGACAAAATCGCGACATTTCCTCTTCGTTTAATGTTTCAATCATTTTTTGGCTTACCAAAATCAAACGCTGTACAGTATGATCTAAAAGTGCTTGCAAACTCACTTGTGCTGAAGTTTCGCTTAACACTCATTGTTAGGATAACATTTTTGTTTTGCAGACTGCACATAAGTATAGCAAGAATATCTTTCGGGACAAGATTGTTGTTGTATTGTTGTCGAGATAACTTAGCTTCAACTAAAATTGATAGCGCTTCTTCTTTAGACATTTGTGTTGAATGTGTGGTTGTTTTCGCAGCAAATTGGCGATATTTTGTTGCTCTCGAATGTGAGCTAATTATTTCTTTGACAACTTTAGATGCATCAATCTTTCCTGCAGATCTTAAGCTCATTTGAGTACCATAAGCTAATACAGACAAGGGCGTTTCGATCTTCGTGTCTAAAGGACCTGTTCCAACGAATTTTGAACTCAGAGATGAAATGTCTTAGCTTATCATTGAACTCAGTTACATTTTCATCTGATGGCCTCACACGCTCTTTAACTTTTTCACATAAAAAGTTAAATTTATCTGTAAGTTGATCGCAGCCAGAGTTTTTCATTATATTATAGAGGCTTTGACGTGTAACCCAAATAGTATTTGAACTCGTTCCTATAAAAAAAATAAACATATTTAGGCCTATCTCTGTTATTATTTCTATTCAGTACGCATGACATTTACTATAAGTGCTGGACTCGACTCGAAATTTTGGAGAACCGATCTATGCAATGAAGATGGTCTGCTCCGAAATATTCTGGATCACATAGTCGGCATTGGACCCACCAAGGTTGTTTTTATGCATCGATTATTCTTTTCTCAAAAAATTATCGATTATATCGAGAGAAAATCGAATCGAGTCCAGCTTTAGTTTACTAAAAAAATAGTAGGTAACACAATAAACAATAACAAGAATCACAATTAACACAAAAATATGCAATGTCAATCTTTATGGTTTCACATACACCCTATACATTACTTGACAGCTGAATAACAAAATTTTAACCTATTATAAATAAAATTGTTAAACTTAGATATAGTTTTATAAATCTGCGTTATATGTAAATTATTACATTTGAATGAAACCAGGCTAATCCTGTTCACGCGATCGATTTATATATATATAATAACTTTTTTTTTATTTTGCCGAGTCTTTGATGGGTAGCGGTTTGTCAAGCATCACGATCTGAGACTGCTCAGCTACAGAAGAAATTTCATCAGCCAAGCGTAATACTGAAAGAGAACAGAAGCAAACGTATTGTATATTATTATTATTATTATTTATTTAATATAGTAATCTTTGAAATACAATGTTTCTTACAGACTACATAACGAATTAGATAAATTTACATTACAGAATAGTGTACAGAAGATTTAAGAAAGCCTGTTTTGTCATTGTAAAATCAATGACAGTAGTTTCTGACAAAGTATTAAATTCTCTCAAAGAGCGCACCAAAGGTGCATTTCCAGCAAATGTCGTTTTTACTTTGGGTAGATAAAATGGATAAGATACACGAAGATTACGTCTAGGGACATTGGAACATATTTTATGCAAGAGATATGGGCAATCAACGATGCCTTGAATCATGTTAAACGTAAACGTTAAGGACAAGATAGATCTACGGCTTTCCAGAGATTGCAAGTTTATCAATTGAAGACGAGCTGTGTAGGCCGGAACCGGGTTTTCAAAATTCAGAAACCGTAGGGCAAATTTAAGGAAAACCTTTTTTACACGCTCAATCCTTTGAATCGGAAGGTGATTATAGGGCCTCCACACGAAGACAGCATAATCAACATGCGAGCGCACAAAGCTTGTAAATAAAAGTTTCAAGGTATATGGGTCTGAGAAATTAGTGCTGTTACGACGTACAAACCCCAGAACTGAGTATGCTTTCGCGATAATGAAATTAATGTGGCTGTTGAAATATTAATTAAGAGAGGTGAGAACAATCTTTTTTATAGAAAAAAAGGAGCCCGAGCTATCAAATGTGTTTGCGTGAGAATTATAATCTTGGCCGAAAAGGTTCATTTTGTTCGAAATTCGTTCTACATTATTTCAGCAGAAGAGGTTTGAAGTATCTCGATGTCCGATAGGGAACGCAAAAGTTCACTTCATTTAGAAGGAATGGGCTCGAAATTGATCCATTTAAAAGTTTTGTCATAAATATTACACCAAGCATTTCCCTTCGACTAGCAAGAGTTGGAAGATTGATAAGCTTTAATCGATTAGTGTAAGGTGGAAGATTAGTTAAAGAGTCCCATTGAAAATTTCTTAAGGCAAATAGTAAAAATTGTTTTTGTATTGATTCGAGACTGTCTGCATGGACTTGATAACGCGGATTCCAAATTATCGAGCCATATTCTAATATTGGCCTAACTAATGTTGTAAAAAGTGCTTTAGTTATGTAAGGGTCGTTAAATTCGTTTGACCACCGTTTAACAACTACAAAAACACCTTTGCCTTTATTCACTGCAGCATTAATATGAAGATTGAAACTAAGTTTGGAATCCATCATGACTCCCAAGTCAATAAAATTATTTACAATTTCTAGACTATAGTTGTTAATTGTATATGAAGCTGGTGGCGAAACTCTCCGAGAAAAGCACATGAATTTACATTTTTTGAGATTGAGCGGTATATAATTTACATTGCACCAGGTAACCAAGTGATTTAAATCCATTTGAAGCAAGGAATGTTCCTCAACCGAGGCACATGATTTGTAAAGTTTTACATCGTCTGCGTACATCAAGATTTTTGAGTATTTAATTATACCAGATATATCGTTTATGAACAACAAGAAAATAATCGGACCAAGATGGCTGCCCTGAGGAACACCAGAAGAAACATTGATGACCCCAGAAAGTGTATTTTTAAAGATTACATTTTGCGTACGATAACCAAGATACGAAGAAATCCAACATATAAGACGGGGTTGAAAACCGAATTGACTGAGCTTATGAATAAGTAATGGGTGTGATACTTTGTCGAAAGCTTTAGTGAAATCGGTGTAAATTACATCAGTGTGAAGGCCTTTCCTAAATCCATTAGAAACGTAGGTGGTAAATTCTAGTAAATTGGTGATAGGTGATTTATCCTTACAGAACCCAAGCTGCGAGCTTGTAATTATGGGGGAAATAGAGAATGTTAGGTGGTGGGTAACAATAGCCTCAAATAACTTTGGGATAGCGGATAACTTTGCTATGCCCCGGTAGTTTTCTATTGAAGACCTGCTTCCCTTTTTATGAAGCGGAATAAGAAAAGATTCCTTCCATATTGTTCGGAAAACGCCATAAATTAAATATAAATTAAATAAATCTGTTAACGCCTGATAGATGTTTGCAGCACATTTTTTAAGAAAGTGTGTCAGGATCCTGTCTGGCCCGTATGAATATGATACCTTTAAAGTTTTTAAATAAGATAATACATCTTCTTCTTGACGGGGGTGGGGCCGTGTGTAGAAGTCCACGAAAGTGGGGAAAGCTTCTGACCGCCATTCACCTGGGAATGGCCAGAGCGATTCTTTTGCATGCGGTTCAAGCAGCTCACTACTGCCGGTCGCTTGCGGCCAATTATCCTCTGGGTAGCAGCTAAACACCCGTTTAGCGGTGAGCTAATGTGAGAAGGCGACAACCTGGCTAGGCCACTCTGACATAATCGGTTTAAGGGCTAGCCGGGGGAGATTTCATCGACAGCGTCTGTACACCTCTAGGTGCGGCTGCAAGAGGGCGTCTGTCTTAGAGCAAGCGGCTGGCTATATAAACGTGCCAAGTAATATTTTCACCCCCGCTGAGCGGGTTGTGCGCTGGGCTTGGGACCCGCCACGTAAAACCATACTCCAATGAAATATAACAACAAGCCTTCCTTGTTGGACGGCCATAACCGTTTAGACGGTTAAACGCCAATTAAGTAAGTAATTAAGTAAGTAATACATCTTCTGAAGATATAAATGGAGCTCTGATTGAATAACATGAATCAATATGGTATAGGTATTCATCAGGTGAAACGTTGGTCTCAATAGAGTAATTTGATTTGAAAAATTCCGCAAAGAAGTCGGCGATCTCTTGATCATCGCTGGAAATATTATCTTGCAATTTCATGGATGATGGAAACCCTTTCACCCTGCGTTTAGAGTTTACGAATCCGTAGAATGCCTTCAGGTTGCAAGTTATATTTCTTTTCATTTTACAAAGATAAGCTTCGTAATACTTTTTGTTCAATTGAAAATACTTGCAGCGTAGAATCGAGTACTGTAAGAAATGGTTAGGTAAACCCGTCTTTTTGAACAACTTGAAAGATCGAGACTTTTTATTCTTTAAAATTTTCAGCTCTTTAGTGAACCATACTTGGCTTGTATCGGAATGTACACAAATCCGCTTAGGTACGTATTTTTCAAAAAGACAGTAAATGGTATTGTAAAAGTGAGAAACGCTTTGCTCCACTTCAGCATTAAATAATGGCCACACTATTCGAGATAGATCACGATTTAATTTTTTTAAAATTGGCCTTCGCAAAGTCGAAGCGATAACTGGAGCTGTATCGTTTATTTCCGCTGTTACAAGCATTACTTACAACTTCGTAAACTATTTTGAGGGAAGGGTGGTAAGCTTCTTCAGGTTCAATAATGGGTTCGCATCGCCTAATGGAATATTTAGAGTCATCATCCACAAAGGCTAAATCTAACACTCTTCCGAATTTATTCGATTGGATGTTGATTTGTTGAAGGCACAGCTCAGATATTCCGTCTAGAAATTCATTGTTGGAAGACTTTGACGAAACTGGTACGATATTAAATTCAGTGATGCACCATGATATGTGTGGCATATTGAAGTCACCCAAGACAATAATGGAATCGGAGGGCTTTAGCATCGAATTAACAGTTCTTAGCTAAGGAAATGTGATGCATATAAACGGACAGTTCAGAAGATGGCGGGATATAACAAATGGCCAAATAAATGTGGATATTTGCTAGTTGTGTGCGTATGCACAAGAACTCAGTTGTATCGGTGGCGGTTACGCAAATCTCTTCAGATGGTATTGAAGAGTGTACAGCAAGCAGAACTCCACCTCCAACCCTGTTCAGGCGGTCATTTCGATATATTTGGTAGTCATTACAGAGGATCTCTGAGTTAAAACATGAGGTTTCAGCCAGGTTTCGGTTAAAGCAATTATATCGTAGCTTGAGTTAAATGATTTTAAAAACAGTTCTGTTAACTTGGTTTTTAAGCCTCTAACATTTTGGTAAAGTATATCTAAAGCAGATTTTTCGTTCAGTTTTTTGACTCAGTGTTATTAACAGGGATCTTTGCTAAGTTTGGAACACTCTTATTCCGCCTATATTCAAATTCCCGCACAAGTGTCCCAGAGGGCGAAAAATCGTTACCCAAGATAGTGTCAAAATGTTCAATAGGTACATCTAATCTAAAGTAAGATACGTATATTTCATAACTAAAATTAAATTTCCCTTTTTGAGAAGATATACGATTTCAGATCCTCCTCAGTAGTATCCCTCTCGGATATCGATTTTTAGGAGGGACTACAACCAACTTCCTAGTTCCAGGCTCAGTCGCCTGAGAACGGTTTGCAGGTTCAATATTTTTTCTAGCTGCTAGTTTTGTTGGAGGTGCCTTTGATGTTGAAGGCTCTACTGTAAGAGGACTTGGAGATGCTAAGTTTATTAATTCTATCGTGTTGGGTGTAGGAACGATTGGGTTCTGGATGTTTTGAACGGGGTCTACGGTCAGTACGCCAGCCGAGACATCAGTTCGTTTTCGGTTGCTGTCACGACTGTCGCTGTTAGCATTAGCAGCTGAATCGGTAATAGATTTGAAAGTTTTAAACAAGTTTTCATAATACTTGAATTTATCCCCTAATGTAGAAAGTTCCTTACCGATTTCGGAAAATGCGTTTCGGGTATGTTTGAAAAGCTTAAAAAGATCCACTTCCGTGGATCTGCATTTCAAGCACGACCAACGCAGACCCTTGTTATCGCTGATCGCATCACACACCCTTGCTGTCAAACTAGCGCACTTCATATGAGCAAGCCCATCACAAAGCCAGCACGACACTTATGTAAATTCCTCATAGTTATGCCATATGTAAGGGAATAAGCAGTAATAGAGCAACCACTGAAAACAACAACAATGTTGACTTCTATTTTTTTGGTTTATAATTTGCACTTGTAATATTTTATTCCCTCTCGAGAATTTCTATATATTTCAACCTATGTGAGGTTATATCATATAAATCGATATTGTGTAAAAGTGCGCAGCAATAGCGCAGCTTTGTTTTTTTACAGAATGAAACTATGATTGTCAAAGTATTTTTAAATGAAATCAATTTTGCTCGATCCTACTTGCATCACAACTATATGTATACGTATATAGCCAAAAAACACGTTTTTTTACGCTTTATAAAAAAAATTAATTAAACTACTTACAAACGTAAAAATAAAATTACAAGATCACTTTTTATTTCTCAGATACCTGAACAAGAAGGTTCCATTGATCTTTTTGATTTATTTAAAAACAAAAGCTATAAACACTTTGAAAAATGCAAAGTTTATTTCACGTTTATCGCACTGCGCGCACAAAAAGGAAAAAGTGTCAAATTTGAGAGCACATTGCAAGAAAGCGGTACATTTCTGGACAAATATATATTTACATCGTGATGCAGAATTTATTTACTTTTATTCGGTACTAAAAGAATTTATGCCTTGCGAAATAAAATTTTTGAATTAAAATCCAAAATGGCCATCAATTACCCCACTGTGCGTCGGGCATGCACTCTTCCGCCCATATGTTGCTAAGAAGCTGCTGCATGCGCCTTACCAACTTCTCGCTGCCGTACTTGAATAGCTCCGTAGGCAATCCATCAGCGCCCACGGCCTTGTTGTTCTAACTTCGTCATAATCGGGCTGGGGGACATATATTCCATCATCGTCGATTGTGGGATAGGGTTCTTCATCTCTGCGCGGTGAATTGCTGTCTCCATTTAGGAGAGCAGAGAGGTGTTCCCTCCATAATCCAAGCACTCTCTGGAAATCAGTTACAAGGTCGCCGTTTTCGTTCCTACAGGAGTTTGCCCCGGTCTTAAAACCTTCCATCTGTCGCCGTATTTTTTGGTAAAATTTTCAGGCGTTATTCCTGGTGGCTAGCAGCTCAAGCTCCTCGCACTCACGCCTTTCTGCTTCTGCTTTTTTCCTGTAGATGCGTCTCGCTTCCTTTTTCAACTCACGATAGCATTCACACACTCCTCTTGTCGCGCTCGCTTTTAACGTAGCCCTGTAGGCAGCGTCTTTTCTTTCGGTTGCAGCACGGCATTCTTCATCGTACCAGTTGTTTTTTCGTGGCCGCCGGTAACCAATTTTTTCCTCGGCGGCAGTACGAAGTGCTTTGGAGATATGCTCCCACTGCTCCTGTATTCCTTCAGGATGAGTTGTGCTCTCAGAGAGCAGGTGCGAGAGTCGAGTTCCGAAATCATTGGCAGTCTGTTGTGATTGAAGCTTTTCGACGTCTGGCTTTCCTTGTGTTTTTGTTCCTTGGTTTTAGCCGCGTTGAGGCGGGTGCGTATTTTGGCTGCAACGAGATAATGGTCCGAGTCGATGTTAGGTCCTCGGATCGTGCACACATCTAAAGCACTGGAGGCATGCCGTCTGTCTATCACAACGTGATCGATCTGTTTGCGAGTATTTCGATCAGGAGACAGCCATGTAGCTTGATGTATCTTTTTATGCATGAACCTCCAGCTGGATATGACCATGTTTCGAGCACCGGCAAAGTCAATCAGCCTCAGTCCAATAGGAAATCGTGTAGGCTGAATTTTCCCACTGTAGGGCAAAACACCTTCTTTGCCTACCCTGGCGTTAAGTCGCCAAGCACGACTTTTATATCATGACGGGGGCAGCGCTCGTACGTGCTTTCTAATTGTTCGTAAAAAGTGTCTTCCACCTCATCGTCTTTCTCCTCTGTCGGCGCATGGGCGCAGATGAATGATATGTTAAAAAACTTTGCTTTTGCTTATTCGTATGGCCACTCCAATAGATGTCACAATTTTTTATCTTCTTTCTTCCTTGCTTCGTCCAACGCATTTCTTGAATGGCGGTGATGTCAGATTTTGCTTTGACGAGGACATCAACCAGCCGGGCATCTGCACCAATCCCATTCAGGGAGTGGACGTTCCATGTGCATGCCCTCAATTTATCGTCCTTCAAACGTTTGCCATGGTCGTCATCAATAGAGAGTGTATTTATCCGAGGCTTGTTGTTATATTTCATTGGAGTATGGTTTTATGTGGCGGGTCCCAAGCCCAGCGTAAAACCCGCTCAGCTGGGGTGAAAATATTACTTGCACGTTTATATAGCGAGCCACTTTCTCCACCACACCATCCAGAAATGATCCCGGAAGGATCCCCAAATGACCCCTGAATACTCCCATAAAAGTACCGAAACCGCGACTGGATCGAGGATGGATCCCAAAAACTATCCCGTAAGTGTTCCAAAATTATCCCGAAAAAGTCTCGAAATTACCCCGACGGGATGCCGGACGGATCCTCAAATCTACCCAGAAATGATCCAGGAAGGGTCCCAAAAAGATACGGAAATAGTCCCGAAAAAGTCCCGATATGACCCCGACGGATCCCAAAAACCTTCCAGAATTGATCTCTGAAGGGTATGCAAATGATCCCGAAATAGTCCATAAATATTCCCGTAATTACCCCGACGGGATGCCGGACGGATTCCGAAACCCATCCAGAAATGATGACGGAAGGGTCCCCAAATGATACCGAAATAGTCCCGAAATGATCCCGGAAGGATAGCCAAATGATCCCGGAATAGTCCCGAAAAAGTCCCAAAATAACCCCGACGGGATCACGGACTGATCCCGAAAAATATACAGAAAGTATCCCGGAAGTGTCCCAAAATTATCCTGAAGCAGTCCCGAAAAAGTCCCGAAATGACCCCGACGGGATCCCAGAAGGATACCGAAAACCATCCAGAAATGATCCCGGAAGGGTCTCGATATGACGCTGACGGGATTACAAATATGGTGAAACTAATTAATATTAAAAGCATGTTAATAAAGCAGCAGGCGCGTTGAAGCGAATGAAGAGTTACAAACAATCATACCGGTAAAGCTAATAAAAGCGTGCTAAAAAAAACAATTGGAGGAGGGAGGATGGTGGGAGGAGACGGAGAGCACCACCGATCGTTTTTTCAAAACTATTTAGATGTCGATCTGTATGAGCCAGATACCAAAAATTGTTGATTTAGGAGAACATTTATATTGAGTTATAACAATTTATAGATTTTGCACCAGAGGGGGAGAGGGGAAGGGGGAGGGGGGAGGGTGACGAGACGGAGTTTGTAATATTGGTGAAGGTAGTAAACGTAAAGTTATAATGTGTAAAAATTATTAAAAAGTAATTGTTCGAAGGGTGTTGAGACCCTCACCCCCTTTCCATTTTCGAAAAAATTTCGCCAGTATAATATTGTCTACCTGTGTCCCAAATTTTATTAAGATCCGTGAAGACGTTCTGGCGTGATTCAGTCACAAAAATGAAAAAATACAATAATTAAATTATAACTGTTCCTAGGGGGCGGGGACCACCCCCTTTTCAATAAAATATAGCTAGTATATCCTTCTAGACTATTGGCTATATGTGTGCCGAATTTCATCCATATCCGTCCAGCCGTTCTTGCATGATTGATGCATTGGACATACAAACATCCAAGCATCCAAACTTTCACATTTATAATATATATTAGATTAGATATTAAGATTAAGATGATGACACTATTATGCATATATGTGCAGGCGCATGCATATACATATATATTTTATGATAACACCATAAAATCTTCCTGAAATTTGTCAGGGGCCTTGCACTGAGCCCGTTTTGACATACACTATTATGCATATATGTGCAGGCGCATGCATATATATATTTTATGATGACAACTTAAAATCTTCTAATTGTCAGGGGCCTTGCACTGAACCCGTTTTGACATACATTATTATGCATATATGTAAATAAGTAGAGATGTTACCTTAGTTTTATTACTAGAAATATTTCAGTTTTATTTCAGTTTTTCTCAAATTTAGCTTCATTTACTTCAAGCAGTATTAGGTTTAGATATTTAGGTAATTTTAGTTTAAGGTTATAAAAATATTAGCTTTATATATTTAAGCTCATCTAAATTATATGCAGAAGTAATTGCTGCAACTTCGCACTGATCAAATTCAATAAAGTAAATATATTACGACAATATAGGGAATTTAACTTCTTAAAGCGATTTGTATTTTCAAATTATTAATTACAACTTTTATAAAAGTTCGTTCTTAAAGCAACACGACCGAGTTCTTCTCTTCAACTGTTCAACTAGTTTTATGTTTGTTTGATATTTGTCATTTTTCGGACATAATCTAGGGTTGCCATGTTACACTCGGCCATCCTGATTGTCATCTGTCTCAGATGACAATAACACATCGTCATTTTCCAAGGCTTCATATTGTCGGCATTAGAAGATGTATTGCCCGGACCTTCAAATTCGCCACATTTTAAAACGTCGTGTCTTTTGTTTCGCTTAATTTTGCTGACCTTGTATGGCCCCAAATATTCACTCGCTAATTTCTTTCCCGCAACAAACTGTGTCCTCTTTATGGCAACTAAGTCACCAACGACGTATTCGTTTGCTGGTTTACATCTTTTATCGTATTGCTGTTTCTGTCGTTCTTGAGCTTTTTGGATTTGCTCTTTTGTGTCCTTCCCTAATTGTTGTCGTTCCTCATCAAAACGTTGTACAAATTCTTGCTGTAGCATATCAGATATTTTATTGTTCATATTTGTATTCATTTTAACGCCAAACATAGCCTCAAAAAGTGGGGTATTCGTAGAACTGTTTATGCACGCGTTAATCGCTTTTTGGACCTGGCTGACCTGTTTAAACCATTTTGTTGTATCGTCCGCTGGCAACTTCGCGATTACGGCCAAAATTGTACGATTTGCCCTTTCAATTTGTCCGTTGCCTCTTGGAACTCCATTGGTTATTAAAATATGTTCTACGTTACCTCCCTTACAAAAGTTTTCGAATATCTTCGAGGTAAATGCTGGTCCTCTGTGACTTACGATGCGGTGCGGATATCCATACGTATCGAACCACACTGCCAACTTTGCTATAGTCTCTTCCGCTGAGGTTGTTTTCGTGCGAAAAAGCCACAAAAATTTTGAAAGCGCATCCGTTATAGGCAAAATGTATTTGTATATCTTTTCGGTTGCGTCCATTGGACCTAGATAATCAATGTGTAGAGTCTGCAACGGGGTATCACCTTTATTAATTACTTGCAACATTCCTTCTTTCTTTCCCAACTTTTTATTATGTATAATACATCTGACGCAATTGTTAATAACTTTGTTAACTTTTATTTCTAAATGCGGTATATGAAACTGTTGCTCGATGATATGTGCAGTTTTTTGCGTGCCAAAATGACCTTCTTCATGCGCATTTCTAATTATTTCGAGATCCATTAGTTTCGGAGTAAACAGTAACTCACGGTCATTTACAAATTTGAATAATAGCCCATTTTTCATCTTGAAGCCCTCATACGAGCCAGACTGTAGCGCAACTGCTATTGCGCGTTTCGAGTCGTCTTCTTTTTGTGCCTTTCGAAGTATGCATGTTAGATCTGACGAAACGACCATTACATCTACTGGATAGCGGCTTAAGCTGTAAACATGCTTCATTCGTACTGAGGATCGGTATTCGACTGTAAATGTAAAGTCTTGGATATACATGACCCATTGAGCTACTGAACTTGGCAAATCCTTTTTGTTCATTGTATGCTTGAACGCCGAGCAATCTGTTATTAGTTTAAATCGTAAGCCTAATAAGTAATCCCGAAACTTCTGTAATGCCAAGTAAGCTGTCTTAACTTCTAACGTATAACTATTTTGCTGAGCCTCAGACGGTGAAGTTTTCTTACTCCAAAAGTATACTGGATGTAGTTTGTTTCCGTATTTTAGAAGCAGTGTTGCACCAAAGCCTTCCTTCGATGCATCTGCATGTAACTCAGTTTCAGCTTGTCGGTCATATAAACGTAGTACAGGTTCTTTAGTAAGCTTAGATTCCCCGTTGCTCAATAGCACATTTCTCAGCTTCTGCAATTTTGAAAACAGCCTCCTTTTTCAGTAAGTTTGTCAACGAAGCTGCTATCTGTGCATAACCAAGTACAAACTTTCGAAAGTATCCTGTTAGACCCAGAAACGATTGGATACCCTTCACGTTTCTTGGACATGGGAATTTATCGATTGCTCTGATTTTATCTTCTCCTGGCCAAATCTTGCCATTCTCGATGGAGTGTCCCAAAAAATCCAACCTAGTTTTCAAAATTTTGCATTTTTGGCATTTAAATTTCAAACCATATTGTGCTGCAACTTCAAATACAGTATGTAGCTTTCTCATACATTCCTGTGGCGTTTCGCCGTATATTACTATATTGTCGATATATAGCTTCATTACATCGTTATTTATTAAACTATGAAAAATATAGTTCACGTACCTTACAAAATTAGCAGGCGAGTCCCAAAACCCAAAAGGTGCACGACTAAATTCGTATAATCCTCGCTTCGTTACGAAAGCTGTGTACTTTTTGCTATTTTCGTCAATCGGGACATGAAAGAACCCATTTTCTAAGTCCATTGTGACAAACCACTTTGCCTTATTCAACTTTAACAACACATCTTCCACTATTGGCACTGGGAAACAGTCCTTTAAAACAATTGAGTTCAACTGCCGAAAGTCTACACATATTCGGTAACTACCACATTTCTTCTTTACCACGACCACTATGCTGGCAACTTCTGAGTGGGATCTACGAATTATTCCGCTCTGCAACCACTCATCTATTTGTTCGTTAACTGCTAATTATCTGTTAATTCTTCTGGTTGGGAAAATCTTGCTGGAGCATGCCGAAATGGCTTCATGTCTGCACTTGGTACAATCTTCATAACAACAGGTGAATTTTTAACATTGTCTACTGTTTTGTATTTGTATACCAAAGCTTCGATATCGCGCATAAAATTCGGGTCGACATCCAGCTCTGACGTGTCAACATTATACACATTTAATTCAATTTGATTATCTTCCGAATTTCTGTTGAAAAATGTATAACCGTCATCAAATTTACAAACAAAGTTTTTTATAAAATCAAATCCAATAATCATCAACTTTTACCGCATTGTTTTCTACAATAACAAAATTATGTTCCTTTTTGACGTTGTCCCGGATATACCCAATCGGTTGAGTTGAGTTTTGGCCTAAACCGAACAATATTAGTTTATTCTCACATAATTTATGATTGGAGAATTTACTATGGTATATTTCTTTTTTCATTATCGAAACGTCGATACCTGTATCCACCAAACAATTTAATTCGACACCATCCATCTTGATGGTTTTAAAGCGATTACTTGAAATAGCAACATTAACGCTTTTTTCCTGCAAAGTTTTATTTTTACTACATTCTTTTGAAATATGCCCAAATTTGTTGCATTTGAAATATTTCGCCTCATTTTTACATTCACTGCGTTTGTGATCTTTAGAGCCACAATTGAAGCAGAATTTATTATTTTCCACTGTGTTTTTTGCGATCGGTTTAAAATTACTTTTGTTTTGCATATTATCCGTTCGCTCATTGACATACTCGAAAATTTCGTATTGATCCCGGAGGTCTTTATAACATTTTTCACTGTGCAAACTTTGCTTGGCACTCATCGGAATAGTCAATCCGTCCACTATATATTGTATTACCGCACGTTCTTCCATGTCTAGCTATTTTTTTCATTTGCAACATATACTCATGGAAGGTTTCGTTTCGTTTTTTCCGCCTTTCAGATAACATTTTGTGAACTATGTTATCGCGTTTAAACTCATGCAATAAAACGCGTTTCAAATTATCATAGTCTTTTACATTTTCTGTTTCCAAAAACAGTTTTGCGACACCTACGATTTTATTTCTGGCTTGCACATATTTCTGTTTTGCATTAAGCTCATATCCCTCAGCATTACTTTCAAAAATTTCAAACCACTTTGCAACAGGTATGATTTTCCATCAAAATCACAAATAATTTTTGAAAACCCATCATTAGAAATAGCAGCCTTATTATTTTCATCAAACTTATTTTCAAGTAGTTTTATTAACTCGTTTAGTTCACTTGTTGCCATTTCTTTTGTTTCAGTTTCCACACGTTCCAACAATTCACTAGTATTTGCTTCTATAGCACTCCCACTGATGTGACTATATCTATCCTCTACAATTGCGTCTTAAAATTTTCATTCGCTCCTATTTTATTTTGGTCTACTTCTCTCTTTCTTGGCCGCAGTTCATATATTTTTTTCCCTATCCTGCTGCTCTGCTTTATCGTCGTTCATTTAAACACATTATTTATCCACTACTGTTCTTTTCAACTGAAGTTCGCTTATTTACTTTGCAACGATTTTCTTATGTATTTATTAAGTTTTCAAACGGTTGTTTTATACATATTTCTTGGGTTTGTTCGTCGAACGGTTGTTTCTGCTGTTAAATTGCATACTCTCCTACGTATATAAATGCAATTTTATTCACGTGATTAGACTTTTAATTAGCACAAATCCTATTATATTTTTAACTGTTTTTTTTTCAGCAAATGTAATGTCAATTTAAACGCTCCGCTGTAGTATTTGGTCGAGCCCCCATGTAAATAAGTAGAGATGTTACCTTAGTTCTATTACTAGAAATATTTCAGTTTTATTTCAGTTTTTCTCAAATTTAGCTTCATTTATTTCAAGTGGTATTAGGTTTAGATATTTAGGTAATTTTAGTTAAAGGTTAGAAAAATATTAGCTTTATATATTTAAGCTCATCTAAATTATATGCAGAAGTAATTGCTGCAACTTCGCACTGATCAAATTCAATAAAGTAAATATATTACTGCATATATATGTGCAGGCGGTACAGTGAAATAACTCCCAAATGAAATAACTCCCATGAAATAAGTCCCAATAAAAATGAAATAACTCGCAACTTTAATAAATGAAATAACTCCCAAAGAAAAAAATCAAATAACTCCCAATAGTTGCCAGTTATTTCATAATGAAATCACAAGTCAAAAAAAAAATGAAATAACTCCCAAATTAATTAAATCCCAAATCAAATTACAATGAGATTTGAAAATACAGCAAACTATTATGTACACATGTAAAAGTTACAATTACAAGAAAACTTGAATAGTGTCGTCGAAGTAAACGTAATTTATTAAAAAAAAATCGCATTTTTTATGAAATTAACATAATTTATTAAAAGCAAAAAATAAAAGGAACAAATCTGCGTAGAACACCCCTTTGTACGCAGAAGGGTGTACTATGCAGAAGGACATCACCGTGGCGTTGTAACAATTTAAAGCATCTGTTACCACCACGCAAGCAGTGAATTAGATAAAATGGTTGTATGCTTTCCGTGCGCGGAAATTAAACAAATAAATCATTAAATTTTACAATAATACCCAAACTTAAACAAATGAAAATAGTAGATTGTGGTTTTATAAACATTATAAATGTACTTATGTATAAAATTCTTGTGAAAGTGTTCGTATGTAGATAAAAAGTGATAGTTATACCATGGTAAATTTAACTACTAATTACTAGTAAATTGTTAATAACAATTAAAAATTACTTACTGATTCTCGTTGGGGAACTCCCTGAGAACCTATGTGCAAAATTTCAAAGTTCAAACCCCTTTGGTGTACGAATAAAACCAATTGCTCCCTTAATGTATATCCGACCCATAGAAACTGTTAGAAGAAAGTTTGATAAAATTGTATTTTTAAGAAAATTAAATAACTCCCAACAAAAGTGAAATAAATCCCAATGTCTGAATTACAAACAATGAAGTAAGTCCCAATAAAAATGAAATAAATACCAATCTCAAAAAATTATGAAATAACTCCCAAAGACATTTTATTGGGGATTATTTCATTTGGGAGTTATTTCATTATGAAATAATTACCAGCAAAAATTATGAAATAAGTCCCAATTTGTATGGAGAATATTTGTTAGTTATTTCATTTTTTTGTTGGGAGTTATTGCATTTGGGGGATATTTCACTGCACCTGTGCAGGCGCATGCATATATATTTTATGACGACAACTTAAAATCTTCTAGAACCTTGTAAGGGGCCTTGCACAGAACCCGTTTTGACATACACTTTTATGCATATATGTGCAGGCGCATGCATATATATTTTATGATGACAACTTAGAATCTTCTAGAACTTTGTCAGCGGCCTTGCACTGAACCCGTTTTGACTACACTATTATGTATACATGTGCAGGCGCATGCATATATATATTTTATGATAACACCATAAAATCTTCTAGAACTTTGTCAGGGGCCTTGCACTGAATCCGTTTTCACATACACTATTATGCATATATGTGCAGGCGCATGCATATATATATTTTTAGATAACGCCATAAAATCTTCTATAACTTTGTAAGGGGCCTTGCACTGAACCCGTTTTGACATACACTATTATGCATATATGTGCAGTCGCATGCATATATATATTTTATGATGACAACTTAAAATCTTCTAGAACTTTGTCAGCGGCCTTTCACTGAACCCGTTTTGACTACACTATTATGCATACATGCGCAGACGCATTCATATATATATTTAATGATAACACCATAAAATCTTCCTGAACTTTGTCAGGGGCCTTGCACTGAACCCGTTTTGACATACACTATTATGCATATATGTGCAGGCACTTGCATATATATGTTTTATAATAACACCATAAAATCTTCCTGAAATTTGCCAGCGGCCTTGCACCGAACCCGATTTGACATACACAATTATGCATATATGTGCAGGCGCACGCATATATATATTTTATGATAACACCATAAAATCTTCCTGAACTTTGTCAGGGGCCTTGCACTGAACCCGTTTTCACATACACTATTACGCATATATGTGCAGGCGCATGCTTATATATATTTTACGATAACATCATAAAATCTTCCTGAACTTTGTCAGGGGCCTTGCAATGAACTCGTTTTAACATACATTATTATGCGTATGTGTGCAGGCGTACGCATATATATATTTTATGATAACACCATAAAATCTTCCTGAGATTTGTTAGGGCCTTGCACTGAACCCGTTTGCACACACACTATTATGCATATATGTGCAGCCGCATGCATATATATATTTTATGATAACACCATAAAATCGTCCTGAGTTTTGTCAGGGGCCTTGCAGTGAACCCGTTTTGACATACACTATTATGCATATATGTGCAGGCGCTTGCATATATATGTTTTATGATAACACCAAAAAATCTTCCTGAACTTTGCCAGGGGCCTTGCACTGAACCCGTTTTGACATACACAATTATGCATATATGTGCAGGCGCACGCATATATATATTTTATGATAACACCATAAAATCTTCCTCAACTTTGTCAGGGGCCTTGCACTGAACCCGTTTTCCCATACACTATTATGCATATATGTGCAGGCGCATGCATATATATATTTTATGATAACATCATAAAATCTTCCTGAACTTTGTCAGGGGCCTTGCACTGAACCCGTTTTCTCATACACTATTATGCATATATGTGCAGGCGCATGTATATATATATTTTATGATAACACCATAAAATCTTCCTGAACTTTGCCAGGGGCCTTGCACTGAACACGTTTTGACATGCACTATTATGCATATATGTACAGGCGCATACATATATATATTTTATAATACCACCATAAAATCTTCCTGAACTTTTTCAGGGGCCTTGCACTGAACCCGTTTTCATATACACTATTATGCATATATGTGCAGGCGCATGCATATATATGTTTTATGATAACACCATAAAATCTTCCAGAACTTTGCCAGGGGCCTTGCACTGAACACGTTTTGACATACACTATTATGCATATATGTACAGGCGCATACATATATATATTTTATAATACCACCATAAAATCTTCCTGAACTTTTTCAGGGGCCTTGCACTGAACCCGTTTTGACATACACTATTATGCATATATGTGCGGGCTCATGCATATATATATTTTATGATAACACCATAAAATCTTCCTGAACTTTGCCAGGGACTTAGCACTTCACTCCGCTTTGGTGTACACCGTAATATATAGGTGCATCAGCGCATATGCATCTCTATATTATGGTGACACCATAATATATTAATACTATTTTGGAATACTTACCAAATCCTGTAAAGATGAAAACTTCGTTGACCCCTTCCACCTTTCTTTGTCACACTTCTTCGCCATTTAGTTGCAGAACGTTCAATACTTTTTCACGAAAATTTACACTTTCACTTTTTCGCAATTTAATTGCTAAAACTTTAAATGTTTTTCTGAAAATTTATTGAATTTAAAAATTAGCAAACGAGCGCGTCAAATAATTTTTCTTTATTTCCCTTGTTTTAGGATATTTGTAAGCTAGACACTCATGCGTTTTCATTCGCACTCATTCTATTTATGGAAAATTTTTTGCACCCTGAAAAATATCCCAAAAACTTGAATTTTTTGACACCGAAATGTTTGATGGTGTCGGAATTTCAGGAGAAAGTTGTTAAAAGTGGGTACTCATGGTTGGCAGGGTAGATATGTAAGTATGTAAAGTTTAAGTAAATATGTATGTAAGAATATGTTTACAATAATTTAGTATAAATAAGCTGACCATTTTTGAATAAAGACACTCATACTTTAACTTCAAACATTGTCTTTTACTTTTACTAGTTGTTTAGGCCCAATGCCTAACTTTTATCTGATTGACGGCGCCACTCCCTAACGTTTTAATAATATTTCCAGCCACCCACACTCACGCCGCATTTGTGTGCATGCATGCACATGCATGCGTTTCATACGCATGCACGTGTGTGTGCGGGTTGTCAGCACCCATGCACGTATATGTGGGGGTTGTTGTGTGTGTGGCTTTTTTTCCCCTCCTTAATACCAGAGGACTTTTTCGCGGCTTAGCGGTTGTCCTCAACGGGATAACCGGGCTCTTTTTCGTTTGACCGCCAACCAGCACACATCGCCCAAGATCGCCACCGTCACGTTCAACACCAAGGTAATATTGTATCCACTCTATATTTCCTAACACTCTTAATAAAACATTATTATAACGAGGAAATCCTCTGTGCGTTTGTTTCCTTTATTTCTTTTGAGCGAACCATCCACTCCAAGATCGACCCTTGTGCGCCTACCCACTGCCGGTTTACGACGCACTCAGGCCGAACATTGGTCCTTACTCCCCGAAAAAGGAACTTAAAGCCTAAAATTACAGTCCACTGCACCAGAGAATCTACCTGCACAGCACAATTTATCCAACTCATAAACTTTTGCCGAAGGATTTTGCCTATTACAAAATTTTGCACGAATTGCCACAAACAAAAAAATCATCAAAAGTTTTATTTGCCACAGCATATCCCAGCAGAACCAAAGCTGGAAGTTATACTATACACGACATTAGCAGCCACCGGAGCCACAGCCATCACATCAATACCTCCAGCAAAAATAAGAAGTAAGTGTTATATTTCTTGCCACTTTTTTTTCGTTTAAGTGATTATTAGTGACATATAAAGATAAATACCCGTGTCGTGCGCGAAAAATTTAAATCGAAAAGGAGTGTAAAAAAGTGAAGTTATTTAGTGAGCACCTTTTTTTTTTTTTTTTTCTTTCCAATTTCAAAAATTCAATCACTTGGTTTGTTAATTTTTAGTTCGATCCTTGTGATTATCTGGTTTATCCGCCCACCAGTGGTAAGGTTTTCCAGACACAACACAAGGAAGAGGTTAACCTAACCTCACTTTCCGCACCATACTAAATAGGTTTTGTTGTTGTTTTTTGTATTTCACAAACACGAAATTAAGTTCAATTTAATTAATTAATCCGGTGCTCACTTCACTTTTTAAACACTTTTTACACTTTTTTTGGCGCTTGTTTTGCAATATCGCACGCATTTTTTCACTTTCACCAAAATACACCCATTATTTGTGGAGGTGGCGAGTGGTCCCCTTTTTTGTTGTTGCCGCTGAGACAAAAAGTCTGTAAATTAAACCTTTTTTCTGTTGTCGCTGCTGTGACAAAAAGTCCATAAAATAAACCCTTTTCGTTGTCGCTACCAAGACAAAAAGTCTGCAATAAACAAAATAAATAATAAACTCGAAGTTCAATAGTTTTTATTTAGGGCTGGGCAGGCATATTAACTCAGAAGAGTTCTATTTTTCTAAGCGGAAATTTTCTCGTTAATAAACGTAAATAAAACAATGGAAACCTACATCCGTTTAGCAGAATTAATCGCAGAGTTTGATAAAGATTACAGCCTTATTCCGGAGAGCGACCATAGCAAACACACCCTTGCAATACAGCAGGAAGAGTTGCGGCTCTTGTGGAAGAAGGTAAAGTCTGCGTTTGATTCGCTATTGGGATCTGATGAGGTGTCAGCGGATGACGTTATGGCGATCAGAAAGAAGCAAAAGGCAGCATACGCAATCTACGTGCGATGTTCAGCGTCTATATCTGCTGAGGCAGAAAAATACAAGAAGGATGAAAAGAACGTCAACCCTGAGCAAGAACCTCATGGGCATAAAATTCGCCTCCCTGCTTGCGACACGGAAGTTTTTAAAGGGGATTATCTGTCTTGGCCAACTTTTCGCGATCTTTTCACGGCAATTTATATAAACAATTCCAGCTTGAAAGGGGTGGAAAAGTTATTCCATCTCAACAACAAAACGCAGGGCGAAGCAAAAGATATCGTTAAAAAATGCCCCCTCACAAATGAAGGTTTCGAGATGGCCTGGAAAAACTTGTGTGAAAGATACGAAAACAAACGTATCTTAGTTAACACACAACTACAAATTTTATTTAACTTAAAAAAGGTAGAAAGTGAGTGTGGCAGTTCAATAAAAAAGCTGCAAAATGATATAAATAATTGTATTTCGTCCCTCAAATGCCACAAAATTGACACTTCCAATTGGGATGCAATCCTGACCTATCTATGCTCAACCAAGTTACCAGAGAGCACGCTGGCTCTTTGGGAGCAAAGTATAGACCATAAAATGGACATATCCAAGTGGGAGGATATGGATAAATTCCTGTCTGGTTTTACAGGGCATGCCACTTCGAAAGTGCAAAAACCAAACGCGTCGCGACAATCAACGGAAACCCCTACGAAAAGACTTGGTGCTTTTCAAACGAAAGTATCCAAGCAAACAATAAAATCAATTTGTAAAATGTGTAAATCCCCTGAACACAGATTACGCAACTGTTCACGCTTCTGCGACTTAACCCCAGTAGAAAGGATTATATTTGTAAAATCCACAAGTGGCTGCCTGAATTGCTTATCCCCAGGACACACCGTGACGAAGTGCACCAGTTCCTACAACTGTTCCAAATGCCACTCTCGTCACCACACGCTCCTGCATGCGGATACATCTCAGCACACGGCTGTACGCAATCCTTTCAAAGATGCGGATAATAGCCCAACAACTTCGGCACAGGCGCGACAATCTGCGAACCAGAATGTAAAATCCTGTCATGCCAATTCCAGCACAGGCGTGCTATTAGGAACTGCTCGCGTACACATTCGCCATAATGGTACCGACTTCTCCGCACGGGCATTAATTGATTCAGGGTCTGAATGTTCCTTTATAACTGAAAGACTGAAACGCAGAATCAATTTGCCAGCGAGAAAAATGCATGCCCAAGTTTCAGGCATCACAAATTCGGTGTCAGCCCAGGTGAAAGAAGCATCCAAAATTGAATTACGTTCACCAGTGGATGCCTGCTTCAGCCTGACTACACCCGTTCTAGTCCTAGCCAAACTCACTGGGAATCTTCCATCCTGCCATATCAACGTCATGACTATGCAGGCATTCCCAGATTTGGTTTTGGCAGACAAGAGGTTCTACATCAACGAAGATGTAGACCTTATACTGAGTGGTCTGAAAAAGAATGTACTAAATACACTTTTGGCCCAAGAGACAGTGTTCGGTTGGATACTAACCGGTCGCATCGAAGCACCGAGTCCAACGAAGAGCATCATGTCATTCTACAACGAGGTTGCGTTGGACAACCAATTAAAAGCTTTCTGGGAGGTAGAAAATGTTCCCAAAAACAAAATGCTTAATGAAGAAGAAAGGTATTGTGAACAATTATTTAAGGACACAACAAAACGTGATGAAAGTGGAAGATATACAGTCTCGCTACCATTCAGGCAGGATTACCCTGAGAGGATTGCATTAGGACCGTCTCTAAAGCGCGCATGTTCACAATTCTTCAGAAACGAGGGGCGATTACTGAAAACCCAAGAGTTAGGAAAAGAGTATGTTCGGGTGTTATCCGAATACGAAACGCTTGGACATATGAGAAAAATTAAAAATAATGTACCATCCGACGATTCGGATAATTATTTCCTGCCCCACCACGCCGTTGTAAAGGCGGAAAGTACCACTACCAAGGTGCGCGTCGTCTTCAACGCGTCAAGTCCGACAGCAAATGGCATTAGTCTAAACGACATACTCCACCCAGGTCCAGTACTCCAAGCAGACTTGCCTATTTTAATTTTACGTTGGCGACTGTATCGCTTTGTCTTTAATAGTGACATAGAAAAGATGTATAGGCAAATTTGGGTGACCGATAATCACGCCAAATTTCAAAGAATTGTCCATCGAACATCCCCCAACGAACCCATCAGTCTTTACGAACTAAAGACTGTCACATTTGGTGTAAACTGCGCCCCCTACCTCGCGATACGGTCACTTCTACAATTGGCTAATGATGTAGAAAATACCCACCCAATAGCATCGGGTATATTACGCGAAAGTATGTATGTCGACGACGTTTTATCTGGAGGGCATACAATAGCGTCAACTATCAAAGCAAGGAACGAGATTCGCGAAGCATTACACTCAGCTGGCTTTCCATTGCGCAAGTGGACATCCAATTGTGAGGAAGTCCTTCAGGACATCCCCAAAACGGATTTGCTCAGCGAGGACTTCCTAGCGTTTGAAGAGGCTAGCTCGGTGAAGGCACTCGGAATACGATGGAACGCGCATTCAGACATGTTTTACTTCACCGAAGGAGTTTTAGAGAAGGGCGAGAACATCACCAAACGCGCAATCCTATCCGCGATAGCCAAACTTTTCGACCCTTTAGGCTGGCTTGCACCAATGGTCATAGTAGCAAAAATATTAATGCAGAATATTTGGTTAGAAGGCACCGGATGGGATGAGCCTGTCTCACCAGATACATTAGAACGGTGGAAAACCTTCACCCAACACTATGGCGAAATAGATAACATACGGATACCGCGGTGGGTAAATTTTTCCCCGGAAGGCGAAATAGAAATCCACGGCTTCTGTGACGCTTCCGAGAAAGCATATGCTGCAGCGATATATATGCGCGTAAAAAGAGACGATCAGGTTTTCATTCACTTACTCTTAGCAAAAACCAGAGTGGCTCCAGTGAAAACCATCTCGCTACCACGTTTAGAACTCTGCGGCGCCGTGCTTCTCGCAGAAATGATGGAATCAATATTCCGAAATATTCATTTGGGACCCGTAAAAGTTCACCTCTGGACGGATTCAACCATCGTACTCGCATGGATAAGAAAGCCGCCCTGTTCCTGGTCAACCTTCGTCGCACACCGAATCACTAAGATCATCGATATGGTCGGTAGCAAGGACTGGCTTCACGTGGACTCGGAATCTAATCCAGCGGATCTAGGAAGCAGAGGACTACTGGCATCAGAGTTGACCAACAATTCGTTGTGGTGGCAGGGACCTTCTTGGCTGCAAGAAGACAATTCCCACTGGCCAGCACAAGAGACCGAATACAAAACGTCCGTTGAGGAAAAGAGGGCACAAACATATGCCACGACAAGGGTAGATCATGTAGATATTCTCGATCGTTTTTCAAATTTACCCAGGGCTTTGAAGGTTCTATCCTTTGTTAGGAGATTTTATAAACGAACTCACCCAAAAACTAAAGCAATGTTCCCCGAAAGGTCGTGCATAATCTCAGCCGATGAGATTAAGGCAACGACTCAAGCATTAATACGAGTCTGCCAGAAACAATTTTACGGGACAGAATATTTAAAATTAAAAAATAGGGAACCTATCGATCGCAAGAGTGAAATACTGTCCCTAAATCCATATATCGACAAAGATGATATTATTAGAACAGGGGGGCGTCTAGGGGCGTCAAGAGACATGTCATACAACGAGCGTCATCCGATCATCTTGCCTTACAATTGTAGGCTGTCTCGCCTTACAGTTATGATGGCTCATCATGACTCCCTTCATGGCGAGAACCAGCTCATGCTCCGTCTCATCCGAACCCAATACTGGATACCGAATGTCAAGACCATGATCAGAGCCATCATCCACAATTGCAAAACCTGCATTATTCACCGAAAGCAGGCACAGTCCCAACTTATGGGGACCCTTCCCTGCGAGCGGACTACTTTTACCCGCGCGTTCACCAATACCGGGGTAGACTTTGCAGGGCCTTTCGACATCAAAAGCTACCGCGGTAGGGGATGTCGACTGTCAAAAGGCTACGTATGCCTTTTCGTATGTTTTTCCACTAAGGCCATCCATTTAGAAGCCACTAGTGACCTTAGTACCCCAGGCTTCCTCGCGGCCTTTTCGCGTTTTATCGCGAGAAGAGGATGTCCGAAGAACATCTACTCCGACAATGGTACGAACTTTGTCGGAGCTTCCAGATCTCTACGATCGGAATTCAAAGCCTTCCTGGCAGAAAGCCGAGACAAAACAGTCTCCAAGTATAGCCATCAAGCATTAACTTGGCATTTTATTCCCGCTGGCGCTCCACATATGGGCGGCTTGTGGGAAGCGGGAGTGAAGAGCTTCAAAAGCCACTTCAAAAAGATCGCTTCTCCCCACAAATATACTATGGAGGAGTTCCAAACACTTTTGTGCCGGATTGAGGCGTGCCTCAACTCGCGCCCTCTCAGTCCGGGGTCGAATGACCCAACGGACCTGGAACCCCTGACTCCAGGACATTTCCTAACAGGCAGCCATCTTCTGGCGCCGCCAGAACCGGATGTGAACGAAAGCACGGCCTCCATAATAAACAGATGGCAGAAGCTCAAGGCCCTCCATCAAACCTTCTGCCGTCGGTGGAAAACCGAATACCTTTCCGAACTTCAAAAACGAGTGAAGTGGAAACAGTCAAAGCAAAAGCTTAAAGTGGATGATCTAGTTGTCATCAAAGAGGACAACTTATCTCCCAACGAATGGAGGTTAGGTAGAGTCGTCAACGTACACCCCGGCGAAGATAACCGAGTACGTGTAGTCGACCTCATAACCGAGAAGGGTCAAGTCAGACGACCTTTGGTCAAACTGATCCTTCTTCCCACGGAGATAGATTGTGAGAGGACCAAGAGCCTCTCTTAACAATCCCCCCGTTCCTCCACATCCCGCCTTTCAAAAAAATATCCCACAAATTCACTCGCTCACCTCGAGCGAGGACACCAGAAATCTCCCCACTCACTCGTTATTACAAAGCGAGTATCCCAGAAAAGCCCTTACGCAGACCCTCGGAGAAAAAGGCACTCGGCCCATAATCTTTTTAAATTTTCAAATTTCAAAACCCAGCGCTCGTTCACTGAAACAAGGCCAATCAACCACCCTAATGCAGATCTCCATCTGTCACCAAACACTTATTGTAAATTTTCAAAATCAAACCCCAATTCACTCGCTCACCCTGAGCAAGGACAACAGAAAAGCCTACCGCAGAAGGGCGAACCGATCTGCCACAGAACACAGCCGCACTCGTTGCCGCGCAACGAGGCACATCGCAAGCCTACCGCTGATGAGAAAACTCATCTGCCCCAGATATCATAATTATTAATGAGTTCAATTAAACTTTTAGTGTTATCGCTACCTTATGCTACAGCGATATCTCAGTGCCAAAGACGCCGCTTGCACCGCCTCCACCACGATCTTCGTTGTCGCCACACCATTCAGAAAATGAATTATTCGCATTTACAAATTTATTATGGCGACTAATATACCCCAAATATACTTGTCTACTACAACTCACTGAAAAAAAGGGACTTCCTTTACCGGAAACATTTTGAAAAAAAGGGCAAGCAAACCGGGCTATATTTTCAGCTGGATATGAACAAACACCACAAAGTGGATTTCGGGATGGTATCTGCCTCATATTAATAATAATTTAATAATTAAACACCCATCACACATTGCCACAAGCGTGGCTCCAGTAACCAAAGACCCCATAGTGATTGTACCAACTTTTGTTAATAACTTTCAGTTAAAAACCCGAAAAAATGTATGCGCGTACAATAGAACTCTAGCATCCTACTAAAACTAATACCGTCAGTACTCCCTTATGTAAACCGTGAAGAGTAAATTATACAGAAAGATCTACCTTCTTATTGTCGACATCCTGTTCACCAGCAGCATGAACTTTATCCTGCCCGCCGAGTTCCTTCTCCGATGTCACCCAGATACGACCACCAAGAAATAGTCCTTTATCATCATCTCGTGCATTTGCTTTACCACCATTTGGCCCATTGGTGCCGGTACCGTTCTCGTCGTTGATGGTTATGTTTTTGGCTCATGTCGACGTCATTACCCCTCGAATTAGCCATTACACATGGTTAACCATAACTAGCGGGCGGGCCTATTTCAATTCTTAAATATAATTAGTGCTTCTGAAATAAAGATAATATTACATTATAAATCTCATTCCATTTAAGTCCACTCAATTACATACATACATCACTTTGATGGCCAATTTCTGTATGCCAACGCTTGTGAACGCAAATGTACCTCCAAAGATGTGGGTATTGGAGGTGTTAGTGGTGGCGTCAAAGCCGTTAGTGTTGCTCTTGGCTCTGAGCAACCATAAAACAAAGTGTATATAATACAGAAAAGCATCGGAATGGGAATAATAATGCGAATATACGTGCAAGTGCGTGTAGACCAATAACGATGGTGTTAGCATCAACAGACTTGAATATGCATTCAATAGATTAATAGTGGTTAAGAGATTACCCTGGAAACATTCCAATACACATATACGCTCATCAACGCCCAACGATATAACATATGTTGGAGCAAGCGCCAGTAAATAAATCCCACACACATAACATACCATCCTGAGAACCAGAGCCACCTGTGCCAGGTTGCCAACGGTCTACGAAAAGGCGCGTTATCGGCCCACAATGGCCGTGTAATGTATATTCGATATTGGCATTTGACAGGCTATATACCCTGAGCGTATGATCCTTACTGCCGGTAAACACCATACAATTCGAGACCTCCATGCAAGTGACAGGCTGGTGATGCCCATGACGCACTGCTATTAAAGTGATTTTTCATTTCCTCCTTATTATTGTTGGGATATGGGGGCGGGCGTCCGGTATGGTTTTGTTGTTGTTGAGATAACGATTGCTGCGAATGATGCGCTAGGCCAATTCTCCCAGCTGAACCAGCACGCGTTTGTGTTCTTCGATAAGCTGACGTGAAATTCCAATCGATTTGTTGTCCTTTCCAATAGGTTGCCAGTCGATAGAATTCTAACCGCCCGCATAGTCGTGCGATAATGACGCGATCACCATTTATATGAATGTGAGTTATGCCCAAATTAAGTTTCGAAGTTCCAGAAAAAATACACTTCAATACACCTTCCGGCGTTTCCCACAATTCAATACGTGCGTCCGCACAACCTACTGCCAAATTTTCATCAAACGCATTCATGCACCAAATAGGCGAATAAATCAAACGTTCGAATACCACCTCACCACTATCACGCTTCACTGGCAATTGCATATGTTGACGATTGATTGTTGTCAAATGCTCACCATTTCTTGCATCCCAAACCTTAATTTGGCCATTTAGATAAGACATTCGATCATATACCGATGGCCGGCAATTTTCGTTGGCACTCCTTCAAGTATATGCTCAGTTTTTCGTTGTATTTCTGATTCTTCATACCAACTGGAACGCCATTCGGCATAATTACGTGTACATATACAACGATAGAATACCACCATTGTATAGCTAAGAACAAAATGCTAATTAAGCACATAGAGATGACGAAAAAGAATTCCGTCGGACCTTTTGGATAGAGTGGTGCACCACCAGAAAATACTATTGGCGATTCACGTCGTTCACCGTCATTAAAATCGATAGGATCGAGTGCAGCAGCTAAAGCTTTCCACTGAAAGTTTTGCATAATTTTCTCTCGAGGATTGCATAATAGTACTGCTGTTTCGGGACTAATGGCGTGAGATGGCTTACTGGTGGTTACTAGAGTAACATAGCGTCCGCTACGCGATATATTATATTGTTTAATGATGGCACTCCAGTTAAAATTCGATAGAAAGTAATTCAACTCGAAGTCGGGATAGAGTAGGCGGCGTAGTTCGGCTTCTGTGTTATTGATAGTTCCTTCATCAGATTTGCCTACTACGCTGGCTTGACTGGCTGCGGTTTCGCCTTTTGGTTTGCGAATTGAATGTACTCCCGCTGCCATTGACGCTGCCGCGTTTCCATTACGATTGCCCTTTAGTCCAGCTATATCTTTGCCATTGGTAGCTGCGCCGTTTAAAGCATTTTGCATATTCGAGAAAAAATTCGACACTGCGCTTTGTTCATATGTTTTAACGAAATTTGGTGTGTCGTCACTCGTAAATGTTGTTCGATTGCCATCTACGGCAAATAAATCTTCAAATATCCCGAATTATAAACGATCGAACAAATCCAAACACTCATCCAAATCATGAAGGCACGTTAAAAGAAACGTGTACGTGCCCATAAATTTACAATGCGCAAACGCTTTGGGATTTGACCATTTTTATTAGCTTGTACGCTATCTGCTGGGTGTGCATTGAGATCGGCAAATGTTAACTTCGGATGTGATTGAGAGCGATGAAACATGCCGAAACCACCAGCAGTACCGCCACCACTATTACCAATCAAGGATGTATCGGAAATATTTTTATCAAGGAAAAGGTAATCATTGCACACATCACCTGGATGCAACGTTCGGTTGGTATTTGCCACTGTATATTTCAGCATCATTTTGGGCAAGTGTTTTGCTTGTGATCAAGTAGCTTAATATTCATCGCAAGTATTGCGGAGAACATTTGTAACATGAAATCCGATAATAAACCGATAATGGCAAAAATACTAAATTTTTGTATGCGCTAACTCTACAATCGGGCATTAATAAAACGGTACCAATGGCGGCGCTAGTGCCAAATTTATGCACACATGGTACACAATTGGAAACCGTATCAAAGGATACACTAGATCGTGCTTTCGTTGTATTCCGTAATGCTTCGCAGGACGAACGCTTAAATATTATGACGGGACTGAATCTGCTCGTATTGATAGTTACGCGCCAAAGGTTAGGAAACTAATGGCTTTAATTCGTATTATAAAACTAACCAAGTAACGAATATCGATCTACCAGATGGACATATTGATCTAACACAAAGCGGATCTCTAAGCACCTCCCCCACATTTGGTGGGGCTGGCGCTGCTGCTGCAGCAGCTATAGCTGCTGTTGGTTCAGCGCAGCAAACGCAATTATTATTAGCCCCAGGCGAGGTAATACGAGATTCGCGCAAGTTTACAAAACCAACCACAATTCCGGGCAAAAATCATATTGTGAGAGAACGAGTGCTTAATCTTCAGCGTACATCGCAGTTGCAACAGCCAGGATGCTCCGTACCAAAACCTGCAAAGAAAAAAAAGAGATAGTCCATTAACACAAATGCATAAATGGGCAGCGCAAAAAAGGTGACAACTGACGGCGCGGCCGACGCCGTAGTTGGAGCACCCCTTTTGCGATGCCGGTATACCTAAAACCAGAACGAAATCTGACACCAACCGTTTTATGGACCTACACAACTAGCCACCTAGAAATAAAAGAAATTAATTAATTGATTGATTAACAACATGAAATAAAAGAAATATTTATCATTGATATTTTATATTGCATTATTCGAGAATTTACAATACTTACCATGTCCTCAATGACCACCGAACATCATTGTCCAACCACGCATAAAAATGAAAAGAATGAAACAATCTACCGTTTGCTTCAATTCTGTGGAATTTACGTTATATACATATGTATGTATCAATGTCCCGGAGTATTTTTTCGTTTGTGCCTTTGCCGCTGGTATGCGTATACCAGGGCGCGGACTTTAAATAATGAAAATGTTGGTGGTGGTAGATTTTTCCAATGTGCCAAAAATACTGCCATAAAACCACCGACATGTTCTCTTACTTTAAACTTTATTTTCGTTCAGAATTGTGCACACAAACTGATGAAAATAGAGCAGGACACAATATATGCGTGCGCATTCACTACGTTCATTTAATAACAAAAATTCATTTCTTGTTTAAAGTTGTTCACAAATTTTTCAAAAATTGACTGATTTTAATCAGTACCCCTCCTAATGTTAGTTGGGTGGGTTTGGCAATTAGACACTTTAAAATGATCGCAGTATACGTTTTCAGCGCGAAAATACTGAAATATTGGCAGAATGTAAGTCTTGGTGGCAGAAGTAGTAGAAGTAGTAGAAAATGAAAAATGGGTCAGAAAAGTTAGTAAATCTACCAATGCGGTAAGGTCCGTGCACTGACTGCCCATATACTTATACCAACGTATGTACATATATATGCCGAGTTTTAAATGTACATTATATTAGGGATGCATAAAATGATGCAAACGGGTACCGAACAACCCGTTTCCGAAAAATCGGTACCGGAGCCAAACACCCTTCGGGAACCGTGCCATTTGCTAAAGGCCATCAATTAAACAGGACTAGAAGCGTACTTGGGGAAAGGTTGAATAAACAACTCTCATAAATATCCGAAAGGTAATACAAAAGAGGAAAATTATACATTCTACAAATGATTCTCCTCATCCAAAACGAACATTTTTTTTATTTTTTCTTTACATCGCATACAATTTTGCTGTCCAAACATTTTTTTTGTGGCGGGCAGGGAAGTTGTTGGGTTTTAGCACCAACAACACAAATAACAGCGACCCAAAAGAACCCAAGCTATACACTTTCTACCCGGTTCGGCACCAGAATGTGTGAACCGAAAATCGTAAATGCTCACTTTCTGCAGCACTAGTGTGCCCGTGGCCAACTAAAACGCTGCCGGCACTAAAGACCCAGGCACATAACGTGCGGGGAAAGAGGCCATACACATAATGCGCGCCACATATGAATATTTTTTTTATGCAGCGACAGATGTTTCCCCTTATGCGCGCGTTAATAAAATTTCCCAAATCCCCACTAATACAACTAGGGACCACTCGCCCCTGCACTTTGACAATGACCCGACCCATTGAAACCTATTTCACTCCTTTCAGGAAATGGGTCGTTTTGCCGCTTTAAAACGAAACGCTGCCAAGAACGTCATGCGTTATACGTCGGAATGCCGCGCTTGTTTTAAGCAACATCCCATACGCCTGTGCCCCATCTTTCGGGCCAAAAAACCCGAGGAGCGTCTTTACTTAGCGATCCGCGGGAGCTGCTGTGGAAATTGCTTGGCTCTAGACCACCGCTCTAACGCATGCCCAAGCCAAGGCCGATGTAAAAAATGCGGCGAAAAACATCACACGATGCTTCACATCTCCTCGATTGATGAAGAGGAACAGCTACTCCACGAAGCCCGCTCCAAGCCATGGAGTGTACAAGTTGAGGAGGAGCTGGAATCACCCCGTGAGCGGATTGACGACTCCATATCGTTATATGCGTCAGATGCTGGAACGGAGACTGGGCCTCTTCGTCCAACTCGAATCCACCGAACCGGAGCGGAGACTCGGTCTCTTCGCCCGAACACAACACCAGCAGCCAAATCGTATCGACCGCTTTTGCAGCACGAAAGGAAGCGGCTCCAGCACAACCCATCTACAGTCCAGCGCCATGTTCGTGACGGCCGAGCGGAGACTCGGTCTCTTCGCCGGCAAACTAAGGACCCTCAACGAAGACAACCACCGCGCGATCGCAGAGCGGAGACAAGGCCTCTTCGCCTGCAACAACGCCATCACACCCATCATCAACCACGAGATCGCAGTCACGGATCCAACTCGCTGCAGCTCACCACCGTGTCCGCCTTCCGGGCAGGGCTCCTAGCCCCGCATGCAGCTGTCACCGCCACCATGATCCCGACGGTAGCGATCACCCCCACCGCGGTCGTGAAAATAGAAGCAGGGGGGCGGCTACACCTCGTTCGCGCCTTAATCGATGGATGCTCCCCCACCACAGTGATTGCGGATGAGCTCGCCCAGGAGCTCCAACTTCCTACCAGCATTATTGGCGGGCAAGCAGGATGTCTGCTGCGTATCCGAGGAAGACACGGACAGAACAGAAGGATTGCGACCCATGCTGCGGTCGTAGCCAATTTTCGGCGCACGACACCCACAACCAGCATCGACAGTGCCATCGCAGCCCCGTACGCACATCTTCGTCTGGCGGATCCGCAGTTCTACTCATCCGCCCCGATCCGCCTCGTCCTAGGCACAGATGTATATGCCGAGATAATACTCCCAGGGATTCTGCCCACCACGTTTGGCCCTTTGTTAGCTCAGAGTACCATCTTCGGTTGGGTACTCTCGGGCACAGCGAAGGCCTAACAGCAAAATGTTCGGTAACGACCGAAATACATGAATTTTTACACTTTTTATCCTTTTTTATTTTATTGAATTTCTGTTGTACACAGTCGCAAGAGGTGTGCATTGTGAGTTCGTACAAGTGAAAAATCTTTCTATCCCTCCATTGCCATGCCTACGTGTCAAATCATAGCTGACAGGGAGAACGGCTGTCGCGAAGGGCCAGAGAATGGAAGAAAGGTTTCCTTTTCTTGTGTTCGCCGTTATTAAATTGAAGTGCCATGAATTGCACATTTGTTTCAAATCAGCTTTAAATTTGTATACAGAAAACATATTAATACTCACTCGCTGTTCACTATTGTGAACGTTTTATCGAAAATTCGCCACTTGTATGAATTCACAATGGAGGTGTGCGTTTTAAAAGCTTGTATCATTACAATAAGTAATTTTTTATTGAATTTTCTTCATGCAAAATTTACAAGCATAGAATTTCCAATGAATTTGTAATAAACGGCAAGAAATATGAACACGTATATCTTCTTACTTCTTTTCGCAATCCCTAGCTCTAGGCAAACCTGGCTCACGCCTTACACCATAACGGGAAAATTGGTGAATGACCGAGGCAGCAGCAACCAAGCTCCCACAATGCGCAAACCATTTTGCGTGCCGCCAAGCCGGCGGACTGTCCGGCATTATGTTAAGTTAGATATAATTAATTATAAGTTTTTTATTTTTTTTCTCTTCTTCACGGTCGGTGATCCTTGGCGGACTGTGATGTTGCGTACCGCAAGGGGGGCGGCATGTTTAGGCCCAATGCCTAACTTTTATCTGATTGACGGCGCCACTCCCTAACGTTTTAATAATATTTCCAGCCACCCACACTCACGCCGCATTTGTGTGCATGCATGCACATGCATGCGTTTCATACGCATGCACGTGTGTGTGCGGGTTGTCAGCACCCATGCACGTATATGTGGGGGTTGTTGTGTGTGTGGCTTTTTTTCCCCTCCTTAATACCAGAGGACTTTTTCGCGGCTTAGCGGTTGTCCTCAACGGGATAACCGGGCTCTTTTTCGTTTGACCGCCAACCAGCACACATCGCCCAAGATCGCCACCGTCACGTTCAACACCAAGGTAATATTGTATCCACTCTATATTTCCTAACACTCTTAATAAAACATTATTATAACGAGGAAATCCTCTGTGCGTTTGTTTCCTTTATTTCTTTTGAGCGAACCATCCACTCCAAGATCGACCCTTGTGCGCCTACCCACTGCCGGTTTACGACGCACTCAGGCCGAACACTAGTGAAGTTGTGTCTCATCCTTTACATGGCGATCATGCCTATGATTCTGCTGGCTGATTATTCAGCCTAAGTTCATTGCTTACAAGGATATTACTGGCTGATTGTTCAGCCTAAGCCCTATAGGGAAACACTTTCAATTTCTTATCGACGAGGAGTTAGAGCAAGGAAGACTTGCAAAGCACGTCATTTTCAATTTCTTATCGACGAGGAGTCAGAGCAAGGAAGGCTTGCCAAGCACGTCACTGTAAACAGCGCGCACAAAGAGTGGAATAAACTAGAATAGCAACAAAAGCGTTTTTCTCGGATCGACAAATTATCGCCAATGAACCACCTCCCATGCAACTGCAAGTCAACAGCGCGCACAGGAAGTGGTATAAACTAGAATAGCAACAACAAGGGTTCTTCGGATCGCAAATCATCATCGCCAATGTACCACCTCCCATGCAACTGCAAATCAACAGCGCGCACAAGAAGTACTCTAGAATAAGTATATAGGGGTTTTGGACATCCTAACGGCTGCCTATTTTGCTGTAAAATATATGAATTTTTTCCGCTCTAAATTATGTTCCCAGAAGAGGACATAAAGGACCGAGACCAGTTTGACCAAATCTTTGATAGTTTAACTGCATTGACTTTGGAATTGAAAAAGAAAAATAAAGTACCCAAACAGATCAGTCAAGGCCATACGCCGCTGACAATCTAGGAATATAAAAAAAGAAATAGGGTCCGAAAAATTGATGAACCAAAAATTCCAAAGCCAACAAAGTTCAAGAAGAAAAGAAGAGGAAAACGTTAGGAGATCCATGGCTATGCTTTACGAAAGAATAAATTTAAGTCCAAATAAGGAAGAAAAAATTTAACTAAAGCAAGAAATTAAGGAATTAAGAAATAATAATAATAAAAATAAAAAAGTAAAGCATTAGGGTGTCCAAAGAAAACTTTTTTTTTTTGATTTTGAATAATATGGAAAGAGGCAGAAAGACCAAAAGTTTCACTAAAAACCCTATTTCTTGGCCAATAAAACAAAAAGTTGAAAGAAATGTAGAAAAAGAACTACAATGGTTGAAAGAATTTTGGAATAAAACAGGAATGCATAGAGAACCAACCGCACCGACGGTTTAGATAAGGTTTAACAAACTTTTTTATCTACCATCCCTAATGGAAAAATGGGAAGATATCGTTAAACTACTCATAGAAGAAAAAACGATAGGAGAAATATCATACAAATGTATTAATAAAAATACAAAAGTGAAGGTAGAAACGGTAATAAAGCATCTCAAAATAATAGTTGAAGCATTTAATAAAATAGGAAAAACGATACAAAAGTTAAATGGTAAACTAGACGGCAATCGCTAAACCCAAGCATATCAAATTTTTACAAGGGTTAGAGACAAATTTGTGTCCTCACTGGCAAGATATGATATAGAATTCATCGTACCAACGACATTTGAAAAACAAATAAAAAAAGACTTTAGCACATTCCTGCTGGGGTACCCATGAGGCAATAGCGGTTACGATGATAAAACCAAAGCTGAAAGGAAGAGCTAGAAACCTGTTAGGAACAGAAAGCTTGATCGAAGCAATAAAACAAAAATTAAAAATAGAAATTAAAGGTGAATAAGTC
The DNA here is from genome assembly GCF_040869045.1 of Eurosta solidaginis. Taxonomy (NCBI): domain Eukaryota; kingdom Metazoa; phylum Arthropoda; class Insecta; order Diptera; family Tephritidae; genus Eurosta; species Eurosta solidaginis. The sequence continues at coordinate 66,544,641 of NC_090324.1, read as the reverse complement.
GAAGTTTTGACAGCAAAACTCCTGAACATCCAACAACGCAGTAAAACTGCAAATCAATATACTGCCCAAATCGAAAAACTCACGAAATCGTTGGAAGGAGTATACATATCAGACGGACTAACACCAGAGTTAGCAACCAAGTATGCTACACAATCAGCTGTGAAAGCTATGTGTAAAAACTGCTCCAATGACAAAGTGAAAACTATTATGCAAGCTGGAACGTTCACTTCAATGAACGAAGCCATATCAAAATTTACCAACAGTTGCACAGAAATAGCTGGAAATCCAAATACGCTTTTGCATATTCGCCACCAAAATCACGTAGGGGTTACCAAAATAATTACTATAGAAACAATCAGAGGCGCACATTCAACAATTATAACAGCAACTATAATAATAATAACAGAGCAAATAACCAAAGATCTGGTCGAAATTTCGGATCGCGAGGATCTAATCGTAATAATACAAGAAGTGTCAGAAATGTTACTCAACAGGAAAACCAGCAAGCTCCACCTCAATAGCTACATATCTTCCAGAACAACTCTGAATAATTCTATTTCAACCCTTCTGACCGATATAGGAGCGGATATTTTAATTATAAAAAAGGGTCAAATTGATAGTGACATTACTACAATTAATTATTCACAAACAACAGATTTAAGAGGAATTGGTCAAGGTATTACAAGCACTATTGGCACGGTTAAAGCAGATTTAAAAGATGATTACATATTAATTAGACACAAATTTCACGTAGCAGAAGACAATTTCCCAATCCCATGCGATGGAATATTGGGATTGGATTTCATAAAAAAATATAACTGCATTTTAGATTATCAAAAAGAAGAGGATACCCTAATACTAAGAACATATGATTACCCAGAAAACATAATCATTCAGATGTCTAATAAACCAAGAATCAATAGCATTTCAATTCCCGCAAGATCAGAAGTAGTTCTACAAATTCACATTAAAAATAATAATTCTGATTTATTAATTCCACAAGAAGAATTATCTGAAGTAATCTTTATTGCAAACACCTTAGCAAATACACACCAAACATTTGTTAGAATTATAAATACAACAGATAAAAATACAACACTCCAAGATTTAAATATACGCACAGAAAATTTGGGTGATCATACAATAATAAAAAATAATAAACTTGAAAATAAGGCCAACAGCAAAGAAAAATTAGAAAGATTGAATAAAAATTTTCCACAGTTTGCAATTAAATCACTTAACGCATTATGTGCAGAATTCATTGACATCTTTTCATTAGAAACAGGACCAATTACTACTAATAATTTTTAGAAACAAAAACTTCATATGAAAGACAATAACCCGGTTTGCGTAAAAAACTACAGAATATCAAAAGCCCATAAGACTGAAATTAATAAACAAGTAAATAAATTAATTAAAGACGTTTCAGAATTTAATAGTCCGATTCTATTAGTACCCAAAAATCACTTCCAAATAACCAAGAAAACAGATGGAGAATGGTTGTTGATTACAGACAAGTAAATAAAAAACTCACTGAAGATAAATTCCCGTTGGCACGAAATGATGACATACTAGATCAATTGGGAAGAGCCAAATATTTTTCATGTTTCGATTTAATGTCTGGCTTTCACCAAATAGAACTAACCCCAGAGTCAAAGGATATCACATCCTTTACAGCAGATAACGGTACTTATCATTTTAAAAGAGTACCTTATGGCCTTAAAGTGGCTCCAAACTCATTCCAGAGGATGATAACGTTAGCATTCGCAGGCTTAAGACCCTGTGAGTTAGCCCAGTATATAATGATGAAGCTTATGATAAAGAAATTAAATAAGGGTTACAATTAGCACAACAAAGAGCTAATAGATTAGTACAAGATACTAAAGAAAGACAAAAGTACCATTTTGATTGAAATATTCAGAGTAAGGAAATAAATATTGGAGATTTAGTTTTAGTAAAAAATGAAGCAGGTCATAAGTTAGATTGTAGATACAAACGGCCCTATAGAGTAGAAAATATCGATAGTAAAAATAATTACACTTTAATCCCGTTTAGGATAGGAAATAATGGTAAGCAAAATTTTTCCAATAAGATAGAAAATAGCGATATCATACACAATAAGAAAATAATAATATACAAAAATAAATTAAATTAATAGAATAAGAAAATTTTCAACTTGTAAACATAAAATACAAAATATAGAATTAATTTACTTACATTTAACTAAATACAAATATTATATTCATGCATTCGGCAAATGCATAAGCATTCTAAAAAAACAAGTAAGGAAGGCTAAGTTCGGGTGTAACCGAACATTACATACTCAGTTGAGAGCTGTGGAGACAAAGTAAGGGAAAATCACCATGTTGTAAAAAGAACCTAGGGTAACCCTGGAATGTGTTTGTATGACATGTGTATCAAATGGAAGGTATTAAAGAGTATTTTAAGAGGAAGTGGGCCATAGTTCTATAGATGGACGCCATTTAGGGATATCGCCATAAAGGTGGACCAGGCCTGACTCTAGAATTTGTTTGTACGATATGGGTATCAAATGAAATGTGTTAATGATAATTTTAAAAGGGAGTGGGCCTAAGTTCTATAGGTGGACGATATGGGTATCAAATGAAAGGTGTTAATGAGTATTTTAAAAGGGCGTGGGCCTTAGTTCTATAGGTGGACGCCTTTTCGAAATATCGCCATAAAGGTGGACCAGGGGTGACTCTAGAATTTGTTTGTACGATATGGGTATCACATGCAAGGTGTTTATGAGTATTTTAAAAAGGAGTGGGCCTTAGTTCTATAGGTGGGCGCCTTTTCGAGACATCGCCATAAAGGTAGACCCGGGGTGACTCTAGAATTTGTTTGTACGATATGCGTATCAAATGAAAGGTGTTAATGAGTATTTTAAAAGGGCGTGGGCCTTAGTTCTATAGGTGGACGCCTTTTCGAAATATCGCCATAAAGGTGGACCAGGGGTGACTCTAGAATTTGTTTGTACGATATGGGTATCAAATGAAGGGTGTTAATGAGTATTTTAAAAGGGCGTGGGCCTTAGTTCTATAGGTGGATGCCTTTTCGAGATATCGCCATAAACGTGGACCAGGGATGACTCTAGAATTTGTTTGTACGATATGGGTATCAAATGAAAGGTGTTAATGAGTATTTTAAAAGGGCGTGGGCCTTAGTTCTATAGGTGGACGCCTTTTCAAAATATCGCCATAAAGGTGGACCAGGGGTGACTCTAGAATTTGTTTGTACGATATGGGTATCAAATGAAAGGTGTTAATGAGTATTTTAAACGGGCGTGGGCCTTAGTTCTATAGGTGGATGCCTTTTCGAGATATCGCCATAAACGTGGACCAGGGGTGACTCTAGAATTTGTTTGTACTATATGGGTATTTCTTTTCGGAATATCGTAATAAAAGTGGACCAGGGTTGACTCTAGAATGCGTTTGTACAATATGGGTATCAAACGAAAGGTTTTAATAAGTGTTTTAAAAGGGAGTGGGCCTTAGTTCTATAGGTGGACGCCTTTTCGGAATATCGTTATACAAGTGGACCAGGGATGACTCTAGAATGCGTCTGTACAATATGGGTATCAACTGAAAGGTGTTAATGAGTATTTTAAAAGGGCGTGGGCCTTAGTTCTATAGGTGGATGCCTTTTCGAGATATCGCCATAAACGTGGACCAGGGATGACTCTAGAATTTGTTTGTACGATATGGGTATCAAATGAAAGGTGTTAATGAGTATTTTAAAAGGGCGTGGGCCTTAGTTCTATAGGTGGACGCCTTTTCAAAATATCGCCATAAAGGTGGACCAGGGGTGACTCTAGAATTTGTTTGTACGATATGGGTATCAAATGAAAGGTGTTAATGAGTATTTTAAAAAGAAGTGGACCTTAGTTCCATGTGTGGACGCCTTTTCGAGATATCGCCATAAACGTGGACCAGGGGTGACTCTAGAATTTGTTTGTACTATATGGGTATTTCTTTTCGGAATATCGTAATAAAAGTGGACCAGGGTTGACTCTAGAATGCGTTTGTACAATATGGGTATCAAACGAAAGGTTTTAATAAGTGTTTTAAAAGGGAGTGGGCCTTAGTTCTATAGGTGGACGCCTTTTCGGAATATCGTTATACAAGTGGACCAGGGATGACTCTAGAATGCGTCTGTACAATATGGGTATCAACTGAAAGGTGTTAATGAGTATTTTAAAAGGGCGTGGGCCTTAGTTCTATAGGTGGACGCCTTTTCGAAATATCGCCATAAAGGTGGACCAGTGGCGACTCTACAATTTGTTTGTACGATATGGGTATCAAATGAAAGGTGTTTATTATTTTAAAAAGGAGTGGGCCTTAGTTCTATGTGTGGACGCATTTTCGAGATATCACCATAAACGTGGACCAGGGATGACTCTAGAATTTGTTTGTACTATATGGTTATCAAATAAAAGGTGTTAATGATTATTTTAAAAGGCAGTGGGCCTTAGTTCTATAGGTGGATGCCTTTTCGAGATATCGCCATAAACGTGGACCAGGGGTGACTCTAGAATTTGTTTTTACTATATGGGTATCAAATGAAAAGTGTTAATAAGTAATTTAAAAGGGCGTGGGCCTTAGTTCTATAGGTGGACGCCTTTTCGAAATATCGCCATAAAGGTGGACCAGGGGTGACTCTAGAATTTGTTTATACGATATGGGTATCAAATGAAAGGTGTTAATGAGTATTTTAAAATGGCGTGGGCCTTAGTTCTATAGGTGGACGCCTTTTCGAAATATCGCCATAAAGGTGGACCAGTGGCGACTCTAGAATTTGTTTGTACGATATGGGTATCAAATGAAAGGTGTTAATTATTATTTTAAAAAGGAGTGGGCCTTAGTTCTATGTGTGGACGCCTTTTCGAGATATCACCATAAACGCGGACCAGGGATGACTCTAGAATTTGTTTGTACTATATGGTTATCAAATAAAAGGTGTTAATGATTATTTTAAAAGGAGTGGGCCTTAGTTCTATATGTGGACGCCTTTGCGAGATATCGCCATAAAGGTGGACCAGGGGTGACTCTAGAATTTGTTTGTACTATATGGGTATCAAATGAAAAGTGTTAATAAGTATTTTAAAAGGGCGTGGGCCTTAGTTCTATAGGTGGACGCCTTTTCGAAATATCGCCATAAAGGTGGACCAGGGGTGACTCTAGAATTTGTTTATACGATATGGGTATCAAATGAAAGGTGTTAATGAGTATTTTAAAATGGCGTGGGCCTTAGTTCTATAGGTGGACGCCTTTTCGAAATATCGCCATAAAGGTGGGCCAGGGGTGACTCTAGAATTTTTTTGTACGATATGGATATAAGATAAAGGTGTTAATGAGTATTTTGAAAAGCAGTGGGCTTTAGTTCTATAGGTGGACGCCTTTTCGAGATATCGCCATAAACGTGGACCAGGGGTGACTCTAGAATGTGTTTATACGATATGGGTATCAAATTAAAGGTATTAATGAGGGTTTTAAAAGGGTGTGGCCCTTAGTTGTATATGTGAAGGCGTTTTCGAGATATCGGCCAAAATTTGGACCAGGGTGATCCAGAACATCATCTGTCGGGTACCGCTAATTTATTTATATATGTAATACCACGGACAGTATTCCTTCCAAGATTCCAAGGGCTTTTGATTTCGCCCTGCAAAACTTTTTCATTTTCTCCTGCATAATATGGTAGGTGTCACACCCATTTTACCAAGTTTTTTTCTAAAGTTATATTTTGCGTCAATAGACCAATACAATTACCATGTTTCATCCCTTTTTTCGTATTTGGTATATAATTATGGCATTTTTTTCATTTTTCGTAATTTTCGATATCGAAAAAGTGGGCGTGGTCATAGTCGGATTTCTGCCATTTTTCACACCAATACAAAGTGAGTTCAGATAAGTACGTGAACTGAGTTTAGTAAATATATATCGATTTTTGCTCAAGTTATCGTGTTAACGGCCGAGCGGAAGGAGAGACGGTCGACTGTGTATAAAAACTGGGTGTGGCTTCAACCAATTTCGCCCTTTTTCACAGAAAACAGTTACCGTCCTACAATCTAAGCGTGTACCAAATTTCACGAGGATTGGTAAATTTTTGTTCGACTTATGGCATTAAAAGTATCCTAGACAAATTAAATGAAAAAAGGCGGAGCCACGCCCATTTTGAAATTTTCTTTTATTTTTGTATTTTGTTGCACCATATCATTACTGGAGTTGAATGTTGACATAATTTACTATATACTGTAAAGATATTAACTTTTCTTTTAAAATTTTAATTAAAAAAAAAATTTTTTTAAAAAGTGGGCGTTGTCGTTCTCCGATCTTGCTAATTTTTATTAAGCAGACATATAGTAATATTAGTGCCACGCCCATTGTCCAAAATTTTACTAGTTTTCTATTCTGCGTCATAAGTTCAACTCACCTACCAAGTTTCATCGCTTAATCCATATTTGGTAATGAATTATCGCACTTTTTCGATTTTTCGAAATTTTCGATATCGAAAAAGTGGGCGTGGTTATTGTCCGATATCGTTCATTTTAAATAGCAATCTGAGATGAGTGCCCAGGAACCTACATACCAAATTTCATCAAGATACCTCAAAATTTACTCAAGTTATCGTGTTAACGAGCAGACGGACGGACGGACGGACATGGCTCAATCGAATTTTTTTTCGATACTGATGATTTTGATATATGGAAGTCTATATCTATCTCGATTCCTTTATACCTGTACAACCAACCGTTATCCAATCAAAGTTAATATACTCTGTGAGCTCTGCTCAACTGAGTATAAAAAGGGAGATGTAGTGTAAACAGCCAACAATTGCAATGCCAAAACGTGTACACTACTATGAGCCACCCTGTGACAAAATGCGTTTAACCATTTATTCACACAAAACAGCGCATTTTTTAATTGTTCCTGATAGCTCAATTTCCACAACTTAATACATATGTGTGTGTACCGTGCAACTAATCCAAATTTGCGTTTCACATTTATTTAGGCAAATTTGCTGATACTGCATTTCCCATAGACGTCACAAATCAACACAAATATGAGGGTAAATATCTGTGTTGATTTGTATGTAGATATGGAGGCATATCAAGTTTAAGTAAAGATGTATGTAAGAATATGTTTAGAATAATTTAGTATAAATATGCTGACAATTTTTGAATAAAGACACTCATACTTTAACCTCAAACATTGGCTTTTACTTTTGCTAATGAAGTTGTTTCTTATCCTTTACAATACATCAATTTCCTCCCTGTCGGAAAATCAAAAAAAAAAAAAAAGGAGTGGAAGATTATATAAAGAGTACCATTGAAAATTTCTTAAGGCATATGGGAAAAATTGTTTTTGTATTGATTCGACCCTGTCTGCATGGACTTGATAACCCGGGTTCCAGACTATTGAGCCGTATTCTAATATTAGCCTTACTAATGGTTAGAAAGAGCTTTATCTACGTAAGGATCGTTAAATTATTTTGACCGCTGTTTAACAATTTCAAAGGCACCTATGACGGCTTTATTGACTGTAGAAACTAAGTTTGGAGTCCATCATGATTCCCACGTCAACATCTTTTAATGATACTTATAGATGAATATCACTGCTCTACCATTGCAAGTGACTTAGAAATTCAAGAAAACATTCTAAATCTATACACACAGAAAAATTTCTTACAGTTTTAGTTAACATGAATCATTCATGAACAGCTCTAGTACGTAAAGCAAAAACAATTTCGAAAAATCAACACGAACATTTTAACATGGATCGTATGGTTAAAATAACATTAACTATTTCTGCATTAGAATTACAATAGTGTGTATCCCTCACCATAAATTCGGTTGGATTTAACATGAACAAGTGTTGTCTTCGACTGCCATCTGTCCCCCATCAAAGGTTGTGAACAGAATTTTGTTCTCAAAAGAACAGAAGTTAAATCGTGGTCAGTGTTGCCAGTATTGGTAAGGTAAAATGGTCAAAAGTTTCAAAATATAACTGCATTTTAGATTATCAAAAAGAAGGGGATACCCTAATACTAAGACCATATGATTACCCAGAAATCATAATCATTCAGATGTCTAATAAACCAAGAATAAATAGCATTTCAATTCCCGCAAGATCAGAAGTAGTTCGAAAAATTCACATTAAAAATAATAATTCCGATTTACTAATTCCACAACAAGAATTATCTGAAGGAATCTTTATTGCAAACACCTTAGCAAATTCACACCAAATATTTGCTAGAATTATAAATACAACACTCCAAGTTTTAAATATGCGCACAGAAAATTTTGGTGATTATATAATAATAAAAAATAATAAACTTGAAAATAAGGCCAACAGCAAAGAAAAATTAGAAAGATTGAATAAAAATTTTCCACAGTTTGCAATTAAATCACTTAACGCATTATGTGCAGAATTCATTGACATCTTTTCATTAGAAACAGGACCAATTACTACTAATAATTTTTAGAAACAAAAACTTCATATGAAAGACAATACCCCGGTTTACGTAAAAAACTACAGAATACCAAAAGCCCATAAGACTGAAATTAATAAACAAGTAAATAAATTAACTAAAGACGTTTCAGAATTTAATAGTCCGATTCTATTAGTACCCAAAAAATCACTTCCAAATAACCAAGAAAAAAGATGGAGAATGGTTGTTGATTACAGACAAATAAATAAAAAACTCACTGAAGATAAATTCCCGTTGCCAAGAATTGATGACATACTAGATCAATTAGGAAGAGCCAAATATTTTTCATGTTTCGTTTTAATGTCCGGCTTTCACCAAATAGAACTAAGCCCAGAGTCGAAGGATATCACATCCTTTACAGCAGATAACGGTACTTATCATTTTAAAAGATTACCTTATGGCCTTAAGGTGGCTCCAAACTCATTCCAGAGGATGATAACGTTAGCATTCGCAGGCTTAAGACCTTCAAAAGCATTTTTATACATGGACGATTTCGTCCATCATCGCACCAAGATCATTTACAAAAGGAGAAATAAATAAAGCAACGATTGAAAAAGAATTAGCGGCCATTCAATGGACCATAACATATTTTAGACCGTACGTTTATGGTAGAAAACTCTTAATCAAAGCAGACCATATACCCTTAACATTTCTGTTTTCGATGAAAAACCATTCATTAAAATTAACTCGAATCAGGTTGAATTTGGAAGAGTATGATTTACTCCACGTATATAGCAGGAAAAGAAAATTATGTAGCAGACGCACTATCACGCATAGATATCAAAAACATAAAAGAGATATCAACAAAAGCGTGCAAAATATTAAAAGTTACGACTAGATCGGAAACTAATAAGAATTCCAGTAATAACAGTAATAAAAATGAAGAAAGGAAAAGTCACAATGAGAACCCTATAATATATGAAGCGCTAAATAAATGTGAAGTAAAAAGACTAGTCCAGCTCGTTTTCGATCCTCCGAAATTGTATTCAATCACTCATTCATTTTTATTCATTATTATCTTGTGCAATCTTAAATTTATACAATTCATAAAAAAGAAGTATACTTATGTATATAAAATTTGCAAAAGATAACAGTTAATGGTGTTTAGTGTCCAAATAACAAAAGGAAAGAAAATTGGTAGCGAAATTAATATAAACAAGTAAGGAAGGCTAAGTTCGGGTGTAACCGAACATTACATACTCAGTTGAGAGCTGTGGAGACAAAGTAAAGGAAAAACACCATGTTGTAAAAAGAACCTAGGGTAACCCTGGAATGTGTTTGTATGACATGTGTATCAAATGGAAGGTATTAAAGAGTATTTTAAGAGGAAGTGGGCCATAGTTCTATAGATGGACGCCATTTAGGGATATCGCCATAAAGGTGGACCAGGCCTGACTCTAGAATTTGTTTGTACGATATGGGTATCAAATGAAATGTGTTAATGATAATTTTAAAAGGGAGTGGGCCTAAGTTCTATAGGTGGACGCCTTTTCGCGATATCGCCATTAAGGTGGACCAGGGGTGACTCTAGAATTTATTTTGTACGATATGGATATCAAATGAAAGGTATTAATGAGTATTTTAAAAGGGCGTGGGCCTAAGTTCTATAGATGGACGCCGTTTCGAGATATCGCCATAAAGATGGACCAGGGGTGACCCTAGAATTTGTTTGTACGATATGAGTATCAAATGAAAGGTGTTAATGAGTATTTTAAGAGGTGTGGACGCCTTTACGAAATATCGCCATAAAGGTGGACCAGGGGTGACTCTAGAATATGTTTGTACGATATGGGTATCAAATGAAAGGTGTTAATGAGTATTTTAAAATGGCGTGGGCCTTAGTTCTATAGGTGGATGCCTTTTCGAGATCTCGCCATAAACGTGGACCAGGGGTGACTCTAGAATTTGTTTGTACGATATGGGTATCAAATGAAAGGTGTTAATGAGTACTTTAAAGGGAGTGGGCCTTAGTTCTATAGGTGGATGCCTTTTCGAGATATCGCCATAAACGTGGACCAGGGGTGACTCTAGAATTTGTTTGTACGATATGGGTATCAAATGAAAGGAGTTAATGAGTACTTTAAAGGGAGTGGGCCTTAGTTCTATAGGTGGACGCCTTTTCGGAATATCGTTATAAAAGTGGACCAGGGTTGACTCTAGAATGCGTTTGTACAATATGGGTATCAAACGAAAGGTGTTAATAAGTGTTTTAAAAGGGAGTGGGCCTTAGTTATATAGGTGGACGCCTTTTCGGAATATCGTTATAAAAGTTGACCAGGGGTGACTCTAGAATGCGTTTGTACAATATGGGTATCAAATGAAAAGTGTTAATGAGTATTTTAAAAGGGTGTGGGCCTTAGTTATATAGGTGGACGCCTTTTCGGAATTTCGTTATAAAAGTGGACCAGGGGAGACTCTAGAATGCGTTTGTACAATATGGGTATCAAATGAAAAGTGTTAATGAGTATTTTAAAAGGGCGTGGGCCTTAGTTCTATAGGTGGATGCCTTTTCGAGATATCGCCATAAACGTGGACCAGGGGTGACTCTAGAATTTGTTTGTACGATATGGGTATCAAATGAAAGGTATTAATGAGTACTTTAAAGGGAGTGGGCCTTAGTTCTATAGGTGGATGCCTTTTCGAGATATCGCCATAAACGTGGACCAGGGGTGACTCTAGAATTTGTTTGTACGATATGGGTATCAAATGAAAGGTGTTAATGAGTACTTTAAAGGGAGTGGACCTTAGTTCTATAGGTGGACGCCTTTTCGGAATATCGTTATAAAAGTGGACCAGGGTTGACTCTAGAATTTGTTTGTACGATATGGGTATCAAATGAAAGGTGTTAATGAGTATTTTAAAAGGGCGTGGGCCTTAGTTCTATAGGTGGACGCCTTTTCGAAATATCGCCATAAAGGTGGACCAGGGGTGACTCTAGAATTTGTTTGTACGATATGGGTATCAAATGAAAGGTGTTAATGAGTATTTTAAAAGGGCGTGGGCCCTAGTTCTATAGGTGGACGCCTTTTCGGAATATCGTTATAAAAGTGGACCAGGGGTGACTCTAGAATGCGTTTGTACAATATGGGTATCAAATGAAAAGTGTTAATGAGTATTTTAAAAGGGCGTGGGCCTTAGTTCTATAGGTGGACGCCTTTTCGAGACATCGCCATAAAGGTGGACCAGGGGTGACTCTAGAATTTGTTTGTACGATATGGGTATCAAATGAAAGGTGTTAATGAGTATTTTAAAAGGGCGTGGGCCCTAGTTCTATAGGTGGACGCCTTTTCGAAATATCGCCATAAAGGTGGACCAGGGGTGACTCTAGAAGTTGTTTGTACTATATGGGTATCAAATGAAAGGTATTAATGAGTACTTTAAAGGGAGTGGGCCTTAGTTCTATAGGTGGATGCCTTTTCGAGATATCGCCATAAACGTGGACCAGGGGTGACTCTAGAATTTGTTTGTACGATATGGGTATCAAATGAAAGGTGTTAATGAGTATTTTAAAAAGGAGTGGCCCTTAGTTCTATGTGTGGACGCCTTTTCCAGATATTGCCATAAACGTGGACCAGGGGTGACTATAGAATTTGTTTGTACGATATGTGTATCAAATGAAAGGTGTTAATGAGTACTTTAAAGGGAGTGGGCCTTAGTTCTATAGGTGGACGCCTTTTCGGAATATCGTTATAAAAGTGGACCAGGGTTGACTCTAGAATGCGTTTGTACAATATGGGTATCAAACGAAAGGTGTTAATAAGTGTTTTAAAAGGGAGTGGGCCTTAGTTATATAGGTGGACGCCTTTTCGGAATATCGTTATAAAAGTGGACCAGGGGTGACTCTAGAATGCGTTTGTACAATATGGGTATCAAATGAAAAGTGTTAATGAGTATTTTAAAAGGGCGTGGGCCTTAGTTCTATAGGTGGACGCCTTTTCGAGACATCGCCATAAAGGTGGACCAGGGGTGACTCTAGAATTTGTTTGTACGATATGGGTATCAAATGAAAGGTGTTAATGAGTATTTTAAAAGGGCGTGGGCCCTAGTTCTATAGGTGGACGCCTTTTCGAAATATCGCCATAAAGGTGGACCAGGGGTGACTCTAGAATTTGTTTGTACGATATGGGTATCAACTTAAAGGTGTTAATGAGTATTTTAAAAAGGAGTGGGCCTTAGTTCTATATGTGGACGCCTTTTCGAGATATCACCATAAACGTGGACAGGGGTGACTCTAGAATTTGTTTCTACTATATGGGTATCAAATGAAAGGTGTTAATGAGTATTTTAAAAGGGCGTGGGCCTTAGTTCTATAGGTGGATGCCTTTTCGGGATATCGCCATAAACGTTTACCAGGGGTGACTCTAGAATTTGTTTGTACGATATGGGTATCAAATGAAAGGTGTTAATGAGTATTTTAAAAGGGCGTGGGCCTTAGTTCTATAGGTGGGCGCCTTTTCGAAATATCGCCATAAAGGTGGACCAGGTGTGACTCTAGAATGCGTTTGTACAATATGGGTATCAAACGAAAGGTGTTAATAAGTGTTTTAAAAGGGAGTGGGACTTAGTTCTATAGGTTGACGCCTTTTCGGAATATCGTTATAAAAGTGAACCAGGGATGACTCTAGAATGCGTCTGTGCAATATGGGTATCAAATGAAAGGTGTTAATGAGTATTTTAAAAGGGCGTGGGCCTTAGTTCTATAGGTGGGCTCCTTTTCGAAATATCGCCATAAAGGTGGACCAGGGTTGACTCTAGAATGCGTTTGTACAATATGGGTATCAAACGAAAGGTGTTAATAAGTGTTTTAAAAGGGAGTGGGACTTAGTTCTATAGGTTGACGCCTTTTCGGAATATCGTTATAAAAGTGAACCAGGGATGACTCTAGAATGCGTCTGTGCAATATGGGTATCAAATGAAAGGTGTTAATGAGTATTTTAAAAGGGCGTGGGCCTTAGTTCTATAGGTGGACGACTTTTCGAAATATCGCCATAAAGGTGGTCCAGGGGCGACTCTAGAATTTGTTTGTACGATATGGGTATCAAATGAAAGGTGTTAATGGGTATTTTAAAAAGGAGTGGGCCTTCGTGTTATGTGTGGGCGCCTTTTCGAGATATCGTCATAAACGTGGACCAGGGGTGACTCTAGAATTTGTTTGTACTATATGGGTATCAAATGAAAGGTGCTAATGAGTATTTTAAAAGGGAGTGGGCCTTAGTTCTATAGGTGGATGCCTTTTCGAGATATCGCCATAAACGTGGACCAGGGGTGGCTCTAGAATTTGTTTGTACTATATGGGTATCAAATGAAAGGTGTTAATGAGTATTTTAAAAGGGCGTGGGCCTTAGTTCTATAGGTGGACGCCTTTTCGAAATATCGCCATAAAGGTGGGCCAGGGGTGACTCTAGAATTTTTTTGTACGGTATGGATATAAAATAAAGGTGTTAATGAGTATTTTAAAAAGGAGTGGGCCTTAGTTCTATATGTGGGCGCCTTTTCGAGATATCGCCATAAACGTGGACCAGGGGTGACTCTAGAATGTGTTTGTACGATATGGGTATCAAATTAAAGGTATTAATGAGGGTTTTAAAAGGGAGTGGCCCTTAGTTGTATATGTGAAGGCGTTTTCGAGATATCGACCAAAATGTGGACCAGGGTGATCCAGAACATCATCTGTCGGGTACAGCTAATTTATTTATATATGTAATAACACGAACAGTATTCCTTCCAAGATTCCAAGGGCTTTTGATTTCGCCCTGCAAAACTTTTTCATTTTCTTCTACTTAATATGGTAGGTGTCACACCCATTTTACCAATTTTTTTTCTAAAGTTATATTTTGCGTCAATAGACCAATACAATTACCATGGTTCATCCCTTTTTTCGTATTTGGTATATAATTATGGCAATTTTTTCATTTTTCGTAATTTTCGATATCGAAAAAGTGGGCGTGGTCATAGTCGGATTTCTGCCATTTTTTACACCAATACAAAGTGAGTTCAGGTAAGTACGTGAACTGAGTTTAGTAAAGATATATCGAATTTTGCTGAAGTTATCGTGTTAACGGCCGAGCGGAAGGACAACGGTCGACTGTGTATAAAAACTGGGCGTGGCTTCAACTGATTTCGCCCTTTTTCACAGACAACAGTTATCGTCCTAGAATCCAAGCCTCTACCAAATTTCACAAGGATTGGTAAATTTTTGTTCGACTTATGGCATTAAAAGTCTCCTAGACAAATTAAATGAAAAAGGGCGGAGCCACGCCCATTTTGAATTTTTCTTTTATTTTTGTATTTTGTTGCACCATATCATTACTGGAGTTGAATGTTGATATAATTTACTTATATACTGTAAAGATATTAACTTTTCTTTTAAAATTTGAATTAAAAAAAAATTTTTTTTAAAAAGTGGGCGCGGTCGTTCTCAGATTTTGCTAATTTTTATTAAGCAGACATATAGTAATAATAGTAACGTTCCTGCCAAATTTCATCATGATATCTTCAACGACTGCCAAATTACAGCTTGCAAAACTTCTAAATTACCTTCTTTTAAAAGTGGGGGGTGCTACGCCCATTGTCCAAAATTTTACTAGTTTTCTATTCTGCGTCATAAGCTCAACTCACCTACCAAGTTTCATCGCTTAATCCATATTTTGTAATGAATTATCGCACTTTTTCGATTTTTCGAAATTTTCGATATCGAAAAAGTGGGCGTGGTTATTGTCCGATATCGTTCATTTTAAATAGCGATCTGAGATGAGCGCCCAGGAACCTACATACCAAATTTCATCAAGATAACTCAAAATTTACTCAAGTTATCTTGTTAAGGGACAGACGGACGGACGGACGGACATGGCTCAATCGAATTTTTTTTCGATACTGATGATTTTGATATATGGAAGTCTATATCTATCTCGATTCCTTTATAACTGTACAACCAACCGTTATCCAATCAAAGTTAATATACTCTGTGAGCTCTGCTCAACTGAGTATAAAAACCTAATTGTTGAGGCAAAGATTGACTTAGGCCAATTCTTTACCAGGCTTATGGAAGAAGCCGGCAATTTGGGAATAGAAAAAATACAGTTGTCCTTAGGAGACAAATTGTTTAATTATACTTGAGTAGAAACATTTAAAGAAATAGGTACCACAGTTCTCAAATATTTAATTACAGCATTGACTCCGGAGGTTAACAAATAACGAAAAAATTAATGAAATTCTTCATAAATATCATGACGATACTGTTTTTGGTGGCCACTCAGGAATAAATCGCATGACAAACAAAATAAGACAAAAATATTATTAGACAGGAATGAAAAATGATATACGTAAATATATTTAAAAATGCGTACATTGGAATAAAAATAAATAAAAATTTGAAAGAGCCTATGATTGTAACCGAAACGCCCACAAAAGCTTCCGACATAGTACAAATCTATACTATTAGTCCTCTTTCCAGGTCAGAAAACGGAAATGAATATGCAGTCACCATAGTAGGTGACCTGAATAAGTGTTTGGTTACAAAACCAATACCTAGCAAACATGCAAAAACAATAGCCAAAGCTATGTTTGAGAATTTTATCCTAATTTATGGGTGCATGCAAACAATAATAACGGATATGGAAGCGAATACAAAAACGATTTAATTGAGGCTTCTAAAAATAAAACATAAAACTTCAACACAACCTTTAGGCACAGTGGAACGTAACCACAGAACATTAAATGAATATGTGCGTTCTTACATATCCATTGATAGAGACGATTGGGATGAATATCTCAGATATTTCTCATATTGTTAAAATACAACACTTTCCACGGTTCACGGCTACTGTTCTTTTGAACTAATTTTTGGAAAAATATCCCAGACTTACGAATTTTTACAATAAAACACAGTTAGCCCAGTATATAATCATGAAGCTTATGATAAAGAAATTAAATAAGGGTTACAATTAGCACAACAAAGAGCTAATAGATTAGTACAAGAAGCTAAAGAAAGACAAAAGTACCATTACGATTGAAATATTCAGAGTAAGGAATAAAAATATAGGAGATTTAGTTTTAGTAAAAAAGAAGCAGGTCATAAGTTAGATTGTAGATACAAACGGCCCTATAGAGAAGAAAATATCGATAGTAAAAATATTTACACTTTAATCCCGTCTAGGATAGGAAATAATGGTAAGCAAAAATTTTCCAATAACATAGAAAATAGTGATATCATACACAATTAGAAAATAATAATATACAAAAATAAATTAAATTAATAGATAAGAAAATTTTCAACTTGTAAACATAAAATACAAAATATAGAATTAATTTACTTACATTTAACTAAATAAAAATATTATATTCATTCATTCGGCAAATGCATAAGAATTAAAAAAAAGGGAGATGTAATGTAAACAGCCAACAATTGCAATGCCAAAACGTGTACACTACTATGAGCCACCGTGTGACAAAATGCGTCTAGCCATTTATTCACACAAAACAGCGCATTTGTTAATTTTTCCTGATAGCGCAATTCCCACAACTTAATACATATGTGTGTGTACCGTGCGACTAATCCAAATTTGCGTTTCAGATTTATTTAGGCAAATTTGCTGATACTGCTTTTCCTACAGACGTCACAAATCAACACAAATATGAGGGTACATATTTGTGTTGATTTGTATGTAGATATGGAGGCATATCAAGTTTAAGTAAATATGTATGTAAGAATATGTTTAGAATAATTTAGTATAAATATGCTGACAATTTTTGAATAAAGACACTCATACTTTAACCTCAAACGTTGGCTTTTACTTTTGCTAATGAAGTTGTTTCTTATCCTTTACAATACATCAATTTCCACCCTGTCGGAAAATCAAAAAAAAAAGCAGTGGAAGATTATATAAAGAGTTCCATTGAAAATTTCTTAAGGCATATGGGAAAAATTGTTCTTGTATTGATTTGACCCTGTCTGCATGGACTTGATAACCCGGGATCCAGACTATTGAGCCGTATTCTAATATTAGCCTTACTAATGTTTAGAAAGAGCTTTATCTACGTAAGGATCGTTAAATAATTTTGACCGCTGTTTAACAATTTCAAAGGCACCTATGACGGCTTTATTGACTGTAGAAACTAAGTTTGGAGTTCATCATGATTCCCACGTCAACATCTTTTAATGATACTTATAGATGAATATCACTGCTCTACCATTGCAAGTGACTTAGAAATTCAAAAAAACATTCTAAGTCTATACACACAGAAAAATTTCTTATAGTTTTAGTTAACATGAATCATGTTGAATCAACATGAACAGCTCTAGTACGTAAAGCAAAAACAATTTCGAAAAATCAACACGAACATTTTAACAAGGATCGTATGGTTGAAATAACATGAACTATTTCTGCATTAGAATTACAATAGTGTGTATCCCTCACCATAAATTCGGTTTGATTTAACATGAACAAATGTTGTCTTCGACCGCCATCTGTCCCCATCAAAGATTGTGAACAGAATTTTGTTCTCAAAAGAACAGAAGTTAAATCGTGGTCAGTGTTGCCAGTATTGGTAAGGTAAAATGGTCAAAAGTTTCAAAGTACCAAAGTTCTCTTATCGAAAAAGAGAAACATTATTGTTTGTGGCATATTGGAGAAACTTTACGAGAGAACATCACGCTTTGGCAATAACTACTTTCTGGGAATGGTAGAGGGGTCGTATAGATCACAACTGTGAAAGTAGAACCTAAAGGAAATTTATATTTTAGTGTGTATATATGTATAAATGGGTACCTACCCAAAATCTGATAAAATATATCAAATGGGGGACCCAAACAGGCGTATTTAGGTCTAGATTAGGAATATGGAAACAGAAATTTAATATCTCAATTCGATCAAAAGTAATGCGCGAAAAACCGTGCAAAACCTCAAAAAAAACATGTAGTATATAATATTAAAGGTTTAGTAAGTATGTAATAAACGAAAAATAAATTACAATGAAAAATCGGCGTACAAAAGTGTGAAGTAAAGACTGTTACGTTACAAATAACTTTGGGCTCTCAACAAGGTCTTAAGTAGAAACTCTACTAATATTATAGTTTATATGAAAAATAGACTTGGAATGCTCGAAGGAAATTGAATTTTTCTGGTTTGTTGACATGCTAGACTTTGGACAAAAAACTATTTTGAATTTTGGACTATTACGTTACATGAAAAAATGCGATCGAATTCATTGTGATCAAAAGCACTCAAAACACTTGTCTTCTCGAAATATTTTATCTAATTATTTTCAGTTAACCTAAATCTGTGGGAGAAAGGTAACTAGAGCGTTAGAAATAAGATTCCTGAAATGCAACGTACCTTTTCGTTAGATAATGCTATTTTTAAAAATTTTGTTCATTAAGAAACACTACAGAAACTATAGTATATTTTCGAGGAAAACAAGAGGTTGCGCGATGTCTTAAAGCATAGGTTTCTTTGGCATGTGTGTAACCCCAAATCAATCAAAAGCACACAATATTTGAAAAAATCTAATTTTTTCTGTGATTTCCTTTTTAGCGATGTTGGCCATATATGCAAAAATAGAGTACAAAAAACTAGCTTGCCATTAGAAACTAACTTAGTAGTAAACACGCCATTTGTTATTTAGTTTACATTTTGGATAAAAAATCTCTCTGTGGCAATACTGTTCGTTCCTTTTTCAATGCTGAGCTGCATGGCGACACAAAACTAGGTGGCGTCGGTAAGCAGCTGATTGCTAGTTTTTTCATAAGTTTGGACATAACATTCTCAAGTATTAAATTTAACTACGAGATTCATGACAGAAATACGAGGCAGAGAAATGATTTTAAATTACCTAATTACAAAACGGAGTGTGAAAAAAATAGTCTTTTTTACAAAGGGTTAAAATGCTTCAACGAATTACCTGCAAATATTAAGAATTGTGATAATAACTTATTTAAGAAAAGATTATACGCCTTCGCGAAATCAACGAATATAAAATAAATACTAGGATTCGAATGAATTTGTGTTACATGTTCCAAATTCAAATACATGTTTCAAATTCAAATTCATGTTTCAAATTCATATACTAATTTAAGTTCAATTTCGTACATAGTACATATTGTTAATTAATGCAATAATGCTTTTAGGTGTTGATCTAGGCTCTAAGACTCGTAATAGATAAATAAATAAATAAATATATTATATTTTCAAACGGTAAGTTGCCATCGAAGATGTATATTTTGTGAGGATTTGACATTTGTTCATTTATCAGTGTCTTTCAAAATGCCGCGCATTCCCTGCTTCATGGTGAAACATTGGAATCTGTTATGGTCCACTTGGGAGAGTTACCCTTGGAACGCACCAAGAGGCTAGTGATGAAAAAAAGTTAGGATTCACCCTCAATCAAGTCTGCCTGGGGTGGTTAAAACATTTTTTTTTTGTTAATTTCGTGCGGGTGTCATCGCCAAAAATTTCCATGACATTGACGAATTTTCAATAACACCTGGCTCAATGGTGTAGGTGGCTCATCTCATCAGCTGATTTTATTCGTTTCATTGTACTGGCATAGAGATTGTCAAGAGGAGATGGCGAACGCAAAATGCAACCGATGCATTGGCAATTATGCACTGTCGTGGTGGTAAAATTTTACCTAATTTAGCGCACAACGTTCCCACAACACACAAAAAGCTGCAAAGTTTTACGCTTTCTCTACGTTCCATTCACCTAACCTCAACACAAAGGTTTGTCAGCAGGAACGCTACGTGTATAATGCTGTAGGGATGAGCTAACCATAACCATGGACCAATCGATAATCGCCGCCACAGCAGATAACTGGTTTTTTCCTATCCATGGAAGAAAAGAAAAAATAATTTTTTTCTTTGTGCAAGAAGAACGTGGCGTGGTGGTACTTTTGTCATGGCTTGTTAATGGCAGTTATTATCCACCAACGAATCTGATGCCGAAAATTCTGGACACCATTTTGGCAAACGATACCAAGCCAAGTCAGATAATCGCGATACAAAATATTCAATCAGCAACAGAAAATCTCAATTTTAACAATTCGACACCATAACCTCTTTTTGTAAGAAGAACGTGGCATGGTGGTACTTTTGGTGTGGCTGGTTAATGGCATATATTACCCGCCAACCAATCTGACGCCGAAAATTTTGGTCAAATTTTGCAAAACGATACTGTGAGGACCAAATATAATCCATTAGTTTGGCCCACATAAAACCACCACCCCATAACACAGGAGCAGTACTGCAGACAACACGAGACACAAACAAGTCTCTGAAACATCATAAAAACACGATTAGCAACATTGCCAACACAACACGGGACACAAAAAAGTGTCAGAAACATCACTAGCGCAACAAGTTGCCGCAACACGCCACAGCAACACCGTAATCATGGCAACGCAACGAACTATGCTAGCAACATCAAGAGCATTGGCTATAAAAAGGGCAACACGAGAAGACAGAAGTGAGTCAGCACGCGGTTGTGGTTGCGACCGGAGCTACTATTGGAGCGCTCTGGAAGGCATATCAGTTTTGACCATTGCAAGCCAGTGCGTTTTATAGGAGAAAGTCGTGGACTGAAGATTGTGGGTAAGCAGGTTTTGACCGCTCTACAACGCTTTAGATCACGCTTGCTCCCTCGCAAGCAAACGCCCTCCACAGCATCGTGATCCCGCGCTCAGCCAAACGTTGTCCTCGGCAGAAGTACGTCGGCAACCGCAGTAGGAGTGAGTCCAGGTGAAACGCAACAACGTGACTGTACCGAGGCTAACGGATCTCACCTAACGGGGTGCAAAGTTGCGACTGTCACCTGAGCAGCAATGGAAGGGCATCTGAAAGGCGTATCGGTCTTGACCATCGCAAGACAGTTCCCGTCATAGGAGAGAGCCGTGGGTTGAGGATTGTGTGTAAGCTGGTTTTGACCGCTCTACAATGCCTTAAACTACGCTCGCTCCCCGCTAAGCGAGGCCCACAACGTCACGAGCCCGCGCCCCCCGCCATAAGCCTCGGCGGCAGAGTCACGCTTACATACGACGTTGGCCGCAGCAGAGCTACGCAAATATACGACGTTGGCCACAGCAGAGTCACGCATACACACGACGTTGGCAGCAGAGCCACCCATAAATACGACGCTGGCAGAGCCACGATTACGCACGACGTTGGCAGCAGCAGAACTACGCGTACATACGACGTTGGCCGCAGCAGAGATACGCAGTCATACGACGCTGGCCGAGCAGGCTTAGCACTGCCACTAACCATAATAGGAACACGCCGGCGCAAGGCGTCACCGAGACACATTCACACATACCTAGACGGCGACCAGTACGGCGCCCTAACAGAACGTTCCTAACGGGACACGAGGGACCGCTAGCCCATCACGAATTATAAAGCAAGCAATGAAATTAAGTGAATTATAGATACACATTTTATACATTTTATACATTTTATATTATAGTTTAGGGAATTTACCAATAAAGTGAATTTATATGAAAACCATTTCCAAGGCGCCCCGAAATACAAATTCATTGTAAACGAACCTTGGACACGGCGAGTATACCCCAGCAGTTACTGAAGAAGCACCGGGGCAAGGAAAAGCTTCGTTACAATTGGCGCCCGAGCAGGGACCCTGCAAATCGTACAACGTCAGAAGGAACATTCCTGACTAGAAACCTAATAGAAAAATTGCCGACCAGATTGACACCACGTGGCTAGACAATATTTCAAAGGAGCAGCTGATATCCATTACACAGGAGCTGGGCATTGATCAGACAGGCACCACCCGAGAAATCAGAAAGCGCATAGCAGCCATGGCTTCAAAAGCAGATGTTGACTCGGAAATACACAAAAAATTTGTATCCTTAGAAGCCGCGTATAGGAAGGAAAATACAGCAAACACGAGTGAGGAAAATGAGTCTAAGACACCGATCCCGCCGAACGGAGGCGGAGCCATGAATATCGCCGATAGACCAGCTGAGCACAACCAGTTTGCGTTCCCTCCCAGGAACACAGTACCCCCACAACAGTGCGCATCATACGGAGTAGCGTTACCACCAAACGGTGCATCTCAGGCACCGACCGTTATATTCGGACCCATCATCGACCAGGTAAGAAAGTGGTCAGTGAAACATGAAGGTGGACGGGACCCCCTAGCTTTCGTCGAACGGCTGGAAGAACTAGCCGATATCTATACGCTAAACGTAGACTTGCTCCCAAAAACGATGCCCGAATTGCTATATGGCACCGCTCTTCAATGGTACCGCAATAACAACGTACACTGGAGCAACTGGATGACCTTCAAGCGCGACTTTTTAAGCTTCTTTCTACCAGCCAGGTACTTCGAGCGTCTCGAGGACGAAATACGGCAACGAAGGCAGCACGCCCGCGAAAGATATAAAGATTATGTCCTAGGGATACGAAGCTTGATGAGACACGCCGGATACAGCAACGAGCAACACCTGAAAAGAATTTTCCGTAATAGTCACCCCGATTATTTACTCTACATTCGCCGAAGAGATTTCAACACCCTAGGAGAACTCATCTCTCTCGCCGAGGAATATGAAGGTATCCACGAAGGTTACCGACGGACATCAGATGGATCACGTCGCGAAATAGCGAGACACGTCGTTGGTGACAAAAATACAGCTTCATCACCGCAGTCGGAACGATCATCCCACCAGCAGCCACCGAGGGTACAGCGCCACTCACCACCAGAAACTCGGGTTTTCGATCCGAGCAGGGTATGTAGAAGGTGGGGCCAAGAAGGACACTATGCAAGGAGATGTCGTAACCCACGGAAAATTTTTTTTTGTGAGTGCGGTCGAAACGATATACGCACGATTGAATGCTGCCGTCGACGTCAGGGAAACGACGGAGGGCTTCACCAAGGACAAGGCGCGGTGAGCCCACTGAACCCAGCGCCGAATCAGCGGTAGTCATGTACCAGGAACACGGTCGCCTATATGCCCCAGCTCAGATTGGAGCAGTATCGTCGGAGGCAGTTATCGATACAGGGGCCTGAAGGAGCTTCGTTTCAGCCACCCTCGCGAATCACGTGGTGAGTTCTGGAAGCGGGGAGAGGGTAAGAGTGGCCATCGAAATAACAATGGCCAACGGAGTCAGCACTACGATCTTCGATGCCGTAAGGACAGAGGTACGCATCGGAGATTCGTCATTGCACACAGTCCTACATGTGATGCCCGGGGCAATCGACGACATTATACTTGGCCTAGATACGTTGGGGAGCCTAGGAGCAGCCATATCATGTGGAGGAGGACACCTCGTGCTAACCAGACCCCTTGCTCAGCACACACCGCCTCCTGGAGACACGGCGGAGACCATTCAGAGTATAACACCACCGAGTGCGAGGAACGGCAAGTACGACGTCAGGAACGAGATTAACGGCGGCACAACCAGCAATGAACATAGTGGTATAGAAGGCGACGCGGATCGCATACGAGAATATCTGGCAGTAGAACTCAAAAAGTTCGAGGCCATGAGCGGAGTGATGACGGTAGCCGAACACAAGATCATCCTGACTGACGACCGTCCCATCAAGCAACGGTATTTCCCGCGCAATCCAGCGATGCAGAGCATAATTAACAACGAGATCGACGAGCTCCTCGCGAAGGGATGCATCGAGCCATCCTGCAGCCCACATAGCGCCCCGATCGTGTTAGCTAAGAAAAAGAACGGTAAGTAGAGGCTTTGCGTGGACTACCGGTAGCTCAATGCCAAGTCAGTTCCCGACGCATACCCGCTGCCAAGGATACAGCACATCTTGGACAAACTATGACAAGCGAAATATATAAGTAGCCCGACCTGAAGAACGGCTACTGGCAAATACCGCTGGAATCAAACAGTCGACCCTACACGGCTTTCACGGTACCCGGACGCGGCCTGTTCCAGTGGCGTGTCATGCCCTTTGGTTTGCACTCGGCACCCGCAACGTTCCAGAGGGCGCTCCACCATTGGGCCAGAAATGGAGACCCATGCTTTTGCGTACCTGGATGATATTATCGTCATAGGCACAACTTTAGAGGAACACATCCGAAATTTAAGAGAGGTGATGTTACGTCTACAGCGCGCCAACCTCAGGATCAATCCAGAGAAGTGTGATTTCTTTAGGAAAGAACTCAAGTACCTGGCCAACGTGGTCAGCGATAAAGGGATCCACACGGACCCAGAAAAGGTTGCAGCTATTCAGGAACTGAAGCCACCTACCAGCGCGAAAGAAGTACGCCAATACCTAGGAATAGCCTCGTGGTACCGCCGTTTCGTGCCCGATTTCGCCACTATAAGCCAGCCGCTCACCGCCCTATTAAAGAAAGGCAAGCATTGGAGATGGGGAACCGAGCAGCAAGAAGCCTTCGACATCATCAAACGGAAACTCACTGAAGCACCCATACTTGCATGCCCGAATTTCACGAAAACGTTCACCCTGCAGACGGACGCGAGTAACTACGGCCTGGGGGCAGTGCTGACACAGGAGTTAGAAGAGGGCGAGCGAGTGATCGCTTACGCCAGCCGGAAGCTCAACCAGGCAGAGGCCAACTATTCACCCACCGAAAAGGAGTGTCTGGCCATCGTTTGGGGAATCCGTAAGATGAGGCCATACTTGGAAGGCTACAAATTTAAAGTAATAACCGACCACATGTCACTAAGGTGGCTAAATTCCATTGAGAGCCCTTCTGGCCGCATAGCGCGATGGGCCTTAGAGCTAGAGTAGCACACCTTCGACATTGAGTATCGTAAGGGAAAGCTCAACCTGGTGGCGGGCGCTCTATCTCGACAGCCGCTGGAAGCATTACGACTTACCACGACGAAGGAACCACAATGCAAGTGGTGGCACAAGCGGGTCAGCGAGGTACGCACCAACCCGGAGAAATACGCCGACTATACGATACAGTATGGACACTTATACCGCCATATTCCCTGCCGTTCACACGACGAAGAGGCGGTACCATGGAAATTGTGTGTGCCCACACCACTCAGACAGCGAGTGTTACAGGAAAATCATGACATACCAAGCGCGGGACACATGGGTATCCGCCGGACAGTAGCACGAGTCGCCAACCGATATTATTGGCCCGGTATGTTCCGTGACATCAGCCGGTATGTACGTCAATGCGAATCCTGCCAGAAATACAAGGAAACACAACAAAAGCCAGCCGGAAAGATGCTCTCACAGAAAGCCCAGGAACCATTTGCCACGGTCTGCGTAAACTTCGTTGGACCCCTACCACGGTCTACACACGGAAACAGCATGTTACTGGTATTTTTCGACCGATTCAGCACGTGGGTGGAATTGATCCCCATGAGGCGTGCTACCGCAGACGGCCTTCGCCGAGCTTTCAGGGAACGGATACTCGCAAGGTTTGGCATCCCCAAAGTACTCATATCGGACAACGGCGCACAGTTCTGTAGCACGCTCTGGCAGCGCTACCTTAAGGAAGTTGGCGTACGACAACAATACACCGCACCCTATACTCCCCAAGAAAACCCAACAGAACGAGCAAACACCACCATCAAACGGATCATAGCGCAGCTCACCAACTCAAAACATAAGCGATGGGACGACCTCCTCCCGGAAATTGTGCTAGCGATAAATAGTAGTGTCAACACTTCTACAGGCTACAGCCCAACTTTCCTCGTGCAAGGACGAGAGCCACGACTGCCAGGAGTGCTATTCGATGAAGTCAACGTTGGGACGGGTGCAGCTCTCGCTACGGCCGAGGAGAAGTCCAACAGAATGCAGGAGGCCTTCAGAATAAAAATAAATAAATAAATGTAAGGCGCGATAACCTCCGAAGAGATCTAAGGCCGAGCTTCTCTTCCAATTTGCGTCGTGCTCCTCTTGATTTTCCCTACAAATTGGCCGGACGGGACCTACATGTTTTATGCCGACTCCGAACGGCATCTGCAAAGCAGATGAGTTTTCACTGAGAGCTTTTCATGGTAGAAATACACCCGGAGTGCTTGCCAAACACTGCCGAGGGGCGACCCCGCTTAGAAAAATTTTCTTCTAATTGAAAAATCTTATTTCTAAAATTTTGATGTTGCTTTGCCCGGGAGTTGAAGCCAGGGCATACGGTGTGATAGGCGGAGCACGCTACCATCACACCACGGTGGCCTTCAGAATAGTGAGGCAGAATATGGAGCGGGCAGCAGTAGATCAAGCACGTCATTACAACCTACGGCGGAGAAAATGGACCCCCGTAGTCGGCGAGTCGGGCCTTGCCAAGGAGCATCACTTGTCAAAGGCTGCGGAGGGATTTGCAGCGAAATTGGCACCCAAGTATGATGGCCCTTACCAAATCCTGGGGTATGTCTCCCCAGTAATTGTCAAACTAAGGAAAATCGATAGCGGGAAGGAGAAGACGGCAAGCATTGCCGAACTAAAGGCATACCATTCATCGGAGACCGGAGAGACCACGAAACCAGGAAATAATAAACACAATCGAAATTAAAATAAATTCAGGGGAAAACAAACATATATTAATTAATGTCAAGGATGGGAGGATAAGCAAGCACCGGTCATTCTATCGCAAACCACCGAGGTGACAACACGTTTTTTTCCTACGAATTTCTTGACTAACCAACAATCTACAATGGAGGGTTATAACGCCAAATTATCCAACACCGCCAAGCGCATGCGCCAGCGCTACGAGGAGGAAGCAAAACGCCCTAGGGTCGTGCTGATGGAAGGAGCTACTGGCGCCGACGTCAGCAACGCGCGTGGACCTACACACGCAAACTCGTACGCTGACGTCGCACGCAATATCACACCACTGAAAACTACGGGCGGCGACGTCAACAACATGCGTGCAACTACTCGCACAAATACGTACGTTGACGTCGCACGCACCATTACACCACCAAATGCTGCGAACACCGACGCCAACGGCCCGCGTACTACGGAACAAGACCGAGCGGCGATCGCTGCCTACGCCAGCGCCGCCGGTATGCAGGCACACGCAGACGCCCCGAACGCCACCGCCGACGATATGCGCCCCGCAGCACGCGCAACCGGTCAGGACGCCGACAGTGATCCCAAGGCAGCCGTATACGCCGTTCGTATAGCTGCGGCAAACGCAGCCACCATCGTAGCGAACGCCCGACGCGCTTCCGTCTCGTACGCGCAGACAGCACGCATAGTCACGGCGAACACAGCTATCGCCGGATCCATAGCCAGACGCGCAATTGCTTCGTTTGCGAACGCCACACTCGCAGCAGTACGAGAGGTTGCCTCGGTCGAGGCCGACATGCCAACAACCGGACCACCGACAACAACCAACATCCTGGGAAGGGTACGGGTAGACCAGGCCGCCACAATTGGCAAGGGCAATGCCAACCGTCCACATAGCCCAATAAAACAGACCGACACGATCGAGCTATCATCGGACGATGAGCAATTAGCGCAGGAGAAGGAAGGGCTGGAGATAAGTTTTCCACCGGGACCACGAGGTATCGCACTCTACGCGACCGATCTCCGTTCCCTCGAGGGAAGCCGCTGGCTCACCGACACGGCCATCGACGCGTGGGCGAAGGAACTGGAGATTATGTACCGGCAACAGGGTACAACATTAAGTTGATTCGTAATTTGGCAACTCACCCAGAAGGATAACGAGGATGAAAACCATCGGCGCATACACCGATGGCTGACGAATACGGACCTGTTTGGTAAGCGCATCATACTGGCACCCCACAATGTATCGAACCATTGGTATTTACTGGCGCTAGCGAATCGGGAAATGACCCACCACGTGGCTGATGTGGAGTGCTGGCAAGAGCGCTACATATGGATAGCCGATTCCAGGGTCAGGGGCAAGGTCACATACGCGACTGAGGCGTGGCTGAAGTTCCTGCGGTGGGAGTACCAGCAGAGATTTGGGAGTTCGGACTTCATGGCCCAGGAGTTACAGTTAGCCGTGCCGCAGCAGAGCAATGACAACGACTGTGGCATATACGTGCTGGAAAGCATCGACAGAGTCCTACGCTATACAGGACGGAGAGAAGGGGACCTGGGCTCATACGGCAGCCGTTTACGGAGGAGATGGCAGCCCGGAAACGCGCAGAAATCTTAGCCACGATCCGCCGTAGCCATGCATCGAACAGAAAACGACCACATACCACCACCACCGTCGACCAGCCATATCCTGTAGCACAAACACACGCCAAAACAGTGCGTGCCCAGCCCAGCCATAAGCCGGCGCAGGCAGAACATGGTTCAAACCCAGCGGAGGGACTGGAATACGGCCGAACAATAATACTCGCCGAGGATGCAGAGGGCCCAGCGCTAGAACAATTCCCGGAGGTGGCAAACAAACACGAGAGTTGTTCACCGACATCGCCGAAGGGAGGTGCAACCCCCGGGTGAAATTCCGAACCGATAGGTACAAAATCACGATGAACAGAAGGAAGGTAACAATCCAAGTAGCAGACACGGGGGTTTAAATCGCCGAAGTGGGGGGGGGGGGGGGGGGGGGGAGTGTGAGGACCAAATATAATCCATTAATTTGGCCCACACAAAACTACCACCCCATAACACAGGAGCAGTACTACAGACAACACGAGACACAAATAAGTCTCTGAAACATCATAAAAACACGATTACCAACATTGCCAACACAATACGGGACACAAACAAGTGTCAGAAACATCACTAGCGCAACAAGTTGCCGCAACACGCCACAGCAACACCGTAACCATGGCAACGCAACGAACTATGCTAGCAACATCAAGAGCATTGGCTATAAAAAGGGCAACACGAGAAGACAGGAGTGAGTCAGCACGCGGTTGTGGTTGCGACCGGAGCTACTATTGGAGCGCTCTGGAAGGCATATCGGTTTTGACCATTGCAAGCCAGTGCGTTTCATAGGAGAAAGTCGTGGACTGAAGATTGTGGGTAAGCAGGTTTTGACCGCTCTACAACGCTTTAGATCACGCTTGCTCCCTCGCAAGCAAACGCCCTCCACAGCATCGTGATCCCGCGCTCAGCCAAACGTCGTCCGCGGCAGAAGTACGTCGGCAACCGCAGTACGAGTGAGTCGAGGTGAAACGCAACAAGGTGACTGTACCGAGGCTAACGGATCTCACCTAACGGGGCGCAAAGTTGCGACTGTCACCTGCAGCAATTGAAGGGCATCTGAAAGGCGTATCGG
Source organism: Eurosta solidaginis (assembly GCF_040869045.1). Lineage (NCBI taxonomy): Eukaryota > Metazoa > Arthropoda > Insecta > Diptera > Tephritidae > Eurosta > Eurosta solidaginis. The sequence continues at coordinate 66,514,977 of NC_090324.1, read as the reverse complement.
TTTTGACCATCGCAAGACATTTCCCGTCATAGGAGAGAGCTGTGGGTTGAGGATTGTGGGTAAGCTGGTTTTGACCGCTCTACAACGCCTTAAACTACGCTCGCTCCCCGCTAAGCGAAGGCCCACAACGTCACGAGCCCGCGCGCCATCGCCATAAGCCTCGGCGGCAGAGTCACGCTTACATACGACGTTGGCCGCAGCAGAGCTACGCAAATATACGACGTTGGCCACAGCAGATTCACGCATACACACGACGTTGGCAGCAGAGCCACCCATAAATACGACGCTGGCAGAGCCACGAATACGCACGACGTTAGCAGCAGCAGAACTACGCGTACATACGACGCTGGCCGCAGCAGGCTTAGCACTGCCACTAACCATAATAGGAACACGCCGGCGCAAGGCGTCACCGAGACACATTCACACATACCTAGACGGCGATCAGTACGGCGCCCTAACAGAACGTTCCTAACGGGACACGAGGGACCGCTAGCCCATCACGAATTATAAAGCAAGCAATGACATTAAGTGAATTATAGATACACATTTTATACATTTTATATTATAGTTTAGGGAATTTACCAATAAAGTGAATTTATATGAGAACGATTTGCAAGGCGCCCCGAAATACAAATTGATTGTAAACGAACCTTGGACACGGCGAGTATACCCCAGCAGTTACTGAAGAAGCACCGGGGCAAGGAAAAGCTTCGTTACAATACCAAGCCAAGTCAACTAATTGCGACACAAAATATTCAGTCGGCTACAAAAAATTTCGATTCAACCAATTCGACAACATAACCTCTTTTGCCAGGAAAGTCAATTAAATCCATTAAACGGCCTTTGCCGCCAGGAGCTATACGTCCAAGCACGAGTCGTGCCAGTTCACCATCGGTGGCTAAGAGTAGCGTTGCTGCGAGTCGGGTTATACCCAGATTCAGATTGCGAAGCACATCTCCTGGACTTTCAGTTGTTGGTTGAGGATTTCTTCTGGATCTTGGCGCGTATGGAATTGAGAAGTAAGCTGGGAAAATTTTGACAAGGCATTACAAAGTGCACTCTGCGTACCTGGTCAAACTATTGGCGCAACTATAGAGCGTATACGGCGCTTAGAAGATCAGTGTGAGGGCAGAATTGGTAATATTTTTTCGCTGGATACAACGGAGGGGCCGCTGAATATAGACCTTCGTCAACAACAACCGCAAGGCCGCTTCCTATAATCCCAACAAATCAAGCCGGGCGCAGCAACAAACGCCGATCACAACCACCCCAGCAGGGCCGCCAAGCATAGGCCTGCTGCACCAGCACCTACCACAACCACGTTTAAAACCTGGTGAGTTCGTTCCGGATATGGAAAACCCTTTTTTTTTTTGGTTACCTTAAGTTTAAGGAATTCATATTCGATTTTTAAATCACACTATCTTAAATACACCTCAATGTAGGTATATGCCAACATTGGAAAAAAATGAATGTCTATTAGATTGAATTATCGCTATCTAAAATATACACAACTGTAGGCATATGCCAACATCCAAGACAGGAATGAATTTATATTAGATTTTAAATTAACACTATCTTAAATATACATAAATGCAGGCATATGCCAACATCAGAAAGAACTGAATGCTTATTGTATTCTGAATTAACACCATCTTAGATATGCATAAATGTAGGTATATGCCAACATTCAAAAGAGAAATGAATTTATATTAGTTTTAGAATTGACGCTTCGTAAAATATACATAAATGTAGGCATATGGCAACATCCAGAGGAAACAAAATTTTTTTGAGAAGGGGGGGGGGGGGGGGGGAATACTTGCTATTTATATTAGAGTGGGTCGTTCCATTCTGACTTGTTCAATTGACCGGGGTTCTCAACTGAACAAGTGAACTGGATTCTCGATCGCCGTTCTAATTGTCCTTTTGGTCCATTGTTCTTTTGGTACGTTGTGAATTAATATGTGCATACGCAGAAATTCTGAGCACGTATGTCGATGAGGCCAGTTACACCAGATGTGCGTGGCATTCTTCGGGTATGCCATTGCTGCAACACTGGGCGTATGAACTAATGTTGGATAACCTCTTTTGTAGATAACTAATTACGTATCTTAAACTTGGAAGGATCCAATTTGCATTTGTGTCCGTGCTCTTCCAATTTCCTGGATCAGCCGGAAGCTGTAACCTTTTTCAGTTAATTAACCATATATGTATATAGCACGTATTTACTCATAACCCCATTTAAGATATGCCTAAATGTATGTATATGCAAAAAGGGTAGAAAGGAAAACACCTAAGATTATATGAACTTCATTCAGGGTTTTTTTTAAAGGATTTTTTTTTTTCTATAGTAGATACGTATATGACGCCTAATGCGTGCTCATTTAAATATATTTAGATTATAAGGGAGCACTTTTGAAAGGCGAAACTATTGAGTTGACGGCCAATAAGTATTGACCTTATAGCCACATCTGTTCATGATTATCGAAACGTTAATATTTAAGGCTAACCCCAAATTGGATAATTAAAATTTAAAATCACTATTAAATTTAGAATCAAATGGGGGAAAAAAAATTAAGGATTTGATATCAAATGCCTAACCATGATAAATGCATTGACCGTATATGTACATCTAGCTTTCAAATACTATACAGGATAATCCGTATGCTATATACACATTTTAATTAAAAGTGTTCAACCATTTTCATTTGCCCTTATCGAAGATTAATTCAATTATACATACACAGATATATAAGAGCTTCTTTGATTTGCAACTTCACAAGTAAACATACTATATATTTTAGTTTTTTTCGGAATGATGTCTAAATAAAATTTTAATTTAAAATGGGAATGCTGACTTTCATAATTATTTAGAAGGCACTTGGTGGGACAGGTAAGGGGCCACCGAAAATTTAGGTGCGTCGGTGGCCATGGATTTGAGGATGGGTAATAAGCACCGGGCGTCGTAACAACACCCGCGGCGCCTCCATGTATATTCGGCCCTTTTCTTTTTTTTATTTTAATTTTTCAGCTCTTTTCACTTTTGATTTTCAGTAGTAGTAACCGGTTAAGTTTTTTTTTGTGTTTGGATTTTTTTTTTGAGTTTTAAATTTTGAATGGGTAACGGTCTGTCGTGGCATCCGGTTCGACTGAATGTCGTTTTAATTTGAATTTCAAACGTTTTGAGTCGTCTCTGCGCTTTTTGTCAGTTTTTGGCGGTTGTTTTTAAAAGTCATGATAGGAACTTTTCCTGTTATGGCGCAGGGCAGCAAGGTTGGCAAGAACCCAACCCAGCCGACATGACTAGCCACAGTGCACTCCCAGATCGTGCCGACTGCCTTCCTTGCTGCTCCATCAAAGATGCGAATCCATAACAAATCACGTCATTTTCTTTCAAACATTCATTAATATAACGGATGCTTTCAAATGACTTCATTTGGAGCAAATATTATTGATGAACGTGGATCCAGTCCGACGTTCAAGGTGATAAAAGATTCAAAATATTATGACAAAAATGTAGATTAAATAAATAGAAGGATATATTTTGTTATAACTTCCTCGTCGACTTCACAGATCCAAGGCCAAATTTACCATCGAATTGTGGCATTTCTCCCGCTAGATGATGCACAACATAAATTCTTACAAATATATTTCATGGTCAATGTGGAAAATCAACTTGATCAGCGTCAAATAACACAGGCCAACACTCAATTTGTTTCTTTGAATTTATCAACTGATTCTAATTAATTTGGGTGCGCTGAATTCAAATCTGTAATCAGTTTGTCCCTATCAGCTCTAGTTTTCATGATACAGCTTTTTTATACCCTCCACTTAACTTATGACCTGAAAAAAATTATGTTCAAACTCCGAACTCATTCAGTTTTGAAATGGGAACATCTTCGGAATGGGGAATTGGACGGCGTGCTGACGGTAAATCGGGATACTGCCATTTATTTCGATTTTTCCTATTAATACCAGCAATACTCACTAAACAGAAGTAACAGTCGTCCAAATGATTTATTGGCTCTCTCCAAACCATCGGCACACCAAACTTAAGCCTATTTCGTTTTCCTTGAGTCACTGTTGCAAATTAACACAGCAAGTATTGTACACAATGTGTGGAGCCCAGTTTTTATCTTGGTCACCAAGATCTACTCCAAAGTAATCTAAATACGATTTTTTAACAAATTCCGAAATAGATCTTATGTTTTCTTTAAAGGTGTATTCTCCACAAATGTAACAAAATGTGTCAGCGTAATTTTTACACCGTCTTCTATTGGAAGTCATTTCTATTTAGATCAACACTTTTTAATAAACTTTGCCAACTGCAATAAACCACTTCTTACAAGCAACTAACTTCCGATATGCAATTGGAGCGCAATAAGAAAAAATAACGTTCTCAATAATAAGGGTTTTCCCTTACACCAATTTGACAGTCAGAAACAGTCACGGACTACAGGAAATTACAGCCAGTTGATCCCGTACGCCACTTTTCTGATGAGAGCAGAAAAGGAGAGTAAATTGAGCTCTCTACAGCCAGAGAGCTGCAGGTTTTAGTCAGAAGAAGGCAATCCCGCACCTTTTGGTGTTGCTCTCGCTCTGAGAGCGGATTTGTTAATTTTTACAGTTTTACTAGTTTTGGTGAGAAAAGTAATGGATCACAGCTAATATTATACAAATAAAATTCCCGTTAATCAGCTAGAAACTACACAAAAAATAATATTTTCGGAAACTTCTTGTACCGAATTTTATACGCCATCCAGTAAATGAGTTACTAAGTTAAATTCCCCGAATTCATCAAAAAAGCATATATTAAGCGAACCGGTTTGATACCTATAAGTTGACTGGAAGGTAAAATATACTTATGAAACGAAAAAAATATTTGAATTAAAAAAAAAATGTTAAGGTAAAAATTTTACGGTAACAATTTTTTTTGGCGAAATTTTTTTTTCAGGTCATAAGTTAAGTGGAGGGTATAAAAAAGCTATATCATGAAAACTAGAGCTTGTAGAGACAAACTGATTACAGATTTGAATTCAGCGCTCCCAAATTAACTAGAATCAGTTGATGAATTTAAAGAAGCAAACATTTTTTTTAATTTTGTCGGGCTGTTTAATCAATCCTGCAACGAGAAGAGGAATTCTTGGAGAACTGCAGCAGCTACTTCATGAACTTCGTGCATTGCTTCGGTTATTCAAAACTGCGTTGGATCGAATGCCAACTGATGACTATAAAGTTATGATTAGAGCTGATAAACGACCGACTGGAACACATTAACGTCAATTCAACGCTCCAACAATAGGTGAGGTTGCAATTTTGATAGTAGGTGAAAATTTGGAGTCCCGCGACATTGTGCTGACACGACGCGACTCTGGGCAATTAAAACGAAGAGCCGAAACACATCGCTCATACGATACACTGCAATATTCCCTAATGTTTTGGCAAGGAGACGATGGATATTATATAAATATCAAGATGATAAGTCCATTGACCGGTGAGTATCGATATCATAAAATTATAATATCAATCCGAAACTAATATCACTGATATTATTTTAGGCGAGGAAACCACCAAGAATGTTAGCGCAATGAATTTTTACGCGTATCGTTTAATGATTCGCCAAAATGTCGACAACTATTTGTTTCGATTCCGCCGATTGTTTTAGCAATTTTGCGTCGATATGTATGCCAAAATAGAAGCGGGGCGCCTCCTTTTTATACGCTTAAACCAAAGCAGCCTACGTACGGAGGAGTATATTTATTTACGGGATGCAATTTGCACCGAAGGAAATGCAGCTAGTATCGGTCGGTTGACCATTTTACCGGCGACGTTCGTTGGCAGCCCACGTCATACGCATGAATATGCGCAAGATACAATGACATATGTACGCCATTATGGTGACCTGTTCAACACATTCACGTGCAATCCAAAATGGACAGAAATTGTTCAACTGCTGCTTCCTGGTCAAGTGATCACCACGATATCACCGAACGTGTATTCAGGAAAAAAATCCGGTGGCTGATGGACTATATTGTTAAGCATCGTGTCTTTGGGCATATTCCATGTTGGATGTATTCGATTGAATGGCAGGAAAGACGCTTGCCGTATGCGCACATTCTCATTTGGTTAGTCGAAAAATTGCAGCCTGACCAAATTGATGACATCATATATGCCGAGATTCCTGAACCCGTAACCGATCCAGACCTGCATGATGTCGTAATAACGAACATGATTCATGTGTTGTGTGATGCCGTTAACCCACAATCAACGTGCATGTTAGACGGAAAGTGTTCAAAGTGTTATCCCCGAGATTTGACCGATGAGACCATCGCTGGCAATGATGGCTATCCACTGATGGCGGTAGGGTAATCATAATGAAAGTGAAAGGCAATGATTTTATGGTAGACAACTCTTGGGGTGTACCGTATTCGCTTCTTATGTCAAAAACATTCAAAGCGCATTGTAACGTCGAGTATTGCAACTCCGTCAAGTACATCAAATACGTGTGAAAATATGTCACGAAAGGCAGTGATATGGCGGCTTTTGATCTGCAAGGTCCAGATCGTAATGATGAAATCACGCGCTATCAAAGTGGTCGATACGTAAGTTGCAATGAGGCGATTTGGCGTATATTCTCATTTCCCATTCACGAACGCTATCCGACTGTTACACGTTTAGCATTGCATCTGGAAAACGGCCAAAGAGTTTATTTTAATGCAGCAAATGTCGCACAACGTATTCAAAACCCACCAGCGACAACAATGACCAGTTTCTTCTCGATTTGCCAAAGTGATCCCTTTGCACGTACGCTACTTTACATGGAGATGCCGCATAATTACACTTGGAATTCTTCATTGAAGAAATTTCAACGTAGAAAGCAAAACGATATAATACCAGGTCATCCGGACGTGCGTTCTACTGAAGCTCTTGGCCGTATTTATACAGTGCATCCGAATAATTTACTTGCGACTGTTGTTGGTGAATATTCGTGGGCCGACATCATGTGAATCACTTCGAACTGTCAATGGTATAGTATTGCCAACATTTCGTGCCATGACAGGAGCTCAATTTGCTTCAAAACGATGCCCAGTGGGAAACGTCTATCGCCGAAACAAATCCGCATCTCCAATACAGTTACGGACATTGTTTGCCATTATTATTTCCACGTGTTTTCCATCGAATCCACGTGAATTGTGGGACAAATACAAGGATGACATGTCAGAAGACATTTTGCGTCGTGCTCGAGTCCATTCAATGAATCCCAACCTTGAGATGAATGAAGAGATGCACAACCAGGCTTTGGTTTTGGTAGAAGACATGTGTTACCATATGTGCGGCAAACTATTAGTCAGGCTAGGAATGCCATAACCAAATCGTGGAATAAACGATGCTTTCGAACGAGAATTGCATCGTGAACGTGAATACGACACAAATGCATTAAGCCACTTGGTTAGAACGAATGTGCCTGTGTTGAATCCCCAACAGAAAGAAGTATACGATACGGTGATGAAGGCAGTTGATGATGGAAATGATGGCATATTTTTCCTTGATGCGCCTGGTGGCACTGGCAAAACATTCCTTGTATCACTTATTTACTACAGTTCGTGCAAGATCGGAAATTGCGGTAGCAGTAGCTTCTTCTGGAATAGCCGCTACTCTGCTGGAAGGTTGCCGAACCGCTCATTCGGCATTAAAATTGCCATTAAACTTTCAAGCAGAACCAACCTGTAACATCGCGAAACAGTCAGCAATGGCCAAAGTTTTGGTAAGGAGCAAAATAATTATTTGGGACGAATGCACCATGTCACATAAACATGAGTTAGAAGCCTCCAATCGCATCATGAAGGATCTGCGTGATGACGCTAGACATTTTGGGTGTGCATTGATTTTGCTCTCCGGCGATTTCCGACAAACACTACCGGTAATACCACGATCGACCGCTGCCGATGAAATCAATGCTTGCCTCAAATATTCGGCATTGTGGCCTTACGTGAAGAAACTGCAGCTGACAACCAACATACGAGTTGCATTACTAAGCGATCCATCTGCAGAAGCGTTCTCCAACCAATTTCTAACTATGGGCAATGGTTGTGTTCCAGTAGACGCATCAAATGGATTGGTTTCGTTTCCACAAAACTTTTGTAATTTCGTCTCAACGAAAGAGGAGCCGATAAGCAAAGTTTTTCCGAACATCGTTGCCAACCATACCAATTACGATTGGTTGGGTGAAAGAGCAATTTTGGCAGCAAAAAACAAAGACGTGGATCAATTAAATTGCAAAATACAAGAAGAAATCATTGGTTCACTGCATTCCTTCAAATCTATAGATTATGTAACCAATGAAGACGAAGCAACAAACTTCACAACGGAGTTTTTGAATTCATTGGATGTGCCTGGATTGCCACCGCACAATTTACAAGTAAAGGTTGGTTCAGTCGTCATCATGCTTCGAAATTTGAATCAGCCAAAACTATGCAACGGTACCCGTTTAGCAGTCACTAAACTCATGGGTAATGTGATTCACGCAAGGGTATTAAAAGGGAAATTCATAGGTGAGGAAGTTCTCATTCCGAGAATTCCAATGTTCCCAACCGATATGCCATTTGACCTTAAACGAATCCAGTTTCCGATTCGTCTCGCATTTGCCATGACGATAAATAAGTCACAGGGCCAACCATCCAGTGTTTGGGGCCTGAACCTGGAAAGTGAATGTTTTTCACACCGTCAACTGTATATCGCATGTTCCCGTGTAGGAACACCATCCGATTTGATCATTCTCGCACCTGACAACAAAACGAAAAATATTGTAACAAATCTACTGCAATTCCTCTTATTTGCAACCATGTGCTAACGTTTGTATCGCTAAACTGTTGAATAAATGACTCCAATATTCAATAATGTAAAATGGCCTTTACTTAAGTACTTATAATGACACTGATACTTCACAACCAATAGCTTGCTTAAATCAAACTGATTGTCGGTTTCCTCATTGACATATTTCTAGGCACTTCTATTTCCAGAACGTACTAGTTAGTTATCAGCTATAAAATTATTCAGCTGTATTTACAGATGCACGATTTTATAGCTTCTCTCATTGCATACTTTCGGCACTATCTCAGATATATGCATGTGGTTGTGCGTTGCTTCTCCGCTGCGTGTATGTACAAATGTGTAAACATAATGATTGATTCGTTTATGTAGATACAAGTGACTGTCTGCTTTATTGTTGTTGTGACTTCATTTACTTAGCATCAGACTAGTGACGCCGCCAGCCTTTCCAAATGAACCACTTTCATTTTGATTCGTGGTTTGCCAATGGTTTGTATGCGGTACACTACATCGTTAATTCGTTTTAACTTTGTATGGGCCTTCCCAATTACACTGCAATTTCGGGGACAAACCTTTTTTTCGTTGTGGGTTGTATAACAGCACAAAATCTCCTTCCTGAAAACCTTCCGAGTTAATTGCTTTATCGTATCTGGCTTTCATCTTGTCACTCATAATCTTTGATCGTTGCCTTACAAGATCGTGTATCTCTCTCATCTCTTCCTCCAAGACACCAGTGGATTTCTTGACATATCTCTCTGCATAGGCATCTATCCCAAACTACAAAGCAGATAGCAGTCGAAGGTTATTTCCAAAAATTACCTTTGTGGGAGTTTGGCCCATTGTCTAATGCACTTCCGATCGGTAAGCCATCAAGGATAATGATATGTGTGTATCCCACTCCTTATGGTACTTGTCTACTACTTTTCTTAAATGCTCCTCCAAGGTTCTATTTAAACGTTCCACCATACCATCGGACTGAGGATGCAATTCAGTTGTCCGTGTTTTTCGAATGCCCAACTTCTTACACATTTCCTGGAACACAACTGATTCAAAATTCCTGCCTTGGTCAGAATGTAACTCCATTGGTACACCATACCTTCCGACCCAATCGTTTGAAAGCACTTCTGCTACTCTTCCCGCTTCTTGGTTTGGGATTTGGTATACCTCTGGCCATTTACTGAAATAATCCATAACAACCAGCACGTATTTGTTTCCGCGGTTGCTAGTAGGAAATGGATCTGCGACATCCATGGCGATTCTTTCAAATGGTGCACCCGAAATATACTGCTTCATCTGGCCATGACTTCGTGTTTTGGGCCCTTTCGCTCTATTGGAAACCTCGCAGTTGGCACTCCACTAGGTGACCGACTGACGGCAACCAACACAATAGAATCTCTGCTTAATTTTTTCGAGCGTCTTCGTGATACCAAGATGACATCCACTTGGACCATTATGAAGCTCGCTGAGCACGTCAGGAATGCTCTTTCTGGGAACAACTATCAATTTCTTCTTGCATGGACCATTCTCACTCTCCCATACTCGATGGAGGCAACCTGATATCAATTCTAAACTATTCCACTGTGCCCAGTATGACTTCGCAATGGGACTCCCTGCTGATATCTCTTCTCTGTTGGTCTTTCGTTTCGTTCGAGCCCTTACATAACATGTGACAGATCTGTATCTTCTAGCTGACACTTTCTTAGTTGTTCCTTGTCCCATTCATCCGTACATGTTATAGTCATTAGCCGGACATCTATAATGTCTTCTTTAGCCTCGGCCTTTGAACAGGGCTTACAGTCCAAACTACATGGTCTTCGTGACATTGCATCAGAATTTCCATGGGTACTAACTTTTCGATGCTCAATGGAAACGTCATAGCTTTGTAATCGCTCGATTCACTGAGCCAATTGTCCTTCCGGATTACGGAATTGCAGAAGCCATTTCAACACTGCGTGATCTGTCCTGACGCAGAATCGCTGGCCGTAGAAATATTTGTGAAAATGTTTAATGCTCTCTACCAATGCCAACAGCTCTCTCCGTGTAACGCTCCTCTTTTGTTTTCCAATTGAACGGCTGTAATATGCAACTACCTTCTCCTGTCATTCGACCAGTTGTGATAAAACACCTTATAAGGTTCCTTTTATGAACCTCCGAAAAATGGACGTGCGCTTTGCACGATGATGTCGTCTAGGTACACTAAGCATGTTTTCCAATGTAGTCCTTTCAGTACCTGATCCATGAGTCTTTCAAAAGTAGCTGATGCATTACATAGTCCAAAAGGCATCACGGTAAATTGCCAAAGACCATCACCGACACTGAAGGCTGTTTTCTCTTTGTCTTCCTCCTTCACTTCCACTTGCCAGTAGCCGCTTTTCAAGTCCAGTGTGGAAAACCATTTCGTACCAGAGAGCGAGTCCAGAGTGTCGTCAAATCTTGGCAATGGGTAGCTATCCTTTTTCGTGACGTCGTTCAACTTGCGGTGGTCCACGCAAAACCTCATTTTCCCGTCCTTCTTCTTCACAAGTACCACCCGTGAGCTCCATGGACTAGCTGATGGTTAGATGATGCCGCTGTCGCTCATTTCTTGTACGATTTGACTCACAATTCCCGTTTCGCCAGTGGAACATTACGAGGACCTTGACGTATCGGCCTCGCGTCTCCAGTGTCAATTTCATGTTTCACAACATTGGTGCGGCCTGGTTTGGAACCATCTTGGTCAAATATGTTTGCGTACTTTAGGAGCAGTTGCTTTGCCTTAGTCTGATAATCTAGCCCCTCCATCCATGCCGTGAAGTCATTTGAAATATCAGTCGTGCTAGTTGAAACGTGTTCCTGGATATGTTCATAGTTAATAATTATTTCAGGCTCTTGTCACCTTCCCAATATAGCTGCTTTTGTCAGTTTGAGTGGTAACTTGAACTCATTGAGTACTCTTACCGGAATACGTCCAACCTGTTTTGTCATAGCCAGGGTTTTTCCTACAAGTCCACAAGAAGGGGGATACTGCAAAATGCACCAACTATCGTGGAATCAGCCTTCTTAATATCGCATATAAGGTCCTTTCAAGTGTATTGTGCGAAAGATTGAAGCCCACCGTGAACCGGCTGATTGGACCTTATCAGTGCGGCTTCAGACCTGGTAAATCTACCATCGACCAGATTTTCACAATGCGCCAAATCTTGGAAAAAACCCGTGAAAAGAGAATCGACACACATCACCTCTTCGTCGATTTTAAAGCCGCCTTCGACAGCACGAAAAGGAGCTGCCTATATGCCGCTATGTCTGAATTTGGTTTCCCCGCAAAACTTATACGGCTGTGCAAAATGACGTTGAGCAACACCATCAGCTCAGTCAGAATTGGGAAGGACCTCTCCGAGCCGTTCGAAACTAAACGAGGTTTCAGACAGGGTGACCCCCCTATCGTGCGATTTCTTTAATTTGATGCTGGAGAAAATTATACTAGCTGCAGAACTTAACCGCACTGGAACAATATACTATAAAAGCGTGCAATTACTGGCATATGCTGATGACATTGATATCATCGGCCTAAACACCCGCGCTGTTAGTTCTGCTTACTCCAAGCTGGAAAAAGAAGCGGTAAAGATGGGTTTGATGGTGAATGAGGACAAAACGAAGTACCTGCTGTCATCGAGCAAAGAGTCAGCGCATATGCGCCTTGGCAACCACGCTACTGTTGGCAGCCATAATTTCGAAATAGTAAAAGACTTCGTTTATTTGGGAACCAGCATCAACATTAGCAACAACATCAGCACTGAAATCCAGCGAATAATCAATCTTGCCAATAAATGCTACTTTGGACTAGGTAGGCAATTGAAAAGTAAAGTCCTCTCTCGGCGAACGAAAATCATACTCTACAAGTCACTTATCGTACCCGTCCTGCTATATGGGGCAGAAGCATGGACCATGACAACAGCAGATGAAGCGGCTTTGGGAGTGTTCGAGAGAAAAGTTCTTCGAAAGATTTATGGACCTCTACGCGTTGACGATGGCGAGTACCGAAGAAGATTTAATGATGAGCTGTACGAGCTATACGCAGACATCAACATAGTCCAGCGAATTAAAACGCAGCGGCTGCGCTGGCTAGGCCATGTTATGCGAATGAAAGATGATGCTCCGGCCAGGAAAGTGTTTCTATCGGAACCCGCCTATGGAAGCAGAGGTAGAGGGCGGCCCCCACTCCGTTGGAAGGACCAGGTGGAAAACGATTTAAACTCCCTTGGTGTGACCAATTGGCGCCGGTTGGCGGAGCGAAGGAGCGACTGGCGCGCCTTGTTGGACGGCCATAACCGTTTAGACGGTTAAGCGCCAATTAAGTAAGTAAGTAATATTCGGTGTTGACTTGTTTGCTGCCTCGACAAGCCACGGTTTGTTTGTCCCACAATCTCCACCAACATTTGCCCAGATGACTGCTTCGGATTTTGGTGGTATTTGCTGACTATCTTCCACCAGCACTCGGTTACTACAGTAGCCTCTCTCCTAACCGAAATTAAGTAGAACATCCATGTTCTTATATCGCATCGTCTTGCTTTGCATATCGATCTTGATGCCTTGGTCGATTAAGAAGTTCACTCCAATTATGATTTCGTCAACAATCTCTGCCACTATAAAATTGTGTAGTACCGTGACGTTCCCAATATCTACTTCACATGCTACTTCTCCAATTACCTGGGTGTCCTCTCCCGTGGGTGTACGTAATCTTGCTCCAAGTAATGTTCTTATCTTCTTGTTGACTAAATCTGATCGAAAAATGGAATGGTATGCATCCTCCGACAGTAAGATTGTTTGACCCTCTTCCAATTTGCGAGATAGAAATTATGGGGCATTCAATTAAGGGGGCCAGCTGCCGCCCCTTGCGGCTGACTCGCTTTAGTTTAACGATTGAGTGGACTTGGAGATTTGCTCATCTCCTTCAGCTCTGCGTTTACGGCCACCTATATTGTTGGAACTATTGGGATCGGTGCTGCAATGTCGTGCAATGTGACCTAGGTTGCCGCACTTGAAACATTTCATTGCTCCGGAATTTTTATGTTGTGATCCCTTCAGTGCTTCCAAAATTGTTTCTAACCAATCCGGTCTTTCCACTTCCACACGATGAGCTTTGTATTCTGGTTTACTCAATAGTGAAGCAGTTTACTGAGTCAATGCATGTGATACCGTTTCTGCAAATCTTGGCTTTGGGTTTGCGTATGAGGCTCGCTTCGTTTCGACGTCCCCATTCCACGGGTGCGTCTGCATTTGCGAGATGAGCCAATCTTTCAATATCCAACGCAAATTCCTGCAAAGTTTCATTCGCCTTTTGGTAACGGTTTTGCAACTCAATTTGGTATATCTGTTTCCTATGCTCGCTTCCGTAACGTCTCTCGACAGCGGCCATCAATGCTTCATAACTGTTTCGCTCGAACTCTGAAATAGTCTGTTATATTTCAGCTGCAGGCCCTTTCAATGCCACGAACAGTGCAGCGACTTTATCTTCAGCATTCCAGTTGTTCACTGTTGCGGTCTTCTCAAACTCAAGCTTAAACACCTGGAAAGGAACAGAACCGTCAAAGAATGGTGTTTTTACCTTTGGATTACTCGCTGAAACAGCTGGATGATTTAGTTGTAACTGCTCCATACGACCCTTCAAATCATCGAATTCTGCCTGAAATTGAGCGATTTTTGCATCCTGCGCTTCCAGTTTTGATGATACCCTTGCTTCCTCTTCTGACAGTTACGAGGATATGCGAGTTTCTTGTGGTTTCAACTGGGCAGCCATATATATCTTCCGTTCTTCTAACTGTGTTTCCATCTCAAATGTAATCTGTGTCGACATTTCTGAAATACGCGTTTCTTGTGCTTCAATCATCGATGTCATTTCTGACGACATTTCTGCAATACGTGTCTTCTGTTTTTCCATCTTGGATGTTATAAGGTTCTCCTGGGATTCTAGTTGAGATGACATTTGCGACGACATTGATGTTACTGTCGATGTTTGTGCAGATATTGCAGCCAATATCATGTTCAAGTCTGTGCTCGTAACTGTCTGCGATGTTTCATTTTTCTCTTCAATTTTTGTTGCCTCCTCGCCATCAAGAGGAAAGACATACTCTTCCACGTTAATACCCTCTAAGTCCATTGCCTTTCGTAGTCGTGCGGGAAGTTCGAGTTTATCTCAGATATATGCATGTGGTTGTGCGTTGCTTCTCCGCTGCGTGTGCGTACATATGTATGTGTAGACATAATGATTGATCCGTTTATGTAGATACAAGTGACTGTCTGCTTTATTGTTGTTCTCACTTCATTTACTTAACATCAGACTAGTGAAATGAGTATCACTTTGTGTCACTAATATTTGTCACACTATAGTTTATCACCGAGTACTCCTATAATGGGAAATACAATAAAAATCGACACAACCGCAACCCATCCAGTAAGTATTTTCATAAATGACCACAGATTTTATGAAATTTGAAAAGACTGCCGACACGGTTAATTTAACAACGGATTAACAAACTATAAGTTATAGAAAGTTTGATTTCAAAGACATAATTTAATGCAGGGAACGCCTGAGGGGTCAGCTAGTATTCAACATAAGCACATCTGGAAAAACATGAGACAAATGGTCAAAAAGTTTGGGTTAGGTTAGGTTAAACTGGCCGGTCAAGAAAGACCTCACATAGACTGAATGTGTCCATAGTTTTGCCAGAATTTGTTTTACGACCAACCGGAAGAACCCCAATCTGGTGCCAGGACATATGTTATAGAATTACTCCATCCTCTTGGCAAATACCAGCAGTTTTCTAGGACCCCGCTTAATTGCTGCCTCGATATCTGGCAACTCTGCCGCCTCCAATAGCTAGAGCCTTGACCTGGCGAGCGTAGGACATAAACACAGAACGTGCTCAACCGTTTCTTCCTGCAGCTCACAAATCCTACACTTGCTGTTACTGACGAGGCCTAACTTATAAGCATGTGACGCCCGAATGCAGTGTCCAGTTAGTATGCCCATCGTGAGCCTTAAGTCTTCTCTCTTCAGAGATATGAGCTACTGTGTGAGTTTAATATAGTAGGCTTTTCACGCCTGTCCTGCTTGATGGATCATATGCAACTCCTGTCTCCTTTTGATTTCTCCCAAACGGATTGAGACGTCTATTGTCGACTCAGCGAGTGTTGCACCTTCATTTGCCAACACATCGCCCTTTTCGCTACCTTCTATCACTTTATAACCGGGAACCCAGTAAAGATGTATGGTCCGGCCTGAGCGAAGTTTTTCCATTGTTTCTTTGTATTCCAGAACACTTCTTGATAAAATACTGTGTGAGATTATTGCCTTAATCGCAGCATGACTATCAATATATAAATTGACGCAACTGCAGCTTAAGCACGCTTGAAAAACGCTGCAGTAATCTGGAAGTCTCTAGGATCTATTTATTTCGGGGTCGACACAGTAAACAGCAGACCCAACCCCTTCCATTAATTTGGAACCATCCGTATACATGTGTATAGCATGTTCCGCCATATCTGCACCCCGGATCTAACCCTCCGGCTCAATTGTGGCCCCTCAATTCGAAGCTCAGACACGGGACCATATATTCCGTTTGCCCGATATTAGATGCCGATATACTGCTGTAAGGCCTACACTCAAGCTGCCCGAGGCCTTAAGCCTTATTGCTAACGCGATGTTTTTGGCCGTCAGGTCTGCAGACGGGATGTATAGAATGGCATGCAATGCTGCTGTTGAAGGTAGTTTTAAAGGGTCCCGTTATGCTAATCATTGATAATCTGCATACCCCTCAATTTTTTTGGTATAGATGTTGTGTGGCTGTTCACCAAGCAACAACCCCATAGTAAAGTACGGGTTTGATAATTGCCGTAAATACCCAATAAGAGAGTTTAAGTGAAAGGCCCCAGGTGCATCCTAGCAACCTATTGCATGTATAGAGTACCGGGGAGGCTTTCTTCGCTCTCTCTCCCACATGGAGTTTCCACAACAACTTACTATCTATTATATTATTCATATTCATATTTATTAAGTCAATGACAGAAACCTTACTGACTAGATTTAAAAGTTCACAAATTAATTTAAAACTAAATAAGGATAATTTCTATATAAGAGAAATAAATGAAAAATTGCATATTATGCATTTTTTCTTAAAATCTTGAGTTTTAATAAAAATTTTTTGTTATAAAAATTTTTTATTTATGACAAAACTATTATTATTAATTTTGTATTATATATTAATTCAAGGATAAGATAAATTTTCTCATTAGCAAAACTCAATACGTAACTTAAACAAAGGCTTGAGCATTGCAAAGTCAAGATTAAGCCTTCTAGAAATTTTATTAAACTTGTCGAGGCCTCTTATGAGAGGGGCAAAGCTAAGGTAATTGGTTCTCAAAGCTTCAACGTAGAATATATTGTGAGAGCGTAGAGATCTACTGGGAACATGAAAATTTAACTGCCCAAGCACAGCTGATCAATCAATAGTACCAGAGATAATATCATAAATAAACATTAAATGTTTTACTGAACGTCTGACATGCAGTGGCATAACGTTAATAAGCATGCACCTGTTTATATAGGGTGGCAGGGGATTAACAAAATTGAGGGGTAGGAGGGCAAATCGAATGAATTTTCGTTGAACCCTTTCAATTCTTGCAGAGTATGTGGTGTAAATGGGATTCCATGTGATAGCGGCGTACTCTAATTTAGATCGCACTAAAGAATTATATAATATACATCTAGTGTCTTAAAATCCTTCGCATAGCGACGTAAAAAAACTAAGTTAGCATAAGCTTTTGGTATAAGGTAGTTAACATGGTTAAAAAAAGTGAACAAAGAGTCGAAAATTACACCAAGATCAAGAAATTCTTTGACCGAGCAAGATATGTATTAGCGATAGAGTATGTCGACGAAAGCCCACTAGTAGATCTAGAAAACGTGAAATGCCAACATTTACTACTGTTAAGTCGCAGATGATTATTAAGAGCATCCAAGTCTCTCTGCAGGAGCAATTCATCTGATGCAGAGGTGATGCGCCTAAACAGTTTTCAATCATCAGCATAAAGTAAATAATTTGAATGCTTCAAATATAAGCCGACGTCATTGATGAAAATAACAAATAAGATTGGACCGAGAATACTACTTTGTGGCACCCCAGAGGTTGCCAAGAACTTATAGGACCTCATATTCCCGATTACAACAAATAAGATACTGTTTGTCAGGTATGACTGTAACCATGACAAAAAGGTTGAATGGAAACGAATGTATTCAAGTTTCCGCAGAAGTATATTATGGGACACTGTATCAAACGCCTTAGAGAAATCTGTATATATAGTATCTACTTGATACCCATCCTTAAAAGCAGAAACACAGTATTGAGAAAAAAACAGCTGGGTTTTTCACTGTTGAACGACAAGCAACAAACCCATGCTGAAATGGATAGATTTTTCCCTTAATAGCAAAACTTCTCCTTTACTACTTCCTCAAACAGTTTTGAACAGGTTGATAGTTTAGAGCCTGTAGTTGGCTTTGTTTCCAGACTTAAAGATTGGACTAATGGAAGCCAACTTACATCGATCAATCAAAACGCCAGTGGACAATGACACATTAAAGATATGACACAACGGCATGCAAAGCGAACTACTACATTGTTTAACCAAAAAAGAACACATCCCATAAATATCTTTTTTTAAAGGAGATTGTAGGGACGAGATCACATTAATAATATCTAGTTATGATACACATAATGAGCCAAAGTCCAAGGACTCGGCTGTATCAGAACAAACCCTAAAATCAGAAATATTAGACTCAACAACAAAATTAGATTTGAAAAAATCAGCAAAAAGGTTCACTGTTTCCGTTAAACTCATTACGCTAATGCCATTAACATCAGAATATTTTTACTCAGCAACAAGATTAAATTTGAAAAAATCAGCAAAAAGATTCACTGTTTCCGCTAAACTCTTTGCGCTAATGCCATTAAAATTGACAGAAATTGGAATATTGGAAGAACCTTTTTTCCAGCGGACTAAGTTGGAAAAGGCCTTGGAATTTTACTTTAATTCTTCTTTGAAACGAGAGATGTATTTATTATATAAAAACTTGACAAGTACAGTTTCATGTATAATAAGTATCGATCTCTGAAAGAAAATTCATTGCTTGCTTTATACAACTTAAAATACTTATTTCTAACATTTTTCAGCTTTTTTAGCCTGGTTTTGTAACAGGGTAATTTATGTATTTTACTTCGAAGCAAGGAGAGATTTGTACTAAATATGTTAGATAACGGCAGCAGAAAAATGTCAAAGCATTCTGAGGCATTTTTAGCACAAAAAACAGACTTCCAGTCAATTTCAGCAATACTCGAACCGAGTGCGTCAAAATTTGCATTATAGGTGTTAGCTAGATTAAGATCAGCATTTAAGTTACTCCCTACAACGATAGTAGCAGCTTTCTTGACTTTGTTTACCATAATTTCTGTAGTGACGTCATCATATGCAGATTGTTTATAGAGTATGCTTTCATTGTTGCCTTTATCCATGGTAGTGACGTCAGCATAGTATCGCTATCATAGTGTTAGGAGATTGTGAGCCATTGCTGGTTGTGTTTGTCAAAGACAAATCAATTAAAGGACGCTGCTTTGTTGTTGCAGCAGAACTGCTATTTAAAAAGCAGGTTGCTAAACATCTTTAGCAGGACGCACTATGGAAAATCGTAGAACAACTGCTGGTTAACAACTTCCCTGTCCAATGAGTCATATGTGACTTACGAGAACGTATTGAAATAAGTTCATGAGTAGCATGTGACTCATTTCTATATGCAACTTAGAGAAGCTTTCTTGCTATGATCGTGTCATTATATATTTGTGAGTTCTATGTGGGCGTATATCAAAAGACCCAAACTTTAGGAATATGAAAGAAAATTTCGGAAATTTTTTTCTGATAGTAGCCTTTTATTCGGTAGAAGAAACATGAAATATATACAAATTAAATACGAAAGATAATGTTTTTATTCATTTAAATTAATAAAATCAAGCATGTCTTTCTTTATAACATTCCAAGCAAAAGGCCTTTTTACACATTATGCACTCAGTATTCACTTGCTTTGCTTTCCTAGCCAATTCTCCCTGACTTTTCAATTTAATGTAGCACCCATTGCATCTTTTTCGAACGAGTTTGTTGTTAATATTTCGTGGAATTTCTTGCAGGCTACGTCCAGGAAAATGATTTGAAGTTCCTGAAGCGCTAGAGGAAATTGAAGGCCTTTGGGGAAGGTTATGTTCAACCGTTAATGCTGCTGGTCCTAGAAAACGTCGGACTAGATATTCTTGTACTTGTAAAACTGTAAACTTAGAGCCGTCTACCAATTCGTTGTAAACGCATCTAGTATTCACAATAGCGACTTGAAATAGCAAATCAATTGCTATCTTCTTATACCAAGTTAAACTTTTACGTAACGGAGAATGGAAAGATGCAAGTTGATCCGAAATATCAATCCCTTTTTTTTTTGCTTTATTATAGTCAATTATTGCATCTGGTTTTATAACATCGCCCCTTTTTGTACGCACTTTAGACATACTATCTCCATGGCATGTTGATATCATCAGTACGTTACGTTTATCGTGCCATTTTAGTACAGTATATAGATTATCTTTTTGTCTAGCTATTTGATCGCCTCTCTTTAGCTTCGCTTTTATCACCTCCTCTGGCACATTCCTTATATTTTTACGTAAAGTGCCAACCAAATCAG
Source organism: Eurosta solidaginis (assembly GCF_040869045.1). Classification (NCBI taxonomy): domain Eukaryota; kingdom Metazoa; phylum Arthropoda; class Insecta; order Diptera; family Tephritidae; genus Eurosta; species Eurosta solidaginis. The sequence continues at coordinate 66,494,399 of NC_090324.1, read as the reverse complement.
TTTTGCGACTTTTTAGGTACTCAGCTAATAGCAAGCTTGTATAGTAGTTGTCAGCAAAAACAACACGACCTTCATCTAAAAGCAATTTTATGAGATGCACTACTGTTGATTCAGGTTTATGCAGACCCTCTAACTGCTGCGACCTTCCAATTTCCAATAGTGCTCGATCGATGGCTTAGGATTCAAACCCATATACATAATGACTCCAAAAAATAAGTTCAACTCCTCTCTGCTGACATCTTTCCACCTCGTCACTCGACTAAATTGTGCAGTGCGTACTTCCTTCAATAACTGAGCGTAATTATTAGTGTGAATAACCATTTCTTCAATAAAATCATCAGGTATAAAATAAGAATAGATTTTCTCCAAACTAATTATTCCATCTTCAGTAATAGTGGAAATATTTTGTACACCGTGACTATCTGTAAATATTTCTCTTCCCAAAGGCAAAACATCTCTATTCCATTGCAAATTCGCTGCGTTAGATGTCGAAGAGGCTTCCAATGGTCGTAAAGGCAGCTCACTTCTATTTTGCCTAGTTGTTATAAAATTTGCAGTTTCCTCTGTATCATCGTATTCTTCATCTTCGTCACTGGGGAGGTATTCCTCACCACTTCCATCACTAAAATCTTCATCATCAGAGTTTTCTGAATATCGGATCAGTTCTTCTGTCGTAAATATTTGTTAGCCATTTTCTCCAATTTTATATACTTCTAACTTCAATTAAACAAGCAAGCAAACTAATACACGCTTTTGACATTTATATATCAATTTACCGTTTTTGTGACGCGAAAACTTATCTGTCATGCAAATTATTTCTTATGGTCCTATATGTTCACATGTGAATCATTAAACGTGGTAAAAAAAATTGTTTTTGCTACGTTCATGAGTCACATTTGACACACAAAATAAAATAGCCAAAATAATAAATATATCAAATTATTTATAAAAATAATATTTTATAATTTATATTGACATTACTCAGTTAAGTAATACAAAAACTAGTGGACGTGGGGCATTCTCAAATCGCTTTGTATGGGGACAGGGAAGTTGTTAAAAATGGTTTTTTTCAATGTCACTACTGGCATGCTTTTTTATTTCAATCAATAGCTTAAGGACCAAACTAGACTATAATATCAAAAAATTATACATATTATATGAAATGATTTTTTTACATCACAAATTTTATAGTTTTGACGGACGTCCATGTTAAGCCCGTTCCCTTCATCACCTTCAAATTGATTTTAATGCTATACGTTACAGGAAAAGGTATGATGTATTATATATTTCTGGAAACCTCGTTTTTTGAAGAATATCTCAAAATAATTGCAAATTAAAATATGGTGAAAAAAAAGTTTGTTTAAAGTTCATCGAGACTTTTGACAGTTGCCCACGTTTACCCACTCTTTATGTTTTATGTTGGCTTGTAGCCTAGCTATCCATAAACATAATCAAATAAAAAATGCTCCGGAAATTTTCGATTTTCGGATTAACTAGTAAAAATGTGATAAAAGTCAGAAAACGGAAAACCGCTCGCTATCTATTGGGGTTTTAAATGTTGCTGTTTACATCAATAGTTTGCGGTAAGTTTTGTAATTTTTCATTGATATTAGGACGTTTATCTTTTTTGCACTCATGTCGCGTGTGAAAATATTAAAAAACAAGTTTCACACCAGAGAACAGCGCTGAATGATTCTTCTTTCTTCTCAATAAAAATCCCAGTTTTCTCGAGTGATCGTGAGGGTTGAATACATGTTTAAACAATAAAAAAAAGTAAGGCATTTCTTTTCAAACATCATAACAAAATTACTAAAAGCAGTTTTGCCTAAATTTTTGAATTTCAGTGGACCGAAATATATTATTACTATGTATTATTCCTATTATTTATCAATAAAAATTCCAGTTCTCCCGTGTGACATTGAGCGTTGAATCCTATTTTAAACAATGAAAAAGTGAAGCATTAAATGCAGTTTTGCATAATATACCTACAATTCGAAACTTTGTGGGCGGATAATATATTAAATTAAGAATTTTTAGTTTTTTAAGTTTTATTAGGTAGACTGAACGAGTGTGAAGGATTTGCATGGAGACATTTGGTTTCTACCTACTTGCTCAAGGAACTTAGGCATATGTTTAGGAGTACTTATGAACGTAAACCTTAGGTAGGAAACGAACGAGGTTAAAAGCGATTATAATGGAATTTCCAAAATACTCTTTTGTTTTAAAGCACTACCCTAATATTTCATACTATTATATAAACAACAAAATATTGGTGAATTAACAGAAGTGTAATTGTTACGAATACAAATAACTACGTGTTTTGTAGTCTCTTCAAAATGTTTACTTTCAAGGGTTTTAAACGTGAAATAGTACTTTCGTATATCGAAGGAGGAAAATCATTGGAGGCGTTATCAATAGTTTTAAAGGAAAATTAGCATGTATCTGATGACAACTTATGTTTCATCCTCAAAGACATATTATCCCTACTTTTAATAAACGATGAACGGTGGGGTATTTGATCAATCTAGCTGGCCAAAACTAAAACAGCAGTTATTGCTGTTAAAAAAGTAGTTGCCTCACTTCATTGTTATGAAAGGAAATATTTGACAGTAAATTCACGGTGTTCCGCGTAGAATTACTATGGATGGAGCCCCCGGGTTCGGAGGGACCCGGGTAATTTTTTGGGTTTATATGAGATATGTATGTCAATATGGGTATCAAACGAAAAGTATTCTGCGCATTTCTATTGATACTTTTAAGTAGGGTTGCCACCTAACCTTCTTTTTTATATTTCTTTATATATCCACTACCATCTCAGAAACGGCTTAACCGATTTGAATCAAATTTGGTACGTCAATATAGTATTACATTTTAAGAATTTTCACATAGGTGTTGCCAGGTGTTGCTTTCACAAGGTTGCCACTTTTTGCCAATAAGGGTATCAGTCTCTTACAAAATTAATCACCACTCAAAAAAGCGCGGGTATGCGCAGCTGTTTTTGTTATTAAACTTTGAAACAAACACAAGCTTATGTATTGCCCAAAAATTACTGACATGATATGCCATGAAAAAAAGATATATCTTTTTGTTTTCAAGTTTTTAAAAAATTTAATATTGAAAAGTATTAGTATTACAAGTAGAATAAATCAGTTAAAATATGCGGTATAAAAAATCGAACATATGAATTAAAAACACATTTACTTACTTACTTACTTAATTGGCGCTTAACCGTCTAAACGGTTATGGCCGTCCAACAAGGCGCGCCAGTCGCTCCTTCGCTCCGCCAACCGGCGCCAATTGGTCACACCAAGGGTGTTTAAATCGTTTTCCACCTGGTCCTTCCAACGGAAAGGGGGGCCGCCCTCTACCTCTGCTTCCATAGGCGGGTTCCGATAGAAACACTTTATTGGCCAGAGCATCATCTTTCATTCGCATAACATGGCCTAGCCAGCGCAGCCGCTGCGTTTTAATTCGCTGGACTATGATGATGTCTGCGTATAGCTCGTACAGCTCATCATTAAATCTTTTTCGGTACTCGCCAACGCCAACGCGTAGAGGTCCATAAATCTTTCGAAGAACTTTTCTCTCGAACACTCCCAAAGCCGCTTCATCTGCTGTTGTCATGGTCCATGCTTCTGCCCCATATAGCAGGACGGGTACGATAAGTGACTTGTAGAGTATGATTTTCGTTCGCCGAGAGAGGACTTTACTTTTCAATTGCCTACCTAGTCCAAAGTAGCATTTATTGGCAAGATTGATTCTTCGCTGGATTTCAGTGCTGATGTTGTTGCTAGTGTTGATGCTGGTTCCCAAATAAACGAAGTTTTTTTACTATTTCGAAATTATGGCTGCCAACAGTAGCGTGGTTGCCAAGGCGTATATGCGCTGACTCTTTGCTCGATGACAGCAGGTACTTCGTTTTGTCCTCATTCATCATCAAACCCATCTTTACCGCTTCCTTTTCCAGTTTGGAGTAAGCAGAACTAACAGCGTGGGTGTTTAGGCGGATGATATCAATGTCATCAGCATATGCCAGTAATTGCACGCTTTTATAGTATATTGTTCCAGTGCGGTTCAGTTCTGCAGCTAGTATAATTTTCTCCAGCATCAAATTAAAGAAATCGCACGATAGGGCGTCACCCTGCCTGAAACCTCGTTTAGTTTCGAACGGCTCGGAGAGGTCCTTCCCAATTCTGACTGATCTGATGGTGTTGCTCAACGTCATTTTGCAAAGCCGTATAAGTTTTGCGGGGAAACCAAATTCAGACATAGCGGCATATAGGCAACTCCTTTTCGTGCTGTCGAAGGCGCCTTTAAAGTCGACGAAGAGGTGATGTGTGTCGATTCTCTTTTCACGGGTTTTTTTCAAGATTTGGCGCATTGTGAAAATCTGGTCGATGGTAGATTTACCAGGTCTGAAGCCGCACTGATAAGATCCAATCAGCCGGTTCACGGTGGGCTTCAATCTTTCGCACAATACACTTGAAAGGACCTTATATGCGATATTAAGAAGGCTGATTCCACAATAGTTGGTGCATTTTTCAGTATCCCCCTTCTTGTGGACTGGGCAAAGAACACTTAGATTCCAACCGTCGGGCATGCTTTCGTCCGCCCATATTTTGCTAATAAGCTGCTGCATGCGCCTTACCAACTTGTCGCCGCCGAACTTGAATAGCACCGCAGGCAGTCCATCAGCGCGCACGGCCTTGTTGAACACATTTACCTGTCGTAAAAGAAAATGTAACTAGATTTGATTAAGGCTAAACAAGTAACAAGTATTTATGTTAGAAGGGCATATTGCTTTTTAACCCAAAAGTACATCGAACTGCACACAATTTTTATACAACTTTAGATGTGGGCGGTTAGCTCCGTTGACGTTGCAGATGGGTTTTGGGTTATGTATGCTATTCAGTGGACATCTAGGAACGCCAGGGAGTATATTAAAAAAAATTGGAATATTTTGAAAAATCGACTTTTGGCCAGCTGGATTCATCAAATACCCCACTGTGCGATGGACAGAAGCTTCATGGAAAAAGGATACATTTTTAATGAAAAACAGTGATTGGCTAGAATCAGAATATTCAGTAACTTTACCGAACTCTGAAGACGTTACAACCGACTCCACGCCATCTTCTTCTTCTGGAAAACGTGGGAGACCGTGCGTATCTTATCCAGATTTGTCAGAATTCAGTAAAAGAAGAAAAAATACAATGCTACTAATTGAACATGCTCTGCTGAAATTACAGGAGTGGATATTAATTTGATTAACCGACTTTACATAATTCTGTAAGCTCTTTCATCGGGTCTAATGATAAATGCTGAAAAAATTTGGCAGTTATGCTATGGAGACTGCCAGGATCTATGTGAGTATTTATGAATGATACAACATGCCATCTTCAGTTCCCAAAATTGTAGTTCATGGAGAAAGTGTCATAAATAATTTTGCAGTACTTCCTATTGGTCAACTTTAGGAAGATGCACAAGAATCCCGTAATAAGGATTACAAAAAACTACATCATGTTAGAAACGCTCAAGATCTGCTACAAACAAGGTCGTATTTCATACTCTTCATTATACTTCAGATCCTGATATAACCAGCATTAGAAAAATGTATACTAAAAACGTGAAGATAGCTTAGATGTTTTGAAAATGAACGAATAAATTTTAGATTCCGAAGTTTATCAAGTATAAATAACATAATAAACAGATATGTAAAAAGACAATAGTAAACATTACAATTATTTAATTAATCTGTGTTCAATTTCAATCACCATTTTTTATGTTTTTATTAATTTTATTTTAATTGTACATTCATGTACTATTTGATATTTATTTTTTGTAGGCATTAAAATAATATTATTCATTGTTAAAAAATAAATATTTCATATTTTTGATAATTTTGAATTTCTTTTATTTTTTAAGGTATGATTTTAAATTAAATCATAATAAATTACATTCCATTTGAAGCCATATACCCTATTCTATATTTGTGCAAAATTTTAGAAAATAATATTCAGAAATAAAACAGTTATTGACTTTTAATCAGAAACAGGCCTTTATTTTCCATAGTGGGACGCCACAGTTTTTATACTATATTGCGATCCTGCCAATTCAAGTATTGTCAGCAGACTGTTATTCTTGAAAGGATCCTGCCAAAGCTGCTACAATATCTCAAGCAGGACAACCACCTACTATATTAATTGATTATCCTGCCAAGTACTATCAGCAGACTGCTATTTTGAAGCAGACTTCTAAATTCTTGAAAGAACGCACACATCAACTTCATCCCGATGACATATTATTTTCGAAGTATTTGACCACACATAAGGCAATTTCGAAGGCACACTCAAGTGATACAACGGAAGACTTCGTTGAAAAAGTCTATATGCTATAGTCAGACAAAATAACTAACGAATAAATTCAAGAGGGTTACAAAGCATTTAAAAGCATATCATTAAATGGGTAAAGATTGGCAGCACAAAGCATAATTGTAGAGTGGAATACAAAACAGTTTGAATGGCAGCAATAAACAAACAATTTGAATGGGAAACAGTTTGAATGGCAGCAATGAACAAACAATTTGAATGGCAGTAATAAACAAACAATTTGAATGGCAGTAATAAACAAACAGTTTGAATGGCAGCAATAAACAAACATTTTGACTGGCAGCAATAAACAAACAACACGGCTGGCAGCATTTAAATATATTAATAGGCTAACAAAATTTCCATACAATCAATTGACAGGCGGTTTCGTATAGTTAGCATACGTAAAATCATATAAAAGTAATATGAATCGATTCGTATGGATCAGCCGCAGTGCATAGGCCTATTTTTGTTATCAAATATTACTCTAGTTGTTGATAATTAAGAGAAAAAGTCTTTTGTAAATCCAACAATTTCTCCAAATATCGATATTTACTTTCTTGCACTAAATCGCGTCATCTTTGGACCAATTATGTAAGTGCTCTAAGACACAAACCTACATAAGCGTACGCGCTACACGGTGAAAGATTAAAACACGGTTTCCCATTGTTGCCACTTACCTATAATAGCCTCTACCAAAATTCAAAAAAATTGTTCCAAAATAATTTGAAGCGTACCAAAAAATCTTAAATATAATTAATTTTTATCGGCCCATTTTTTGTGGCAAATTTCACTTACACGTAAATGCATAAGTTTTTATTTAACAGATTCTTTTTTTTTTTATTTTAGTTGTTTTCAAAAAACATGAAATCACAAATAATGAGTTAACTTTTGTTGAAACTAACTAATTTCTTTATAACTATTAATGCCAAATTTGCCCGAAAATGTTTTTGCATTTGCAGATTTAATCCTCATTTTATTTATTGTACGTCTTATACTGAACAAAAAAAAAAGTAAAAAATATAACATTAAATTTTTTATATTGCCTTTTATGCTAATTTATTTTATTTTATTATATATTCTCTTATTTCAAATTGGTTTTTTATTATTTAAATGCAACTTGCCTGAATCGGAAAGTTTCACGTTGTATATTAAACGAAACAAAAAAAACTTCCCAAAAACGTTTTTGATTTTAGGTCATAGCGGCCGTATTGCATAGGCAGTATATTACCCACTACCTATATAGTAATACGCTAACAAAATTTCCATACAATCAATTGACAGGCGGTTTCGTATAGTTAGCATACGTAAAATTATATAAAAGTGATATGAATCGATTCGTATGGATCAGCCGCAGTGCATAGGCCTATTTTTGTTAACAAATATTATTCTATTTGTTTATAATTAATGGAAAAAGTCTTTTGTAAATCCAACAATCTCTCCAATTATCGATATTCACTTTCTTGCACAAAAGCCCGCCATCTTTGGACCAATTATGTAAGTGCTCTAAAACACAAACCTACATAAGCGTACGCGCTACACGGTGACAGATTAAAACATGGTTTCCCTTTGTTGCCATTTACCTATAATATTCTCTACCAAAATCCTAAAAAATGTATCCAAAATAATTTGTAGCGTAATTTGGCAAATTTCACTTACACGTAAATACAAAAGTCTTTATTAAACAGATTCTTTGTTTTTTATTTTAGTTGTTTTCAAAAAAACATGAAATTACAAATAATGAGTTAACTTTTGTTGAAACTAACTAATTTATTCATAACAATTAATGGCAAATTTGCCCGAAAATGTTTTTTTATTTGCAGATTTAATCCTCATTTTAGATAAAGTACGTCTTATATTGCCTTTTATGCTAATTTATTTTATTTCTTATTTTATTTTATTATATATTGTCTTATTTCAAATTGGTTTATTATTATTTAAATGCAACTTCACTGAATCGTTTCATACACATGCACGTGTGTGTGTGCAGGTTGTCAGCACACCATGCACGTATATGTGGGGGGGGGGGGGGGGGGGGGTTGTGTGTGTGGCTTTTCCCCTCCTTAATACCAGAGGGCTTTTTCGCGACTTAGCGGTTGTCATCAACGGGACAACCGGCCTCTTTCTCGATCAACCGCCTAACAATACGCATCGTCCAAGGATCAACGCCGTACTTTTTATGGAGGTAAAATATCACCTGTTATTTTTGCACTGTACTTTTCTCGCTTTTTGATTAAATCCCATTATATCGAGGCAAATCCTCTTGTGTTCTTATTTATTTCTTTTGAGTGAACCATCCATTCCGAGATCGACCCGTGTGCGCCTACCCACTGCCGGTTTCAGACGCACCCAGGCCGAACATTGGTCCTCCTCACAGAGAACGGAAAGCACCTTTTATAATACAGTCCACTACTACAGATAATCAACGTGTAAGCACAATCTGCCGAGGAAATTTTTTGTCTAGAGGATTATTTGCCCCAGCAGCCAAAAACACAGAAAGGAGTTTTTCTATATATAAATACCAGAGCCACAGCACATTTGCCTACTAAAATTTATTTGCCACAACACATACCAGCAGAGCCACCGGAGCCACAGCACAAACGAAAAGTAAGTGTTATATTTCTTGCCACTTTTTTTTAAGTGTTATTAAAGAAAAATAAAGAAAACACCCGTGTTGTGCGCGGAAAATTGAAACCGAGAAGAAGTGTAAAAAGTGAAATTATTTAGTGGGCACCATTTTTCCATTTTAAAAGTTAAAACACTTGATTTGTTAATTTATTTCGGTCCTTGTGATTATCTGGTTTATCCCCCCACCAGTGGTAAAGTTTTCCAAACACAACATAAGGAAGAGGTAACCTAACCTCACTTTCAGCAATATATTGAATAGTTTTTTTGTTATTTTTTCTTGCACATCACAAACACGAATTTATCTTCAATTTAATTTATTCGGTGCGCTTTTTACACTTTTGTTTTTCTGCTTATTTTCGGTTTCAATTGCAATATCGCACGCACTTTCTAATCCTTGTTCACAATTAACCCATTGACTGTGGAGGTGGCGAGTGGTCCCTTGTTTGCTGTTGTCGCTACTGAGACACAAAGTCCAAATAAAACCTTCTGTTGTTGTCGCTACTGAGACACAAAGCCCAAAATAAACCCTTTTCGTTGTGGCTACTCTGACAAAGTCTGCTATAAACAAAATAAATAATAAACTTCGAAATTTTCTCGTTAATAAACGTAAATAAAACAATGGAAACCTACATCCGTTTAGCAGAATCAATCGCAGAGTTTGATAAAGACTACAGCCTTATTTCGGAAAGCGACCATAGCAAACACACCCTTGCAATACAGCAGGAAGAGTTGCGGTCCTTTTGGAAGAAGGTAAAGTCTGCGTTTGATTCGCTATTGGGATCTGATGAGGTGTCAGAGGATGACGTTATGGCGGTCAGAAAGAAGCAAAAGGCAGCATACGTAATGTATGTGCGATGTTCAGCGTCTATATATGCTGAGGCAGAAAAATACAAGAAGGATGAAAAGAACGTCAACCCTGAGCAAGAACCTAATGGGCATAAAATTCGCCTCCCTGCTTGCGACACGGAAGTCTTTAAAGGGGATTATCTGTCTTGGCCAACTTTTTGCGACCAGTTCACGGCAATTTATATAAACAACTGTAACGTAGTGTTACAATAGTATGACCCCCACTTTAACCCTTTTTCTCCTACGCCTGAGACCCCCACTCTAACCCTTTTTCACCTACGCCTGAGAGTATACATACATAGCACATTAACAGGTAGCCAACATCAGCAGTTACGTACCAATGCATGCGAATAGCATTGGGCGATAACAATAATTTGCACACGGCACGACAACATCAGCAGTTACATATCATTGCATGCGAATAGCATTGGGCGATAACAAGAATTTGCACACGGCACGCCAACTCAAAACAGTATAAAAGAGGACGAATTGGCTGTTGTCACTTCATTACTCGCAGGTAAGTCGGAGGAAGTGGTTGCTTTATTAAGCAACCCAGCCACTCCTCTGACTAGCTGAGTGGAAGGGGTGCGGCCTCGGCACTGGCCACCCCTTGCTTGCGGGGACAACGGGTTGTCACCTTCGGGGTTTACTCGCCCGTGTCCCAGCTAAGTAAGGGGGGGGGGGGCCGCCGCCTTAGGACTACCCCGCCCCTCCCACTCAGCTAAGGCTCCGTCCGACCCGGTTCGGCAGCTGCGTGGAGTGGTGCCTTCGGGCCCAGTCCCCTCCTCGCAGCCACCGAACCGGCAAGGACAGAGCTGGTGCACCGTCCCCCCCGGCACCTTACCTTAGTGTGCAACCACGGGGTGGGCGATTTCCAGCGACCGAGCCAATCCCCCTCCAGAGGGAAAGGGGGTGCCGCCACGGCACTGGTCAACCCTTGCTTGCGGGACAACGGGTTGTCGCCTTACGGTTTACTCGCCCGTGTCCCAGCCAGGTAAGGGGGGCTCGCCGCCGTTCGGCCAATAAATCCCTTCCCCTCAGTCCTGGCTCAGGCAGTAGAGCGGCCCGTCGGCTAAAAGGGGCTACCGCTGTGCCGCTAAGGCGCACTTCCCCTCAGCACACGGATCGACCTACAAAGACCCGGCTGGTACAACTCCGCGTCCAGCCCTGCCGTCGTGCAAGCATGGAGGCGGTGGTGTCCAGCTAGCGAGCCAGCACTGGAGGCGAGCGAGCCAACCACACCACGGAGTGGAAAGGGGCGCTGTCAGGGAACGGGTCACCCTCACTTGCGGGAACAGCGGGTTGTCGCCTATATGGTTTACTCGCCCGTGTCCCAGCTAGGTGGGGGAGCTCGCCGCCTCATGACCATCCGACCCTTTTCCCCTCCCCCGCGGTCCGGCCGTCGACCGGTCCAGCAGCTACAGGGGCTACCGCTGTGCCGTGAGGTGCACTCCCCCTCAGCCCCTGGATCGGCCGACGGAATTCCTGCTGGTACAACTCCGCGTCCAGCCCTACATTCGTGCGGGCATGGAGGCGGTGGTGTCCAGCTGGCGGACCGGCATTAACCATAACTCTTTCATTCATTCCTCGCAAGTCCCTCCGCCGCCACCACTGAGACAGCGTCCTCGCAGGAAGCCTCAACCCGTAACCGCCGCTACCTTACCACCGTCCATCCAGTTCGCTGGTCCCGCCACTGCGCACATAGCGCTGTGCCAATCCGTCCGCTAATACTGTCCGCCGTCCAGCCACCGTGCTACTCTTGCCACTGCGCTCATACCACTGGTACGCGCTCCGCCGCCCTGTTGTTAGCCGCTCGCTATCCTACCGCCGTTGTGCCGCTGCTACGACGACCGTCAGCCGCCCGCTATCCTACCGCCGTTGCGCTGATACTGTCAGCCGCTCGCTATCCTACCGCCGTTGCGCCGCTGCTACAACGACCGTCGGCTGCCCGCTATCCAACCGCCGTCGTACCGCTGCTACGGCGACCGTTAGCCGCCGTCACTGCGTCTATACCGCTACATCCATCCGTCCGCTAATACTGTCCGCCGTCCAGCTACTGCGCTCACATAACTGTACCAATCCGTCCGCCAATACTGTCCGCCTTCCGGTCACCGCGCTGATCCCGCCGCTTCTCCCGGACAACCCTACAATCCGGCCCGCTACTGCACCGCCGCTAAACCACCGTACCGACCCCTCCGCTACTACTACGCCTGTTAGCCGCCGCCTCCATCTTTGTAGGGAAAGCTGCTACCCTCATTACCCATCAAGCCGTGTGTGTGTGTGTATTCGTCATTAACACATAACAATTGTGTTCTTATTAAGTGGGGGTTTGTGAGACCTCTACTTGACCCTGGATTGACTGAGTGCTACCTCAGCCTTCGACAAAACCCACCTCATAAATGGCGCCCGAGCAGGGACCCTCCTCCGCAGACCAATGTGGAAAACCAAATACAACAACCACCAACACTGCCGGGGCGGGTTCGACGAACACACTACCAGAAACAACAAACACACCGGCCCCCGAAGGTACAATGCTGACAACCGACTCGCTCAATTGGATCTACTTGCTGAAAAGGGAGAGGCTGATAGAGGAGTGTAAGGAACACCGAATCCCCGTAGAAGGCCAAACCGTAGCCGAACTGCGTCGCGCGCTGAGCGCATATGTACGAGCCAAACGTACCAGAAACTCAAGCGAAGACCTGCTGAAGGAGCTGGAGAGAGAAGTGAATGGAGAAGAGGGGGAATCCGTTATGCTACCCCATCCAACAACAAAGCCGAGCCCTTCGGTCCAGACTCATAGTCCCCAACCGCATGCGCAAGAGAGAGAACGCGCACCACCGAAGCAAGACGAAATGAGCAACGCTGAGCTAATGAATACCGTTCGCCGCTGGGATTTGCATTTTTCGGGTGAAGCGTCGCTGCAGGAATTTCTGGAGAAGATAGAGGAGCTTGCCGAATGTTACCACATCCCCGTCAACCGGCCTCTTCCAACACTTCCGGAACTTCTACGGGGAAAAGCACTCCAATGGCACCGCATCCGTAAGCAACAAATCAACCAATGGGGCGATTTTCGAACGGAGGTACAAAATTTTTTCCTGCCCAAGCGTCATCTTCGACATTTGGAAGAGGCCATCCGACAACGCAAGCAACACGGCCGTGAAAAAGCCAAAGACTACATCCTCGCATTAGAAACGCTGATCCGCCAGCACCCGACAATGTGTAAGGAAAACCACATCGAACGAATATAAGATGGCCTACGCGTTGAAAACCGCCTCTTCGTCAAGCGCAGCGAGTTTAAAACGATCGATGAGCTCCTGGAAATAACGGAAGAATATGAGCTGCTAACAATCGAGGAAGCGAAACAGGGCAAAGCGGCGATCCACAGCCTGTATCATCTTCAAACTGAGTACGATAGCAAGGAGTGCTGCTGGCGCTACAAGGAACGCGGACACCGCCGCTTCCAATGCAGGGGCCGCTGGAGAATGTTCTGCTCCAGGTGTGGACAAGACAACATTCTCTCCAGGGACTGCCTATGCCCCTCGACCAACCAAGCCACCGACAACAATACATCCAGATTGCCGTCAAGTTATGTGAGAGGAAGCCGCCAAGCATTATTTGTGCGACCACAGAAGTATATGGAACCACCAGCCTGCAATCCCGCTGCCGAAATGCAAGTAGATGACCGTCTCTACATACCGATAACCATCGAGGGCATGAGTGTGCGCACGCTAGTAGAAACCGGTGCCACCCTCTCATACGTCGACGAGTCAATACGAAACCACCTGGAGAGAAACAACCTCGAACCACATCTTCACAGGCGGAGCGTCCAATTGGCAGACCAGACGTGTGTCTATAGCTCGAATTCGTACCCAGCAAGAATTACGTACCAAGTACGAACGACTAAAACAATGATGTCCGTCATCCCGAACCTGGCAGAACGTATGATCTTAGGAATGGACTTTCTACGGGAAAGGGGAATCACCCTCATGCTAGATGGCCAGCCGTTAGAAGTCACTTTGACCAGGAGATCAGCCGAGCTAGACACACTATGTGCAATGACCAGCCGGGATCAAGTGAACAATGGTCAAAAACCGGAGGAACACCAGAAGCGATTGAGAGAAACCGGTAGCCCAAATACCGCAGCCGAACATTCGACCATCCCTAAACATAACCGACCGCTGAAGCAACGCGTCTACCCCCGTTACCCGGCTATACAAACATACAACGTCAATGAAGATTACCGAAAAAGAGCGCCGAACGCGCTATGCAATGCGCTCTCCCGCCGCCCGTTACAAAACACCGAACCAGACATATTTTACACAATAAAAGGCGATATAGAAGAGCCCGGTGAGATGATTGGCAACCATACAATATCCGCAGCCATAGGAAATAGTAACCGCCGACTTCGTACCACCACTACCACGTTCCAAACAAAGAAGTACTTACCTGCTCGCCACGATCTACAAATTCTACAAGTGGGTCGAGTTAATCCCGGCGCGCCAAGAAAAAACGGCAAACGTGCTCAAAGCGCTACAAGAAAAAGTCTTATACCGACTTGGTTGTCCGAAAACCTTCCCCACCGACAATGGGAAGCAGTTCGGCACATGGGAGTAGGAGACTCCACAAATGGCATTTGCAGTAATTATAGTCAGCAAAGAGGGTACAAAAGCATCTTCAGCAGACATAAACTTCGGCGAGATAAAGCGACGTTAGAACGGGTGCACACGGAGGGAGCAGTACCAGAGGCCAGTCAACCGAGTCAAAATACAAAGGGTACCACATTTTTATGGCCAATATATTACCGAATACCGAACGGCCATAATGCAATCACAACACGAGGTAGATAAGAACAACGCCAATATGTCAACGATGGAAGAAGAAGAAGGATGGCAATTTATTTATAATATTCATGAATTTCGCATTATTTTAAAATTATATATTCTGTTAGTTTTAAGAACAATGAAATTGTAAACATTTTTTTTTTTTTTTTTTTTTTTGAATCAACTTTGTTAAGTATAAGTGGAATGACTCTGTATATTTCATGAAGAAAAAAATGTCAATAAAACGATGCACGCATACACACCGGCAAAGCCGGCATAACGGCACATACACAACCGCTAAGCCAGGCCTGGCGTGACACTCCTTTTCCTCACAGCAGCTTTCCGTCAACCGAAGTGGGAGGGGACTGTAACGTAGCGTTACAATAGTATGACCCCTACTGTAACCCTTTTTCACCTACGCCTGAGAGTATACATACATAGCACATTAACAGGTAGCCAACATCAGCAGTTACGTACCAATGCATGCGAATAGCATTGGGCGATAACAATAATTTGCACACGGCACGACAACATCAGCAGTTACATACCAATGCATGCGAATAGCATTGGGCGATAACAAGAATTTGCACACGGCACGCCAACTCAAAACAGTATAAAAGAGGACGAATTGGCTGTTGTCACTTCATTCCTCGCAGGTAAGTCGGAGGAAGTGGTTGCTTTATTAAGCAACCCAGCCACTCCTCTTCGGGCCCAGTCCCCTCCTCGCAGCCACCGAACCGGCAAGGACAGAGCTGATGCACCGCCCCCCGGCACCTTACCTTAGTGTGCAACCACGGGGTGGGCAATAGCGACCGATCCAATCCCCCCTCCAGAGGGAAAGGGGGTGCCCCCACGGCACTGGTCACCCCTTGCTTGCGGGACAACAGGTTGTCGCCTTACGGTTTACTCGCCCGTGTCCCAGCCAGATAAGGGGGGCTCGCCGCCGTTCGGCCAATATATCCCTTCCCCTCAGTCCTGGCTCAAGCAGTAGAGCGACCCGTCGGCTAAAGGGGATACCGCTGTGCCGCCAAGGAGCACTTCGCCTCAGCCCACGGATCGACCTACAAAGACCCGGCTGGTACAACTCCGCGTCCAGCCCTGCCGTCGTGTAGGCATGGAGGCGGTGGTGTCCAGCTAGCGAGCCAGCACTTGAGGCGAGCGAGCCAACCACACCACGCAGTGGAAAGGGGCGCTGTCAGGGAACGGGTCACCCTCACTTGCGGGGACAGCGGGTTGTCGCCTATATGGTTTACTCACCTGTGTCCCAGCTAGGTGGGGGGCTCGCCGCCTCATGACCATCCGGCTCTTTTCCCCTCCGCCCCGGCCCGGCCGTCGACCGGTCCAGCAGCTACAAATTCTACCGCTGTGCCGTGAGGTGCACTCCCCCTCAGCCCCTGGATCGGCCGACGGAATTCCTGCTGGTACAACTCCGCGTCCAGCCCTGCATTCGTGCGGGCATGGAGGCGGTGGTGTCCAGCTGGCGGACCGGCATTAACCATAACTCTTTCATTCATTCCTCGCAGGTCCCTCCGCCGCCGCCACTGAGACAGCGTCCTCGCAGGAAGCCGCAACCCGTAACCGCCGCTACATTATCGCCATCCATCCAGTTCGCTGGTGCCGTCACTGCGTCCATACCGCTACATCCATCCGTCCGCTAATACTGTCCGCCGTCCAGCCTCCGTGCTAATCCGGCCATTGCGCACATACCGCTGTGCCATTCCGTCCGCTAATACTGTCCGCCGTCCAGCCGCCGTGCTACTCTTGCCACTGCGCTCATACCAGTGGTACGCGCTCCGTCGCCCTGTTGTTAGCCGCTCGCTATCCTACCGCCGTTGCGCTGCTACCGTCAGCCGCTCGCTATCCTACCGCCGTTGCGCCGCTGCTACAACGACCGTCAGCTGCCCGCTATCCAACCGCCGTCGCACCGCTGCTACGACGACCGCTAGCTGCCGCCACCTTATCCCCGTCCGTCCAGTTCGCTGGCGCCGTCACTGCGTCTATACCGCTACATCCATCCGTCCGCTAATACTGTCCGCCGTCCAGCCGCCGTGCTAACCCCGCCACTGTGCACATACCTCTGTGCCAACCCGTCCGCTAATACTGTCTGCCGTCCAGCCACTGCGCTCATATAACTGTACCAATCCGTCCGCCAATACTGTCCGCCGTCCGGCCGCCGCGGTAATCCCGCCGCTGCTCCCGGACAACCCTACCATCCCGCCCGCTACTGCGTCTGGTTTTACAGGGCATGCCACTTCGAAAGTGCAAAAACAAAACGCGTCGCGACAATCGACAGAAACCCTTCGAAAAGACTTGGTGCTTTTCAAACAAAAGTATCTAAGCAAACAACAAAATCAATCTGTAAAATGTGCAAGTCCCCTGAGCACAGAGTACGCAACTGTTCACGCTTCTGCGAGTTAACCCCAGTAGAAAGGATTAAATTTATAAAATCCACAAGTGGCTGCCTGAATTCTTTATCCCCAGGACACACCGTGGCGAAGTGCACCAGTTCCTACAACTGTTCCAAATGCCACTCTCGTCACTACACGCTCCTGCATGCGGATACATCTCAGCACACGGCTGTACGCAATCCTTTCAAAGATGCGGATAATATCCCAACAACATCAGCACAGGCGCGAAAATCTGCAAACTAGAATGTAAAATCCTGACATGCCAATTTCATCACAGGCATGTTATTGGGAACTGCTCGCGTACACATTCACCATAATGGTACCGACTTCTCCGCGCGGGCATTAGTTGATTCAGGGTCTGAATGTTCTTTCATGACAGAAAGACTGAAACGCAGAATCAATTTGCCGGCGAGGAAAATGCATGCCCAAGTGTCGCGCATCACCAATGCAGTATCTGCTCAAGTTGAAGAGGCATCCACCATCGAATTACGTTCACCAGTGGATCCATGCTTCAGCTTGACTACTCCAGTTCTGATTCTAGCCAAACTTACTGGGAATCTGCCATCCTGCCATATCAACACAATGACTATGCAGGCATTCCCAGACTTGGTTCTGGCAGACAAGAGGTTCTACGTCAACGAAGATGTAGACCTCATACTTGGTGGAGACATATATCCCCAAATTATAATGAGCGGTCTGAAAAAGAATGTACTCAATACACTTCTGGCCCAAGAGACAGTGAAGCACCGAGAAAATGTTCCCAAAAATAAAATGCTTAATGAAGAAGAAAGGTATTGTGAACAGTTATTTAAGGAAACGACAAAACGTGATGAAAATGGGAGGTATACAATTTCGCTATCATTCAGGCAGGATTACCCTGAGAATATTAAATTAGGAACGTCCCTAAGGCGCGCATGTTCACAATTCTTCAGAAATGAGGGACGATTACTGAAAAACCAAGAGTTAGGGAAAGAGTATGTTCGGGTGTTTTCAGAATACGAAACGCTTGGACATATGATACAAATCAAGAATAATGTACCATCCGACGATTCGGATAATTATTTCCTGCCCCACCACGCCGTTGTAAAGGCGGAAAGTACCACTACCAAGGTGCGCGTCGTCTTCAACGCGTCAAATCCGACGGCAAATGACATTAGTCTAAACGACATACTCCACCCAGGTCCAGTACTCCAAGCAGACTTGCCTATTTTAACTCTACGTTGGAGACTGTACCGCTTTGTCTTTAATAGTGACATAGAAAAGATGTATAGGCAAATTTGGGTGACCGATAATCACGTCAAATTTCAAAGAATTGTCCAGCGAACATCGCCCAACGATCCCATCAGTCTTTAAGAACTAAAGACTGTCACATTTGGTGTAAACTGCGCCCCTACCTCGCGATACGGTCACTTCTACAATTGGCTGATGATGTAGAAAATACCCATGCATCGGTTATATTACGAGAAAGTATGTATGTCGACGACGTTTTATCTGGAGGACATACAATAGCGTCAACCATCAGAAAGCAAGAAACGAGATTCGCGAAGCATTACACTCAGCTGGCTTTCCATTGCGCAAGTGGACATCAAATTGTGAGGAAATCCTTCAGGACATCCCCAAAACGGATCTGCTCAGCGAGGACTTCCTAGCGTTTGAAGAGGCTAGCTCGGTGAAGGCACTCGGAATACGATGGAACGCGCACTCAGACATGTTTTACTTTACAGCAGGAGCTTTAGAGAATGGCGAGAACATCACCAAACGCGCAATCCTGTCGGCTATAGCCAAAATGTTCGACCCTTGAGGCTGGCTTGCACCAATGGTCATAGTGGCAAAAATATTAATGCAGAATATTTGGTTAGAGGGCACCGGGTGGGACGAGCCTGTCTCCCCAACTACTTTAGAACGGTGGGAAAATTTCACCCAACACTATAGATAACATTAGGATACCGCGGTGGGTAAATTTTTCACCGGAAGACGACATAGAAATCCACGGCTTCTGTGACGCTTCCGAGAAAGCATATGCGGCAGCGATATACATGCGCGTGAAAAGAGACGATCAGGTTTTCATACACTTACTTTTAGCAAAAACCAGAGTAGCGCCAGTGAAAACCATCTCGCTACAACGTTTAGAACTCTGTGGCGCCGTGCTGCTTGCAGAAATCATGGAATCAATATTCCGAAACATTCATTTGGGACCAGAAAAAGTTCACCTCTGGAGGGATTCAACCATCGTACTCGCATGGATAAGAAAGCCGCCCTGTTCCTGATCAACCTTCGTCGCACACCGCATCACTAAGATCATCGATATGGTCGCTAGCAAGGACTGGCTTCACGTGGACTCGGAATCTAATCCAGCGGATCTAGGAAGCAGAGGACTACTTGCATCAGAGTTGGTCAACAATTTGTTGTGGTGGCAGGGACGTTCTTGGCTGCAAGAAGACAATTCCCACTGGCCAGCACAAGAAACCGAATACAAAACGTCCGTTGAGGAGAAGAGGGCACAAACATATGCCACGACAAGGGTAGATCATGTAGATATTCTCAACCGTTTTTCAAATTTACCCAGAGCTTTGAAGGTTCTATCCTATGTTAGGAGGTTTTATAAAAGAACTCACCCAAGAACAAAAGCCTCGTTCCACGAAAAGGCGTGTATAATCTCAGCCGATGAGATTAAGGCAACGACTCAAGCATTAATATGAGTCTGGCAGAAACAATTTTACGATACAGAATATTTAAAATTAAAAAATAGGGAACCTATTGACCGAAAGAGTGAAATACTGTCACTCAACATCGACAAAGATGATATTATTAGAACAGGGGGGCATATAGGGGCTTCAAAAGACATGTCATACAACTAGCGTCAACCGATCATCTTGCCTTACAATTGTAGGCTATCTCCAGAACCAGCTCATGCTCCGTCTTGTCCGAACACAATACTGGATACCGAATGTCAAGACCATGATCGGAGCCATCATCAACAATTGCAAAACCTGCATTATTCGCCGAAAGCAGGCGCAGTCCTAACTTATGGGGACCCTTCCCTGCGAACGGACTACTTTTAGCCGCGCGTTCACCAATACCGGGGTAGACTTTGCGGGACCTTTCGACATCAAAAGCTACCGCGGTAGGGGATGTCGACTGTCCAAAGGCTACGTATGCCTTTTTGTCTGTTTCTCCACTAAGGCCATCCACTTAGAAGCCACTAGTGACATTAGTACTCCATGCTTCCTCGCAGCCTTTGCGCGTTTTATCGCGAGAAGAGGATGTCCGAAAAACATCTACTCCGACAATGGTACAAACTTTGTCGGAGCGTTAAGATTTTTACGATCCGCATTTAAAGCCTTCCTGGCAGAAAGCCGAGACAAAACAGTCTCCAAGTATAGCCATCAAGCATTAACTTGGCATTTTATTCCCACCGGCGCTCCACATATGGGCGGCCTGTGGGAAGCGGGAGTGGAGAGCTTCAAAAGCCACTTCAAAAAGGTCACTTCTCTCCATAAATATACCATGGAGGAATTCCAAACCCTTTTGTGCCGGAACGAGGCATGACTAAATCCACGGCCTCTCAGCCCGGCGTCCAATGACCCAACGGACCTGGAGCCACTAACCCCAGGACATTTCCTCACGGGCAGCCATCTTCTGGCTCCGCCAGAACCGGATGTGAACGAAAGCCCGGCCTCCATAATAAACATATGGCAGAAGCTCAAGGCCCTCCATCAAACCTTCTGCCGTCGGTGGAAAAACGAATACCTTTCCGAACTTCAAAAACGAGTGAAGTGGAAACAGTCAAAGCAAAATCTTAGAGTGGATGATCTAGTTGCCATCAAAGAGGACAACTTATCTCCCAACGAATGGAGGTTAGGAAAAGTCGTCAACGTACACCCCGGCGAAGATAACCGAGTACGTGTAGTCGACCTCATAACCGAGAAGGGTCAAGTCAGACGACCTTTGGTCAAACTGATCCTTCTTCCCACGATATAGATTGTGAGAGGAACAAGAGCCTCTCTTAACAATCCCCCCGTTCCTCCACATCCCGCCTTTCAAAAAAATATCCCACAAATTCACTCGCTAACCCCGAGCGAGGGCACCAGAAATCTCCCCACTCACTCGTTATTCCATAGCGAGTATACCAGAAAATTCCTTACGCAGACCCTCGGTCTGCCACAGAAAACAAAGGCATTCGGCCCATTAAATTTTTAGACAAATTTCAAAAAAAAATCAACGCAAATTTCACTCGTTCACCCAAAACGAGGCCACCCAACAATCCTAACTCAGATCCGCTATCTGCTACAGAACCTAAAACATTCGGCCCATTATATTTTTAAATTTTCGAAAAAAACATCCCACAATTCACTCGCTCACCCCGAGCGAGGTCACCAGAACCCTCATGCAGATCCGCATCTGCCACATAGCATACAAGCCTTCGGCTTCCGGAACGCTTCCGTGAATACTTAACGGAAAAGTGCTTTCCGAAATTTCAGAATAAAAAGGTGAACACTCCCTGTGTAACAGGACCGCACAAAAGCTCGACTCTTCTGTCAAAGTCAAGGTAGGGATATAAAGTTCTGGGACAATAAGCCGTTTTTTTTTTTTTGGGTTTTGTCTGTTCATTGCGGCCGCTGAGTGGCGTATCACCCCATGTCGTCCTATATTGGAATTGTTGGAGAATGCTTCATCTCGGAATGCTTTTCATTAGCTCCCCCTTATGACAAGATGCACTGAACTTATGCTCATATAGGGAGTTTTGGCAACCAAACTTGGGATGGTACGTTTTTTGAATAACGTTCTATCATACGGCACTCTTCAAACAATTTCTGACAGAATGACCAAACCAACATGACTTTATCAATTCACGAAATATTTAGTAGAAAAAATAATTATTTCCCCAAAACCTTTGGCATTTACAAATTTATTATCACTACTAATATACTAACTGGTCATTCGGCCCATTAAATTTTTAACTACCAAAGATACTTGTCTACTACAATTTCACTGAAGGGGATTGAATTATTCCCCGTTTCCCTACTTCGTACAAGTAACCCGTCCAGATTGGTCATCGAAAAATAAACCTCTAGTAATCGAATCAAACTCACCCACTCACTGCGACTGGTTAAAGCTGTTGCTGCCACACGCTGTAAAAATTTGGTTGCACCTTTCTATACGAATGTCACGCATACGCGCTTCATGTACTGCGATACGGGCCATCACACGCCTTGCATTTGTGCACGATAGCTAAATGGTTCACCTTCCTCCAGCGTGAATTGATGATTTCTGAGAAAAAGAAAAAAAAAAATAAAATAAAATTGACACCTCCACTGTCGGCTATATTTTCACCTTGAGTATTGATGCCGTTAAGATATAAGCCCGTCTGCTCATCCGTGTAGTTGCCATACTGATCAATAATACACCCGGCCTTCTCCAAAGAGGCTTCCTGAGTATTTTCCGCCCACCAATCAATCAAGTTTCCCTGCAAATCGAAACGACACCCTGGGTCGAAGCCGTATATTATTTCATGACCAATAACAAAACCAATAGCATCATAGTTCATATACTTTGGACGAGCAGCATTGAAGAAGTGACCTTGCAAAATACCAGCAGGGAATTGTATACTATTCTCAATGGCCGAATAGCCAGCATCTACAACCGCTGGCCGAGCATGACGAACCCAATCCGTTTTATTCACTGGCAAGCGCAGCTTATTATCCAACATCTCATCGGGTTACCCAATGTGTGTAGCCATACTACGTAACTTTTTCTTAGCCTCGGCTTTGGTCGCCTCATACATCCAAGTGACTTCATTCAATATATTATCAAAGATGCCACGTATTTGCGTTACCATATTTAGTGCGATGGCTTTGGAATCTTCATTGAAATGTTTGCGCACGTATAACGAACCAACGGTAATGGCCAAGCTGCCACTTGTGATGTCAACACATTCCTTCCAACGCGCCTCCTGGTCGTGACGTCCAGACAAAGCCGTTGCATAATGTAATTGACGTTTACGGAATTGTTCCGATAGGAATACGACAGAGAAAGCGTGAATACGCCACATCATATAATTGACAATTACACGATTTGGTGTACGTTCCAACAATGGACCTAAAGCATCGAAGAAACTAGGCACTAATAGATTGACAGGTTCGCCTTCTGTTACTTGGATTTTGGAGGGCAATAAAGCGTTTGTGTACTCCAACCATTGCACATAGGGATAGGTTTCTTGTAACTGTCGCGAAAATTATAGAGCTCATTGGTGTTGCGACGTTTTTCAGCAGGCCCGGAGACATTGGCCAATGCGATTTCGAAATCAATCGATTCACGTAGCTCCTTCGTTGCACGTTCCTTATTAGCACCAAATAGCACAGCAATATCCACATATAATCCAGATAAGTTTGATTTAACAAATCGTTGGACATAAAACTTCAAATATACCCAATGAGTTTTTGTTGACAATAAAAAAGGAGAAACGCGTTGATTCTATGCGCTTTTCATCCGAATATCGCAAGGACATTCTTTGTCCGATACTAAAATATTATAAAAATTTGCTGATAAGCCTAAAAATTCACAACGTTTCTCTGCTTATAAATACCATTGGTCCGGCATCAGCTTACCCACAATGCTTGAAGTTACGCCGTGCTCCTTAGATCAATTGAATCTAACAGCAAAATTTAATATTCTTGAAATTGAAGCAATTTTTCATGCACTTAGACGTTTACTTGTGAGTACAGTTGCATATGGCGCATTTACAACTTTACCAGGCTTCCGCGAAATTATTGGCCCTAAAATTGTAGCCGCTCTACGCCGTAAAGATTTGGCAGTAACATATGCTGCAATCGATATGATAAACTCACTATTGCATTCAGTGAATCATTAAATGCTAATGATCATTGCAACAACAAGTTTTTTTCAATTAGAAGAAAAGTTTTCTAAGCGGGGTCGCCCCTCGGTAGTGTTTGGCAAGCGCTCCGCGCGTAATTCTGCCATGAGAAACGCTCAAAGAGGACTCATCTGCCTTGCAGACGCTGTTCAGAGTCGGCACAAAAGAAGAGGAGCACGACGCAAATTGAAAGAGAAGCTTGGCTTAAAATCTCTTCCGAGGTTATCGCGCCCTACATTATTTATGTCTATAATTGCGCAAATCACAAGAGTATATTCAAGCACAATTTTAAGATTTGGATTGTTTTTCATGTTTTCCACCATAAAATTTTACTACATACGGCGAATAGGATACCTTGTGAATTGCCTAAATTATTTCTTAGCAAACGGCTCGTAATACCGAACTGTGATTACTCGACATTGCATTTCATTAACATTTGCGCTATTAAATAAGAAAACTTTATAAAATATTCGACTTCATACTCTGGCCCACGGTGTCTCTAAACTCCCATTATTTTAAACTCTAGGCAAGAGGTTTTCCTCAGCCTCTAAAAGTGCCTGCGACCTTTGTGGAGCTGTCGTTGTTGAATTTGTTTGTCCAGATTTTTTAGGATCATAACCATATGAATATTGATGCAATCAATACGGTTGTTTTGGTATGTTTACCTTTGTAGCTATTGAAGTTTCGTGTTTTCGTATACAAAATATGTTTATGTTAAATTCGCAGGCTTATATTGCGACCAAGTCAAATTTAGGCAATTATTTTACGAACTATCTTATTATACAAAGGATTGATTGGTGACTTCAGTATAAATTGTTGTTGTAGCCACCAACATTTTTAGTGATATCATCCTCTTTGAAGGACAGAATATCAAGTCCTCCTGACATTTTAACGTTTTAAAAGTAACGGAACGTTGTGAATGCCACTGGGAACGTTGACAAAAAAAAAATCGTTGGTATTCAGCTCCACGATACAAGTTCAATGGGTTACGCCAAACTTTGCATTCGGACAAGGAAGAAGTGCCCAGTATGGCTCGGGTATAGTGCCGCTGCCCTCGCGTATTTCTAACAATAGCGAAAGCATTTGAAAAACATAAGGCAAAAATTCCAATATGTCTTGTTGCAATATGCCGGATAGCGTGTCATTTGCTAAAGGCCGTCCATTAAACAGGACTCCAAGCCTACTTGGGGAAAAGTAAGACAAATAATCGAAGGGCAATACAAACAAATAAAAAATTATACATCTTATAAATCTCTCTCTCCCTTCCAAAACGAACATTTTTTTATTTTTTTTTCTTTATATAGCATAAAATTTTGCTGTCCAAACATTTTTTTGCTGCGGGCAGGAAAGTTGTTGGTTTTTAGCACCAACAACACAAATAACAGCGACTCAAAAGAACCCACGCTATACACTCTCTACCCGGCTCAGTACCAGAATGTGCGAACCGAAAATCGTAAATGCTAATTTTTCTGCAGCACTAGTGTGCCCGTGTCTATATAAAACGCTACGTGCGGGGAAAGAGGCCATGCACATAATGCGCCCCAAATATGAATTTTTTTTTTTTTCAACGACAGATGTTTCCCCCTTACGCACGCGCTAATAAAATTTGCCAAATCTCAATAATAAAATTAGGGACCACTGGCCCCTGCATTTCGAGAATGACTCGAACCATTCAAACCTATTTCACTCCTTTCAGGAAAATTGGTCGTTTTGCCGCGTTGAGACGTAATGCTGCCACGAACGCATCGCGTTATTCGTCGGAATGCCGAGTGTGTCTTGAGCGACACCCTATCCGCTTGTGCCCAACCTTTCGGGGGAAAGGCCAGAAGAGCGCCTTATGTAACCATTCCCGAAAGCTACTGCGGAAATTGTCTGGCGCCTGATCACCGCTCTAACGCGTGCCTAAGCCAAGGGCGATGCAAACGGTACGGCGAGAAGCACCACACGTTGCTGCACGTCGCCTCGATCGACGAAGAGGAGCAGCTATTACGAGAAGCCCGCTCCAAGCCATGCAGCGTCCAAGTGTAAGAGGAGCTAGATACACCCCGAGAACTGATAGAGAACTCAATCTCTTTATATGCTGGAACGGAGACTGGAACTCTTCGTCCACCCCGCAACCGGGATGCCAGCCGAACCGGAGCGGAGACGCGGTCTCTTCGCCCGACCATACCGCGTACAGCCAAATCATTTCGACCACTTTTGCAGCACGAGTGGAAGCGGCTCCAACAAGGGACAGCGACAGCACAGCGCCATACATATAACGGCCGAGCGGAGACCCGGTCTCTTCGCCTGCAAAACAGGAACCCCCAACGGAGATGACACTCGCGCGACCGCAGAGCGAAGACAAGGCCTCTTCGCCTGCCTGCACCAACGACATCAGCCACAAGATCGCAGCCACGGATGCAACACGCTGCAGCTCACCACAGTGTCCGCCTTCCGGTCAGTGCTCGTAGCCCAGCATTCAGCTGTACCGCCACCATCATACCAACGGTAGCTATCACACCCACCGCGGTCGCGAAGATAGAAGCTGGGGGGCGGCTACACCTCGCCCGTGCCCTAATTGACGGATGCTCCCCCACCACCGTGATCGCAGATGGGCTCGCCCGGGAGCTCCAATTCCCTACCAGCACCATTGGCGGGCAAGCAGGATGCCTACTACGCATACGAGGAATACACGGTCAAAACAAACGAATTGCAACCCATGCGGCGGTTGTGTCCAATTTTCGGCGGATGGCCCCCACGACCAGCGTCAACAGCGCCATCGCGTCCCCGTATGCACATCTCCGTCTGGCGGATCCTCACTTTTATTCATCCGCCCCGATCCCCCTCGTACTAGGGAGAGACGTGTATGCGGAAATAATGCTACCAGGGATTCTGCCCACCACGTTTGGCCCTTTGCTATCTCAGAGTACCATCTTCGGTTGGGTACTCTTGGGCACAACGAAGGCCTAACATCAGAATGTTCGGTAACGACCGAAATACATGAATTTTTACACTTTTTACACTTTTTTATTTTATTGAATTCTTGTTGTACACAGTTGCGAGAAGTGTGCATTGTGAATTCGTACAAGCGACAAATCTTTCTATTCCTCCAGTGCCATAACTACCTATCAAATAATAGCTGTCCGAGAGAACGCGAATGGCCAGATAATGGAAGAAGGGTTTGTTTTTTTTTTTGCTCGCCGTTAGTAAATTGAAGTGCCATGAATTGAACATTTGTGTTTCAAATCAGCCATTCTTTAAATGTGTACACAGAAAATCAGACTACATACGAATATTCATTTCTAAAAGCAAGCTTAGATCAAATTTGAGCAACCAGTTACGCAGGCATTTTAAAATATGTAAATAAAGTAATATACCAGTCGTCTACAAAAATGTTTGAGAACCACGGTTGAGCTAGTGATTTAAGTAATCGAACAGCGATTGAGCAGGTGTTCCCGGCTGTTTACTATTGTGAACGCCTTTATCAAACATTCGCCACTTGTATGAATTCAAAATGGAGGTATGCTTTTACACTCCTTTATCATTACAATAAGTTATTTTTTATTGAATTTTTCTTCAAACCAAATCCTTTGTTGTTCCTTTCCAATGAATTTGTAATAAACGGCAAGAAATATCAACGTATATCTTCTTACATCTTTTCGCAATCCCTAGCTCTAGACAAACCTGGCTCAAGCTTTGAACCATAACGGGAAAAGTGCCGAATGACCGAGGCATCAGCAACCAAGCTCGCACACTGCGCAAACCATCTTGCGTGCCGCCAAGCCGGCGGACTGGCCGGCGTTATGTTAAGTTAGATATAACAAGTTATAAGTTTTAATTTTTTTTCCTCTTCTTCACGGTCGGTGATCCTTGGCGGACTGTGATGTTGCGTACCGCAAGGGGGGCGGCATGTTTAGGCCCAATGCCTAACTTTTACCTGATTGACGGCGCACCTCCCTAACGTTTTAATAATATTTCCAGCCACCCATACTCACACCGCATTTGTGTGCATGCATGCACATGCATGCGTTTCATACACATGCACGTGTGTGTGTGCAGGTTGTCAGCACCCATGCACGTGTATGTGGGGGTGGTTGTATGTGTGGCATTTCCCCTCCTTAACACCGGAGAACTTTTTCGCGGCTTAGAGGTTGCCCTCAACGGGACAACCGGCCTCTTTTATGATCGACCGCCAAGCAGTTCACAACGCCCAGGATCACCATCGCCACTTTAAACACAAAGGTAATATTGTATCCACTTTGTATTTCCTTACGCTCTAATTATTATAACGAGGAATTCCTCTTGTGTTTATTTATTTTCTTCCGAGTGCACTATCAACCCGAGATCGACTCGTGTGCGCCTACCCACTGCCGGTTTCAGACGCACCCAGGCCGAACACAGTGCATAGGCCTATTTTTGTTAACAAATATTACTCTATTTGTTTATAATTAATAGAAAAAGTTTTTTGTAAATCCAACAATCTCTCCAAATATCGATATTTACTTTCTTGCACAAAAGCGCACCATCTTTGGACCAATTATGTAAGTGCTCTAAGACACAAACCTACATAAGCATAAGCGCTACACGGTGAAAGATTAAAACATGGTTTGCCATTGTTGCCACTTACCTATAATAGCCTCTACCAAAATCATAAAAAATTGTTCCAAAATAATTTGAAGCGCACCAAAAAATCTTAAATAGATTTAATTTTTGACCGGCCCATTTTTTGTGGCAAATTTCACTTACAAAATACATAGGTCTTTATTTAACATATTCTTTGTTTTTTATTTTAGTTGTTTTCAAAAAAACATGAAATCACAAATAATGAGTTAACTTTTGTTGAAACTAACTAATTTATTTATAACAATTAATGGCAAATTTGCCAGAAAATGTTTTTGCATTTGCAGATTTAATCCTCATTTTAAATAAAGTACGTCTTATAATGAACAAAAAAAAAAGTTACAAAAATATAACATACAATTTTTTATATTGCCTTTTATTCTAATTTATTTTATTTCCTGTTTTGTTTTATTATGTATTCTCTTATTTCAAATTGGTTTATTATTATTTAAATGCAACTTGACTTAATCGGAAAGTTTCACGTTTTATATTAAACGAAACAAAAAAAACGTCCCAAAAATGTTTTTGGGTATAGGTGAAAGCGGCAACCGGCATCAGAGTGGCAGCATTGCATAGGCAGTATATTACCCATTATCTATATATTAATACGCTAACAAAATTTCCATACAAACAATTGACAGGCGGTTTCGCATAGTTAGCATACGTAAAATCATATAAAAATGATATGAATCGATTCGTATGGATCAGCTGCAGTGCATAGGCCTATTTTTGTTAACAAATATTATTCTATTTGTATATATTTAATAGAAAAAGTTTTTTGTAAATCCAACAATCTATCCAAATATAGATATTTACTGTCTTGCACAAAAGTGCGCCATCTTTGGACCAATTATGTAAGTGCTCTAAGACACAAACCTACATAAGCGTATGCGCTACACGGTGAAAGATTAAAACATGGTTTCCCATTGTTGCCACTTGCCTATAATAGCCTCTACCAAAATCCTAAAAATTGTTCCAAAATAATTTGTAGCGTACCAAAAAAGTTTAATAGAATTAATTTACATAAGTCTTTATTTAACAGATTCTTTGTTTCTTATTTTAGTTGTTTTCAAAAAAACATTAAATCACAAATAATGAGTTAACTTTTGTTGAACCTAACTAACTAAATAAGTCTTTATTTAACAGATTCTTTGTTTCTTATTTTAGTTGTTTTCAAAAAAACATTAAATCACAAATAATGAGCTAACTTTTGTTGAAACTAACTAATTTATTTACAATAATTAATGGCAAATTTGACCGAAAATGTTTTCGCATTTGCAGATTTAATCCTCATTTTAGATAAAGTACGTCTTATACTGAACAAAAAAAAAAGTTACAAAATATAACATTAAATTTTTTATATTGCCTTTCATGCTAATTTATTTTATTTCTTATTTTACTTTATTACATATTGTCTTATTTCAAATTGGTTTATTATTATTTAAATGCAACTTGGCTGAATCGGAAAGTTTCACGTTGATTATTAAACGAAACAAAAAAAAATTCCCAAAACATTTTTGATTTTAGGTCAAAACGGCAACCGGCATCATGGCGGGCGTATTTCATAGGCAGTATATTACCCACTACCTATATATTAATACGCTAACAAAATTTCCATACAATCAATTGACATTCGGCTTCGTATAGTTAGCATACGTAGAACCATATAAAAGTGATATGAATCGATTCGTATAGATCAGCGGAAGTGCATAGGACTATTTTTGTTTACAAATATTACCCTATTTGCTTATAATTAATAGAAAAAGTTTTTTATAAATCCAACAATTTCTCCAAAAATCGATATTTACTTTCTTGCACAAAAGCGCGCCATCTTTGGACCAATTATGTAAGTGCTTTAAGACACAAACCTACATAAGCGTACGCGCTTCACGGTGAAAGATTAAAACATGGTTTCCCATTGTTGCCACTTACCTATAATAGCCTCTACCAAAAATCCTAAAAAATTGTTCCAAAATAATTTGTAGCATACCAAAATATCTTAAATAGAATTAATTTTTGACCGGCCCATTTTTTTTGGCAAATTTCACTTACACGTAAATACATAAGTCTTTATTAAACAGATTCTTTGTTTTTTATTTTAGTTGTTTTCAAAAAACATGAAATCACAAATATTGAGATAACTCTTGTTGAAATTAACTAATTTATTCATAACAATTAATGGCAAATTTGCCAGAAAATGTTTTTGTATTTGCAGATTTAATCCTCATTTTAAGTAAAGTACGTCTTATACTGAACAAAAAAAAAAAAGTTACAAAATTTAACATTAAATTTTTTATATTGCCTTTCATGCTAATTTATTTTATTTCTTATTTTATTTTATTACATATTGTCTTATTTTAAATTGGTTTATTATTATTTAAATGCAACTTGGCTGAATCGGAAAGTTTCACGTTGTATATTAAACGAAACAAAAAAAACTACCCAAAAAAGTTTTTGAATTTAGGTCGAAGCGGCAACCGGCATCATAGCGGCCTTATTGCATAGGCAGTATATTACCCACTATCTATATATTAATACTCTAAAAAATTTCCATACAATCAATTGACAGGCGGTTTCGTATAGTTATCATACGT
This sequence comes from Eurosta solidaginis, assembly GCF_040869045.1. Classification (NCBI taxonomy): domain Eukaryota; kingdom Metazoa; phylum Arthropoda; class Insecta; order Diptera; family Tephritidae; genus Eurosta; species Eurosta solidaginis. Next base: position 66,463,262 of record NC_090324.1, on the reverse strand, counting down.
AAAATCATATAAAAGTGATATGAATCGATTCGTATGGATTAGACGCAGTGTATAGGCCTATTTTTGTTAACAAATATTACTCTATTTGTTTATAATTAATAGAAAAAGTTTTTTGTGAATCCAACAATCTCTCCAAATATCTATATTTACTTTCTTGAACAAAAGCGCGCCATCTTTGGACCAATTATGTAAGTGCTCTAAGACACATACCTACATAAGCGTACGCACTACACGGTGAAAGATTAAAACATGGTTTCCATTGTTGCCACTTACCTATAATAGCCTCTACCAAAATCATAAAAAATTGTTCCAAAATAATTTGTAGCGCACCAAAAAACCTTAAATATATATAATTTTTGACCGGCCAATTTTTTGTGGCAAATTTCACTTACACGTAAATACATAGTGTTAGATTTAGAGGTCGTTACCTTTTGGCGTAACCGCGAAATAAAAGTGTTCGTAGAAGTAAATTCAAAGATGCTTATTATTATTATTAAAGTCTCATCGACTTGAGTGGTCGTTAACAACTAACTAGAAATGTCTCATTACAATAAGAAAAATTATATGATAAAGAGAGGGAACAAACACGTATAACAGCTATTCGAGTTGCCAGATTATTTCAACAGATTATTTCAAAAGATTATTTCAACATTTCCTCTCAACACGAATATCTGTTTTAGCGAATTCGAAATAAAATTCAAATGTGCATATATATTATGAAAGACCCATAAACTTCACAAATTTAATGTGTTTATCCTTTGATAGATTTTTAGTGAGTACATCGGAATTCATGTCACCAGATGCTATGTAAGCTAATTTGACAGTGCCCTTAGATATTTCATCACGTACATGATGAAAGCGTATGTCTATGTGTTTAGTACGCGGTCGGTATACTGGATTTTTCGCTAGCTGTTGAGTGCTTAAGTTGTCGCATTTTATTAAGATATGCTCATTTGCCGAATATTGCCCAATTTCCTCTAAAAGGCGTTTAAGGTAAATCCCTTCTTTTATTGCTGTAGACAGTGCATAATATTCCGCTTCGATTGTGCTTACTGCTACCGCACTCTGCTTCTTAATTTCCCAAGAAATTTCACCACCACTCATTAAAAACACGAATCCCGAGTACGATTTTCTATCTTTGATGTCACCACCCCAATCTGCGTCAGCGTAGCCTTCTATTTCTTTTATATTGCCATCGTATTTCAACTTCAAATCGATAGTTTTTGCCAGGTAGCGTAATATACGTTTCGTGCCAACTTCGTGTTTACGGGTTGGGTTTGAATTGCATTGTGCCAATTTACTTACAGAATATTGTATATCAGGGCGTGTAGATATTGCCAAATATAGTAACTCACCAATCAACTGCTGATATGATTTCTGCTCGATCTGTGTGTCAGATTCGTCTACATCGCCCACCTTATACCCTGGATCCAAAGGAGTTGATACAGGACGGCAGTTGACCATATCGTATTGTTTTAATAGATTGCATATATACTTAGACTGACATACTGTTATCGCACCAGTACTTCCACACCTGTCGATCTCCCAACCAAGGAAATATGAGATCGGTCCCTTATCAACGAGCTTAAACTCTTTTGCGAGGTCGGCTTTAAACATGTTTATGTCTTCTAAACTTTGGCTACCTACAATTAAATCATCTATATAGACTGCAGCGACACAATGTAGCGTATGTATACTGCACACTGCTCGTCTTTGCTAGGCAAAAACCCCATTTTATTAAGGAGTACTCCATTGGCGAGTAATACAATTTTCCTCCAGGTACTTATTACAAGCGTTGTTAATAAATTCGCCTCCATTATCACTTCTCAAAGAGCCTATCAACTTCCCTGTTTTACGCTTTACCATGTTTTTGAATGCTGTGAACTTATCAAGTACTTCTTCTTTCGATTTTAAGTAAACAAACATTTTTCTAGACCTATCGTCAATGAAGCTAAGAAAATATCGTGAGCCACCAATTGGTTGAACGTTGAAGGGGCCACATACATACGTCGGTGTGTATCAAGTCCAGTATATTGCCAGCTTTACCTTCAGATTGTTGTGGAAACGGTTGCGTGTAAATTTTGCTGCGCATGCATGTAACACACGAATTATTTTCCTTAAAATGTGCTTTTTCTAATCCGCGCACTAATTGTTTTGTTTTCATTTGATGCAAACATCCGAAATTTACATGTCCAAGCCTCAAATTCCACATAGTTTCTTGCAATACACAGGAATACGAAGCTATTTGTATGGATCAGCACCAGTGCATAGGCCTATTTTTGTTAACAAATATTATTCTATTTGTTTATAATTAATGGAAAAAATCTTTTGTAAATCCAACAATCTCTCCAAATATCGATATTCACTTTCTTGCACAAAAGCGCGCCATATTTGGACCAATTATGTAAGTGCTCTAAGACCCAAACCTACAAAGGGTACGCGCTACACGGTGAAAGATTAAAACATGGTTTCGTATTGTTGCCACTTACCTATAATATCCTCTACCAAAAACCTAAAAAAAGTGTTCCGAAATAATTTGTAGCGTACCAAAAAATCTTAAATAGAATTAATTTTTGACCAGCCCATTTTTTTGGCAAATTTCACTTACACGTAAACACATAAGTCTTTGTTAAACAGATTCTTTGTTTTTTATTTTAGTTGTTTTCAAAAAAACATGAAATCACAAATAATGAGTTAATTTTGTTAAAACTAACTAATTTATTTATAACAATTAATGGCAAAATTTGCCCGAAAGTATTTTTGTATTTGCAGATTTAATCCTCATTTTAGATAAAGTACGTCTTATACTGAACAAAAAAAAAATAGTTAAAAAATTTAACATTAAATTTTTTATATTGCCTTTTATGCTAATTTATTTTATTTCTTATTTTATTTTATTATATATTCTCTTATTTCAAATTGGATTATTATTATTTAAATGCAACTTGACTGAATCGGAAAGTTTCACGTTGTATATTAAACGAAACAAAAAAAAAACGCCCCAAAAATGTTTTTGATTTTAGGTCAAAGCGGCAACCGGCATCGTAGCAGCCGTATTGCATAGGCAGTATATTACCCACCATCTATATATTAATACGCTAACAAAATTTCCATACAAACAATTGACAGGCGGTTTCGCACAGTTAGCATACGTAAAATCAATTAAAAGTTATATGAAGCGATTCGTGTGGATCAGCACCAGTGCATAGGCCTATTTTTTTAACAAATATTATTCTATTTGTTTATAATTAATGGAAAAAATCTTTTGTAAATCCAACAATCTCTCCAAATGTCGATATTCACTTTCTTGCACAAAAGCGCGCCATCTTTGGACCAATTATGTAAGTGCTCTAAAACACAAACCTACATAAGCGTACGCGCTACACGGTGAAAGATTTAAACATTGTTTCCCATTGCTGCCACTTACCTATAATATCCTCTACCAAAAACCTAAAAAATTGTTCCGAAATAATTTGTAGCCCATTTTTTGTGGCAAATTTCTCTTACACGTAATACATAAGTCTTTATTTAACATATTCTTTGTTTTTTATTTTAGTTGTTTTCAAAAAAACATGAAATCACAAATAATGCGTTAACTTTCGTTGAAACTAACTAATTGATTTATAACAGTTAATGGCAAATTTGCCGAAAATGTTTTGCACTTGCAGATTTAATCCTCATTTTAGATAAAGTACGCCTTATACTGAACAAAAAACAAAAAAAGTTACAAAAATATAACATTAAATTTTTATATTACCTTTTATGCTAATTCATTTTATTTCTTATTTTATTTTATTATATATGCACTTATTTCAAATTGGGTTATTATTATTTAAATGCAACTTGACTGAATCGGAAATTTTACGTTGATTATTAAACGAAACAAAAAAAAACGTCCCTAAAACGATTTTGATTTTAGGTCAAAACGGCAACCGGCATCATGGCGGCCGTATTACATAGGCAGTATATTACCCACTATCTATATATTAATACGCTAACAAAATTTCCATACAATCAACTGACAGGCGGTTTCGTATAGTTAGTATACGTAGAATCATATAAACGTGATATGAATCGATTCGTATGGATCAACCTAAGTGCATAGGCATATTTTTGTTAACAAATATTACTCTATCTGTCTATAATTAATAGAAAAAGTTTTTCGTAAATCCAACAATCTTTCCAAATATCGATATTTACTTTCTTGCACAAAAGCGCGCCATCTTTGGACCAATTATGTAAGTGCTCTAAGACACAAACCTACATAAGCGTACGCGCTACACGGTGAAAGATTAAAACATGGTTTCCCATTGTTGCCGCTTACCTTTAATAGCCTCTACCAAATTCCTAAAAAATTATTCCAAAATAATTTGTAGCGTACCAAAAAATCTTATATAGAATTAATTTTTGACCGGCCCATTTTTTGTGGCAAATTTCACTTACACGTAAATACATAAGGCTTTATTTAACAGATTCTTTGTTTTTTATTTTAGTTGTTTTCAAAAAAAACATGAAATCATAAATAATGAATTAACTTTTGTTGAAACTAACTAATTTATTTATAACAGTTAATGTCAAATTTGCCGAAAATATATATTTGATGATATGGAAGCAGAGGTAAAGGGCGGCCCCCACTCCGTTGGAAGGACCAGGTGGAAAACGATTTAACTCCCTTGGTGTGACCAATTGGCGCCGGTTGGCGGAGCGAAGGAGGGACTGGCGCGCCTTGTTGGACGGCCATAACCGTTTAGACGGTTAAGCGCCAATTAAGTAAGTAAGTAAGTAATATATTCACTTATTTCAAATTGAGTTATTATTATTTAAATGCAGCTTGACTGAATCGGAAAGTTTCACTTTGTATATTAAACGAAACAAAAAAAACGTCCCAAAAACAAATTTGATTTAAGTCAAAGCGGCAACCGGCATCATAGCGGCCGTACTGCATAGGAAATATATTACCCACTATCTATATATTAATACGCTAACAAAATTTGCATACAATCAATTGACAGGCGGTTTCGTATAGTTAACATACGTAAAATTATATAAAAGTGATATGAATCGATTCGTAGGGATCAACCGCAGTGCATAGGCCTATTTTTGGTAACAAATATTACTCTATATGTTTATATTTAATAGAAAAAGTTTTTCGTAAATCCAACAATCTCTCCACATATCGATATTTACTTTCTTGCACAAAAGCGCGCCATCTTTGGACCAATTATGTAAATGCTCTGAGGACAAACCTACATAAGCGTTCGCGCTACACGGTGAAAGATTAAAGCATGTTTTCCCATTGTTGCCACTTGCCTATAATAGCCTCTACCAAAATTCTAAAAAATTGTTCCAAAATAATTTGTAGCGTTCCAAAAAAACTTAAATAGGATTAATTTTTGACCGGCCCATTTTTTGTGGCAAATTTCACTTACACGTAAATACATAGCTCTTTATTAAACAGATTCTCTGTTTTTTATTTTATTTGTTTTCAAAAAAACATGAAATCACAAATTATGAGTTAACATTTGTTGAAACTAGCTAATATATTTATAACAATTAATGGCAAAATTTGCCCGAAAATGTTTTTGAATTGCAGATTTAATCCTCATTTTAGATAAAGTACGTCTTATACTGAACAAAAAACAAAAAAATTTACAAAACTATAACATTAAAATTTTTATATTGCCTTTTATGCTAATTTATTTTATTTCTTATTTTATTTTATTATATATTCTCCTATTTCAAATTGGTTTATCATTATTTAAATGCAACTTGACTGAATCGGAAAGTTCCCCGTTGATTATTTAACGAAACAAAAAAAACGTCCCAAAAACGTTTTTGATTTTAGGTCAAAACGGCAACGGGCATCATGGCGGCCGTATTGCATAGGCAGGATATTACCCAATATCTATATATTAATACGCTAACAAAATTTCCATACAATCCATTGACAGGCGGCTTCGTATAGTTAGCATACGTAAACCCATATAAAGGTGATATTTATTTATTTATTTATTTATTTATTTATTTATTTATTTATTTAAGTTCAGTCTACAGAATTTAATTCTTACAGACTAGATATAATACGCAGTTTCAATTAAAAATAGTGTATAATTTTAATTTAAATATACTTATACTATCATTAAACTCAATAACGCTTGCACAGGTATTGCATAATCTAACGCTCCTATCAATCGGCTCGTTCATGGCGTAATTAGTAGAGTGGAATGTGTCTACCAATAAGCGATTATTTCTTAAGTTACGAGGCGGGTCATATAAATTGACCAAATTAGATAAGTCGTCACAGTGTATGTTATTATTAAGGACATTATAAATAAAAAGTATTGAGAAGTATATTCTCCTATCATATAGGGACTGCAAGCCCATTAGTTTCCGTCTACCAATATAAGAAGGAAGATTACCTTGCCACGGTAACTTTCTTAGAGCAAATTTCGTGAAAACTTTTTGAACTCTTTCGATTTTGTTTGAGTGGGTTTCATAGTATGGGCACCATATTAGAGAACAATACTCTAGTCTGCTTCGAACAAGAGATATGAAAGAGCTTTTAAAGTGCAAGGATCTCTGAAATCCATTGAATTTCTTCTTATGAACCCTATCATAGAAAAAGCTTTTGATACTATTAAGTCAATGTGTTGAGAAAATGTTAGCTTTGAGTCGAAAATAACACCCAAATCTTTCATTTTGGTACTTCTAGCTAGAGCACAATTGTCTATATTGTAACTAAATATTATGTTGTTAGACTTCCTAGAGAAGGTGACAACACAGCATTTATTGATGTTCAGTTTGAGACAATTCAAAGTGCACCACTGATTCAGTGAATTGAGATCGACTTGTAACTTATGGCTATCACTTGCATCACGAACGGTACAAAAAAGTTTGACGTCATCCGCGAACATTTGGCACTTAGCGAATTTAAAGCAATTCGGTAGGTCGTTAATAAATAAAAGAAATAGCAGTGGTCCGCAGTGAGTACCCTGAGGTATACCTGACCACGCGTCGATAAATAGTCTTGAGGTTGTATTCCCTAACTTAATAAATAGTTTCCTGTTTGACAGAAAACTAGCGAAGAAATTAATGAGAATGCCACTAACTCCGTAACTTCGTAACTTCTGCAAAAGTATGGTATGACATACCTTATCGAAGGCTTTGGAGAAGTATGTGTAAATCACATCAAGTTGTGCCTGCTTTCCGAACGCACCCACTATACTATTCGATAATAGGGTCAAGTTCGAACAGGTTGATCTTCCAGGAAAGAAGCCGTGTTGATCTTTAGAGATAAAATCCCGAACATGGTCAAATAACTTTGATTGGATTATGTAGTCGAACAATTTGGCCAGTGTCCCCTGTATAACGATAGGCCTATAATTACAAACATCATTACGATCACCAGACTTAAAGACCGGAACAATGTGACATAACTTCCACTGGTCGAGGAAAGTACCCTTATTGATACAATGCTGGAAAAGCTGGGATATGGGATTAGCTAAAGTATAGCAGCAACGCTTGAAAAATACAGGCGCAAATCCCTCGGAGTCATGTTTGGAGCTGGACTTTAGCGATGAAATAGCGGATAGTACATCCTCTTCGGCGATTAAAAAGGAGGTTATAAAAGGTGAAGGTATGGAATGAAATGTAGGCGATATAGGAATGCTATGATTCTCATAAACTTTCTGAAAAAACTTTGCAAACAAGTCGCAGGACTCGACAGTATTATCAGAGATAGCGCCATCATATTCCAAGTTCGTTGGGAATCCATTTGTTTTCCTCCTGGAATCTATGAATTTCCAAAATCCTCTCGGATTGGACTTTAAATTCGTTTCAACGGTATACATATAGTGCCTAAATAAGAAGTTATGAAGATGATCATACTCCTTTCTTAAATGAATGAAGTTAAGACGATTGATTTCAGAACTATTATTCTTGAACTTCTTAAAAGCCTTATTCTTTTTATTTCTCAAGTTAGAGAGTCTTAGATTGAACCAAGGTGGCTTGTTTTTAGCTGCGCATCTTTTTAGGGGAACAAACTTAGAGATGGCTTCAGAAAAAATGAAACACAATATCTCGTAAGAAGTATTGGGACAGCCGGAATTTTTCAGAAACTCCCAATTGGAAGAGTGCAAAAAATTATTTATAGACTCATAATCGGCACTCATGTAATCACGCCGAGCTAGTGGTTCATCTTTTACGGTATCGAAACTATAAAACATAATACTAAGAAAAATAGCCTTATGATGAAAACTATTATTCAAAATTGGAGATAGACATTCATGACATGATACTTTTAAATTATTAGTAACAAATATTAGATCTAGGATTTTATTATTGTCATTCTGAACTCCGTTACGTTGCAGGAAACCATGAGAGAGCAAAGTGCTTACAACATAGATTTCGAAGCTGGAGCTGAGATTATGCGGTATTAAAGTTTTATTATGATTTTCCCAAGAGATATTGGGTAGATTAAAGTAGCCTAAGAAAATAATTTCATCACCAGACTGTAGAGAATTTGAGATTGCAATCACATTTTCTAAATGTTTTACATATATTTCTATATCACTACCAGGAGGAATATATGAAACTAAAAGTATTAATGATTTGTTGCTAGTAAATTTAACTCTAACACAGATTTGATCTAACAACCCATCGGATAAATCAAGACTGATTGCGTTACTGCACAAATGTGCTCTTACAGCCAGTAAAACACCACCACCCTTCTCGTGCCCAGTAGCTAGAACATCCCGATCCTTTCGGTACACATTATAGTGATCATGATATGAATCGATTCGTATGGATCAGCGGCAGTGAATAGTTTAACTAATTTCAAGTTAATTTTATAGCGTTTTCTTTTCTGAAAAAAAAAAATGTTGCCCTCATGTTGCCCTCTTAAAGTCTACCTTTTGAGCTAGCCACCTGCCGCGATGCAAAAATGGCTCTTCTTCGTAGTTAATGGACCCCTTATCTTATTCGGTGGAAAATATTTTTTTGAAAAGAACAAACGAACTCACAGGGGAGCTGGGAAAAACCAACAGGGCGATTTTTTTTTTATCTTCCACTTATGTTTAATGCAAAACAAATCTTTAGATTAGGTTTAAGTTGAAGAAAAATTAGCTAAATTTTAATTTATGTCAACTGAGTTAATAATTTATATAATTTTACCGTGGCGAAAAATAATATTGCTACAGTTCAACTATCTGCAAAAAAAATTCTTTTGCGTCATTTGGCCAGGCTATTTACTCGAATTTTCATTTCTGGAAAAGGGAACCTTCACTCAATTTGGGATACAAGAAAGGGTACTTAAAATCGAAAGGTGTTAGGCTTTTAAATTTTTTCAAACTCTAATTTTAAAAGTGCATGTTTTTCTCAAATGAAAATGAAATAGTTATCAAATTTAAATTTTTAGGAAAAGACACAAAAGGATTTTTTTCTTTTAAGGAATTTAGTTAAATAAACAGTACATTAGTACTTACCGGTGGCAGGATGTCCAACGGACTTTGCTTCTCGTTGTTATACTTTACAATTGAACGGAATTGAAACCGTTTTGCGAAAATTACGGGATTTTTTTTTTTTTTTTATTAAAAAATGAAGTTTTTTTTCCACTTGATCGGCACTATAGTTTACTTTAGTTTTTCCACGGCACGCCCACGCACTTTAAATCCAACTTTTGCAATGATTTTCTGAGCTTCAGATCGATCGTGCGCATACCCCGATTCGTATCTAAACGGAATTTCCTACCACTTTCAGTAAATTCACACCCACGCATGTGCAGTTGCATTTGGTTTTTTGCGCATGCACACAATCATACCTGTATATGTAGGCATCCTTCCACTAATGTTGCGCAACGCGCGCAGATACCTGGTTGAGATACATTTTGTCGATAAGGGTGTAACGCAAGAACAAATACGGTTGCCGGTGGCATACATAGGTATCTATGTATCTTGAGGCTAGCGTAACACATCTTTGGACCAATTATGTAAGTGCTCTAAGACACAAACCTTCATAAGTGTACGCGCTACACGGTGAAAAATTAAAACATGTTTTCCCATTGTTGCAACTTGCCTATAATAGTTTCTTTCAAAATTCTAAAAAATTGTTCAAAAATAATTTGTAGAGTACCAAAAAATCTTAAATAGGATTACTTTTTGACCGGCCAATTTTTTGTGGCAAATTTCACTTACACGTAAATACATAAGTCTTTATTTAACAGATTTTTTCTTTTTTATTTTAGTTGTTTTCAAAAAAAACATGAAATCACAAATAATGAGTTAACTTTTGTTGAAACTAACTAATTTATTTATAACAATTAATGGCATATTTGCCCAAAAATGTTTTTGCATTTGTAGACTTAATCCTCATTTTAGATAAAGTACGTATTATACTGAACAAAAAAAAAAATTAAAAAAATATAACATTAAATTTTTTATATTGCCTTTTATCCTAATTTATTTTATTTCTTATTTTATTTTATGATATATTCTCTTATTTCAAACTGGTTTATTATTATTTAAATGCAACTTGACTGAAACGGAAAGTTTCACGTTGTATATGAAACGAAACAAAAAAAAACGTCCCAAAAACGTTTTTGATTTTAGGTCAAAGCGGCAGCCGGTATCATAGCGGCCGTATTGCATAGGCAGTATATTACCCACTATCTATATATTAATACGCTAACAAAATTTCCATTAATCAATTTACAGGCGGTTTCGTATAGTTAGCATACGTAAAATCATATAAAACTGATATGAATCGATTCGTATGGATCAGCTGCAGTGCATAGGCCTATTTTTGTTAACAAATATTACTCTATTTGTTTATAATTAATAGAAAAAGTTTTTTGTAAATCCAACAATTTCTCCAAATATCGATATTTACTTGCTTGCACAAAAGCGCGCCATCTTTGGACCAATTATGTAAGTGCTCTAAGACCCAAACCTACAAAGGGTACGCGCTACACGGTGAAAGATTAAAACATGGTTTCGTATTGGTGCCACTTACCTATAACAGCCTCTACCAAAATCCTAAAAAATTGTTCCAAAATAATTTGTAGCATGCCCAAAAATCTTAAATAGAATTAAATTTTGACCGGTCCATTTTTTGTGGCAAATTTCACTTACACGTAAATACACAGCTCTTTATTTAACAGATTCTCTGTTTTTTATTTTAATTGTTTTCAAAAAAACATGAAATCACAAATAATGAGTTAACTTTTGTGGAAAATAACTAATTTATTTATAACAGTTAATGGCAAATTTGCCGAAAATATTTTGCATTTGCAGATTTAATCCTCATTTTAGATAAAGTACGTCTTATACTAAATAAAACAAAAAAAGTTACAAAAATATAACATAAATTTTTTATATTAACTTTTAAGCTAATTTATTTTAATTCCTATTTTATTTTATTATATATTCACTTATATCAAATTGGGTTATTATTTTTTAAATGCAGCTTAACTGAATCGGAACGTTTCACGTTGTATATTAAACGAAACAAAAAAACGTCCCAATTTCACGTTGTATATTAAACGAAACAAAAAAAACTACCCAAAAACGTTTTTGATTTTAGGTCAAAGCGGCAACCGGCATCATAGCGGCCGTATTGCATAAGCAGTATATTACCCATTATCTATATATTAATACGCTAACAAAATGTCCATACAAACAATTGACAGGCAGTTTCGCATAGTTAGCATACGTAAAATCATATAAAAGTTATATGAATCGATTCGTATGGATCAACCGCAGTGCATAGGCCTATTTTTGCTAACAAATATTACTCTATTTGTTTATAATTAATAGAAAAAGTTGTTTGTAAATCCAACAAACTCTCCAAATATCGATATTTACTTTCTTGCACAAAATCGCGCTTTATGTACGTCTTATAATGAACAAAAAAAAGTTACAAAAATATAACATTAAATTTTTATATTGCCTTTTATGCTAATTTATTTTATTTCTTATTTTATTTTATTATATATTCTCTTATTTCAAATTGGTTTATTATTATTTAAATGCAACTTGACTTAATCGGGAAGTTTCACGTTGTATATTAAACGAAAAAAAAAGAACTTCCCAAAAACGTTTTTGATTTTAGATCAAAGCGGCAACCGGCATTATAGCGGCCGTATTGCATAGGCAGTATATTACCCACTATCTATATATTAATACGCTAACAAAATGTCCATACAAACAATTGACAGGCAGTTTCGCATAGTTAGCATACGTAAAATCATATAAAAGTTATATGAATCGATTCGTATGGATCAACCGCAGTGCATAGGCCTATTTTTGTTAACAAATATTACTCTATTTGTTTATAAATAATAGAAAAAGTTTTTTGTAAATCCAACAATCTCTCCAAATATCGATATTTACTTTCTTGCACAAAAGCGCGCCATCTTTGGACCAATTATGTAAGTGCTCTAAGACCCAAACCTACAAAGGGTACGCGCTACACGGTGAAAGATTAAAACATGGTTTCGTATTGGTGCCACTTACCTATAACAGCCTCTACCAAAATCCTAAAAAATTTTTCCAAAATAATTTGTAGCATGCCCAAAAATCTTAAATAGAATTAAATTTTGACCGGTCCATTTTTTGTGGCAAATTTCACTTACACGTAAATACACAGCTCTTTATTTAACAGATTCTCTGTTTTTTATTTTAATTGTTTTCAAAAAAACATGAAATCACAAATTATGAGTTAATTTTTGTTGAAACTAGCTAAATTTATTTATAACAATTAATGGCAAAATTTTCCCGAAAATGTTTTTGAATTGCATATTTAATCCTCATTTTAGATAAAGTACGTCTTATACTGAACAAAAAACAAAAAAAGTTACAAAAATATAACATTACATTTTTTATATTGCCTTTTATGCTAATTTATTTTATTTCTTATTTTATTTTATTATATATTCTCTTATTTCAAATTGGTTTATTATTATTTAAATGCAACTAGACTGAATCGGAAAGTTTCACGTTAATTATTAAACGAAACAAAAAAAAAAACGTCCCAAAAACGTTTTTGATTTAAGTCAAAGCGGCAACCGGCATCATAGCGGCGGTATTGCATAGAAAGTATATTACCCACTATCTATATATTAATACGCTAACAAAATTTCCACACAATCAATTGACAGGCGGTTTCGTATAGTTAGCATACGTAAAATCATATAAAAGTGATATGAATCGATTCGTATGGATCAGCCGCAGTGCATAGGCCTATTTCTGTTAACAAATATTACTCTATTTGTTTATAATTAATAGAAAAAGTTTTTTGTAAATCCAACAATCTTTCCAAATATCGATATTTAATTTATTGCACAAAAGCCCGCCATCTTTGGACCAATTATGTAAGTGCTCTAAGACACAAACCTACATAAGCGTACGCGCCACACGGTGAAAGATTAAAACATGTTTTCCCATTGTTGAAACTTGCCTATAATAGCCTCTACCAAAATTCTAAAAAATTGTTCCAAAATAATTTGTAGCGTACCAAAAAATATTTCTATTTAATTTTAGATCGCCCAATTTTTTGTGGCAAATTTCACATACACGTAAATACATAATTTAACAGATTCTTTGTTTTATATTTTAGTTGTTTTCAAAAAAACATGAAATCACAAATAATGAGTTAACTTTTGTTGAAACTAACTAATTTATTTATAACAGTTAATGGCAAATTTGCCGAAAATGTTTTGCATTTGCAGATCTAATCCTCATTTTAGATAAAGTACGTCTTATACTGAACAAAAAACAAAAAAAGTTACAAAAATATAACATTAAATTTTTTATATTACCTTTTATGCTAATTTATTTTATTTCTTATTTTATTTTATTATATATTCACTTATTTCAAATAGGGTTATTATTATTTAAATACAGCTTGACTGAATCGGAAAGTTTCACGTTGTATATTAAACGAAACAAAATAAAACGTCCCAAAAACGTTTTTGATTTAAGTCAAAGCGGCAACCGGCATCATAGCGGCCGTGTTGCATAGTATATTACCGACTATCTATGTATTAATACGCTAACAAAATTTCCATACAATCAATTGACAGGCGGTTTCGTATAGTTAGCATACGTAGAATCATATAAACGTGATATGAATCGATTCGTATGGATCAGCCGCAGTGCATAGGCCTATTTTTGTTAAAAAATATTACTCTGTTGTATATAATTAATAGAAAAAGTTTTTTGTAAATCCAACAATCTTTCCAAATATCGATATTTCTTTCTTTCTTGCACAAAAGCGCGCCATTTTGGACCAATTATGTAAGTGCTCTAAGATACAAACCTACATAAGCGTACGCGCTATACGGTGAAAGATTAAAACAAGTTTTCCCATTGTTGCCACTTGCCAATAATAGCCTCTACCAAAATTCTAAAAAATTGTTCCAAAATAATATGTAGCGTACCAAAAAATCTTCAATAGGATTACTTTTTGACCGGCCCATTTTTTGTGGCAAATTTCACTTACACGTAAATACATGTCTTTATTTAACAGATTCTTTCTTTTTTATTTTAGTTGTTTTCAAAAAAACATGAAATCACAAATAATGAATTAACTTTTGTTGAAACTAACTAATTTATTTATAACAATTAATGGAAAATTTGCCCAAAAATGTTTTTGCATTTGCAGACTTAATTCTCATTTTAGATAAAGTACGTCTTATACTGAACAAAAAAAAAAAGTTACAAAAATATAACACTAATTTTTTTATATTGCCTTTTATGCTAATTTATTTTATTTCATATTTTATTTTATTATATATTCTCTTATTTCAAATTGGTTTATTATTATTTAAATGCAACTTGACTGAAACGGAAAGTTTCACGTTGTATATATATTAAAAAACGTCCCAAAAACGTTTTTGATTTTAGGTCAAGGCGGCAGCCGGCATCATAGCGGCAGTATTGCAGAGGCAGTATATTACCCACTATCTGTATATTAATACGCTAACAAAATTTCCATACAATCAATTGACAGGCGGTTTCGTATAGTTAGCATACGTAAAATTATATAAAAGTGATATGAATCGATACGTATGGATCAGCCGCAGTGCATAGGCCTATTTTTGTTAACAAACATTACTCTATTTGTTTATAATTAATAGACAAAGTTTTTTGTAAATTCAACAATTTCTCCAAATATCGATATTTACTTTCTTGCACAAAATCGCGCCATCTTTTGGCCAATTATGTAAGTGATCTAAGACACAAACCTACATAAGCGTACGCGCTACACGGTGAAAGTTTAAAACATGGATTCCCATTGTTGCCACTTACTATAATAGCCTCTACCAAAATCCTAAAAAATTGTTCCAAAATAATTTGTAGCGTACCCAAAAATCTTAAATAGAATTAAATTTTGACCGGTCCATTTTTTGTGGCAAATTTCACTTACACGTAAATACACAGCTCTTTATTTAACAGATTCTCTGTTTTTTATTTTATTTGTTTTCAAAAAAACATGAAATCACAAATTATGAGTTAACTTTTGTTGAAACTAGCTAAATTTATTTATAACAATTAATGGCAAAATTTGCCCGAAAATGTTTTTGAATTGCAGATTTAATCCTCATTTTAGATAAAGTGCGTCTTATACTGAACAAAAAACAAAAAAAGTTACAAAAATATAACATTACATTTTTTATATGGCCTTTTATGCTAATTTATTTTATTTCTTATTTTATTTTATTATATATTCTCTTATTTCAAATTGGTTTATTATTATTTAAATGCAACTTGACTGAATCGGAAAGTTTCACGGTGATTATTAAACGAAACAAAAAAAACGTCCCAAAAACGTTTTTGATTTAAGTCAAAGCGGCAACCGGCATCATAGCGGCGGTATTGCATAGGAAGTATATTACCCACTATCTATATATTAATACGCTAACAAAATTTCCACACAATCAATTGACAGGCGGTTTCGTATAGTTAGCATACGTAAAATCATATAAAAGTGATATGAATCGATTCGTATGGATCAGCCGCAGTGCATAGGCCTATTTCTGTTAACAAATATTACTCTATTTGTTTATAATTAATAGAAAAAGTTTTTTGTAAATCCAACAATCTCTCCAAATATCGATATTTACTTTCTTGCACAAAAGCGCGCCATCTTTGGACCAATTATGTAAGTGCTCTAAGACACAAACCTACATAAGCGAACGCGCTACATGGTGAAAGATTAAAACATGGTTTCCCATTGTTGCCACTTACCTATAACAGCCTCTACCAAAATCTAAAAAATTGTTCCAAAATAATTTGTAACGTACCAAAATATCTTAAATAGAATTATTTTTTGACCGGCCCATTTTTTGAGACCTACTCTAATTTGAGTAGTAGTGATTTTTTCAGTGGCATTGGTGCTAGTGGTTCCGCGCTAAACTTTGGGGTTCTTGAAATCTCTTTAGACGATGTTGAACTGGGGATTCGTGAAATCGAGTTGTCGTCCCAGACTGATGTTGATGGTTTGTCGTCTCACCTTTTTAAGAATTGTTCAGCTCTCGCCTACCCAATATGGCTGCTTTTTAATAAATCTCTTGATCAAGGTGTTTTCATTGAGGCATTGAAAATCTCCTTTATTACGCCAATTTTTAAATCTGGCAATAAAAATGATATCACCAATTGTCGCCCTATTTCTAAAATATCGACTATATCTCTATCTATCTATCTATTTGAATGTATAATAAAAAATAAAATTTTCTTTGCCATTAGTCGTGTCATCTCGGTAGACCAGCGTGGTTTCATGTCGGGGAGATCAACTACCTCAAATTTAGCAGTTTTCTCCGTATACTGCATTGAAGCTTTTAGTAACCGGGCCCAAGTTGACACCGTGTATACTGATTTTTCGAAAGCGTTTGATAAAGTTAATCATCGTATCTTATTATCGAAGTTACGATGGCTTGGCTTCCACTCAAGTTTTTTAAGCTGGATCAAATCGTATCTCTCAAATCGATCTTGTTCAGTTGTAGTTGACGGGGTGTCGTTATACTCTTTCATTGCTTCTTCAGGCGTTCCTCAGGGAAGCATTTTAGGTGCAATTCTTTTTGTGATTTTGTTGTAGCTTGGTGCCAGAAAATTTTCTTTCTTATTTTATTTGTTTTCAAAAAAAATGAAATCACAAATAATGAGTTAACTTTTGTTGAAACTAACTAATTTATTTATAACAATTAATGGCAAATTTGCCCAAAAATGTTTTTGCATTTGCAGACTTAATCCTCATTTTAGATAAAGTACGTCTTATACTGAACAAAAAAAAAAAAGTTACAAAAATATAACATTAAATGTTTTATATTGCGTTTTAAGCTAATTTATTTTATTTTATTATATATTCTCTTAGTTCAAATTGGTTTATTATTATTTAAATGCAACTTGACTGAATCGGAAAGTTTCACGTTGTATATTAAACGAAACAAAAAAACTTCCCAAAACGTTTTTGATTTAAGTCAAAGCGGCAACCGGCATCATAGCGGCCGTATTGCATAGGCAGTATATTACCCACTATCTATATATTAATACGCTAACAAAATTTCCATACAATCAATTGACAGGCGGTTTCGTATAGTTAGCATACGTAGAATCATATAAACGTAATATGAATCGATTCGTATGGATCAGCCGCAGTGCATAGGCATATTTTTGTTAACATATATTACTCTATTTGTTTATAGTTAATAGAAAAAGTTTTTCGTAAATCCAACAATCTTTCCAAATATCGATATTTACTTTCTTGCACAAAAGCGCGCCATCCTTGGACCAATTATGTAAGTGCTCTAAGACACAAACCTACAAAAGCGTACGCGCTACACGGTGAAAGATTAAAACATGGTTTCCCATTGTTGCCGCTTACCTATAATAGCCTCTACCAAATTCCTAAAAAATTGTTCCAAAATAATTTGCAGCGTACCAAAAAATCTTAAATAGAATTAATATTTGACCGGCCCATTTTTTGTGGCAAATTTCACTTACACGTAAATACATAAGTCGTTATTTAACAGATTCTTTGTTTTTTATTTTAGATCTTTTCAAAAAAGCATGAAATCACAAATAATAAGTAAACTTTTGTTGAAACTAACTAATTTATTTATAAAAGTTAATGGCGAATTTGCCCGAAAATGTTTTTGCATTTGCAGATTTAATCCTGATTTTAGATAAAGTACGTCTTATAATGAACAAAAAAAAGTTGCAAAAATATAACATTAAATTTTTTATATTGCCTTTTATGCTAATTTATTTTATTTCTTATTTTATTTTATTATATATTCTCTTAGCTCAAATTGTTTTATTATTATTTAAATGCAACTTGACTGAATCGGAAAGATTCACATTGTATATTAAACGAAACAAAAAAAAAACCTCCCAGAAACGTTTTTGATTTTAGGTCAAAGCGGCAACCGGCATCTTAGCGGCCGTATTGCATAGGCAGTATATTACCCACTATCTATATATTAATACGCTAACAAAATGTCCATAAAAATAATTGACAGGCAGTTTCGCATAGTTAGCATACGTAAAATCATATAAAAGTTATATGAATCGATTCGTATGGATCAGCCGCAGTGTATAGGCCTGTTTTTGGTAAAAAAAATTACTCTATTTGTTTAAAATTAATAGGAAAAGTTTTTTGTAAATCCAACAATCTCTCCAAATATCGATATTTTCTTTCTTGCACAAAAGCACGCCATCTTTGGACCAATTATGTAAGTGATCTAAGACACAAACCTACATAAGCGTAAGCGCTACAAGGTGAAAAATTAAAACATGGTTTCCCAGTGTTGCCTCTTACCTATAATAGCCTCTACCAAAATCCTAAAAAATTATTCCAAAATAATTTGTAGCATACCCAAAAACCTTAAATAGAATTAAATTTTGACCGGCCCAATTTTTGTGGCAAATTTCACTTACAAGTAAATACCTAGCTCTTTATTTAACAGATTCTCTGTTTTTTATTTTAGTTGTTTGCAAAAAAAAAAATGAAATCACAAATTATGAGTTAACTTTTGTTGAAACTAACTAATTTATTTATAACAGTTAATGGAACATTTGCCGAAAATGTTTTGTATTTGCAGATTTAATCCTCATTTTAGATAAAGTACGTCTTATACTGAACAAAAACAAAAAAAGTTACAAAAATATAACATTAAATTTTTTATATTACCTTTTATTCAGCCGCAGTGCATAGGCCTATTTTTGTTAACAAATATTACTCTATTTGTTTATAAATAATGGAAAAAGTTTTTTGTAAATCCAACAATCTCTCCAAATATCGATATTTAATTTCTTGCACAAAAGCGCGCCATCTTTGGACCAATTATATAAGTGATCTAAGACACAAACCTATATAAGCGTACGCGCTACACGGTGAAAGAGTAAAATATGGTTTCCCATTGTTGCCACTTACCTATAATAGCCTCTACCAAAATCCTAAAAATTGTTTCAAAATAATTTGTGGTGCACCAAAAAATCTTTGTGGCAAATTTCACTTACACGTAAATACATAAGTCTTTATTTAACTGATTCTTTGTTTTTTATTTTAGTTGTTTTCAAAAAAAAACGAAATCACAAATAATAAGTTAACTTCTGTTGAAACTACCTAATTTACTTATAACAGTTAATGGCAAATTTGCCAAAAATGTTTTGCATTTGCAGATTTAATCCTCATTTTAGATAAAGTACGTCATATACTGACAAAAAACAAAAAGTTACAAAAATATAACATTAAATTTTTTATATTACCTTTTATGCTAATTTATTTTATTTCTGATTTTATTTTATTATATATTCACTTATTTCAAATTGGGTTACTATTATTTAAATGCATCTTGACTGAATCGGAAAGTTTCACGTTTTATATTAAACGAAACAAAAAAAAACGTCCCAAAAACGTTTTTGATTTAATTCAAAGCGGCAACCGGCATCATAGCGGCCGTATTGCATACGAAGTATATTACCCACTATCTATATATTAATACGCTAACAAAATTTCCATACAATCAATTGACAGGCGGTTTCGTATAGTTAGCATACGTAGAATCGTATAAACGTGATATGAATCGATTCGTATGGATCAGCCGCAGTGCATAGGCCTATTTTTTTTTTTTTTTTAACAAATATTACTGTATTTGGTTATAATTAATAGAAAAATTTTTCGTTATTCCAACAATCTTTCCAAATATCGATATTTATTTTCTTGCACAAAAGCGCCCCATCTTTGGACCAATTATTTAAGTGCTCTAAGATACAAACCTACATAAGCGTACGCACTACACGGTGAGAGATTAAAACATGGTTTCCCATTGTTACCGCTTACCTATAATAGCCTCTACCAAATTCCTAAAAAATTTTCCCAAAATAATTTGTAGCGTACCAAAAAATCTTAAATATAATTCATGTTTCACCGGCCCATTTTTTGTGGCAAATTTCACTTACACGTAAATAATTAAGTCTTTATTTAACAGATTCTTTGTTTTTTATTTTAGGTCTTTTCAAAAAAACATGAAATCACAAATAATGAGTAAACTTTTGTTGAAACTAACTAATTTATTTATAACAATTAATGGCAAATTTGCCCGAAAATGTTTTTGCATTTGCAGTTTTATTCTGATTTTAGATAAAGTACGTCTTATAATGAAAGAAAAAGTTACAAAAATATAACATTAAATTTTTTATATTGCCTTTTATGCTAATTTATTTTATTTCTTATTTTATATTATTATATATTCTCTTATTTCAAATTGGTTTATTATTATTTAAATGGAACTTGACTGAATCGGAAAGTTTCACGTTGTATATTAAACGGAAAAAAAACGTCCCAAAAACGTTTTTGATTTAAGTCAAGGCGGCAACCGGCATCATAGCGGCCGTATTGCATAGGCAGTATATTACCCACTATCTATATATTAATACGCCAACAAAATTTCCATACAATCTTTCAATTGATTTTTTTTTTTAATTTTATTTCTTATTTTATTTTATTCTATATTCTCTTATTTCAAATTGGTTTATTATTATTTAAATGCAACTTGACTGAATCGGAAAGTTTCACGTTGTATATTAAACGAAACAAAAAAAAACGTCCCAAAAACGTTTTTGATTTTAGGTCAAAACGGCAACCGGTATCATGGCGGCCGTATTGCATAGGCAGTATATTACCCACTATCTTTATATTAATACGTTAACAAAATTTCCTTACAATCAATTGACAGGCTGCTGCGTATAGTTAACATACGTAAAACCATATAAAAGTGATACGAATCGATTCGTATGGATCAGCCGCAGTGCATAGGCCTATTTTTGTTAGCAAATATTACTATATTTGTTTATAATTAATAGAAAGAGTTTTCCGTAAATCCAAAAATCTCTCCAAATATCGATATTTACTTTCTTGCACAAAAGCGCGCCATCTTTGGCCCAATTATGTAAGTGCTCTAAGACACAAACTTACATAAGCGTACGCGCCAGACGGTGAATGATTAAAACATGGTTTCCCATTGTTGCTACTTACCTATAATAGCCTCTACCAAAATCCTAAAAAATTGTTCCACAATAATTTGTAGCGTACCAAAAAATCTTAAATAGAATTAATTTTTGACTGCCCCATTTTGTGTGGCAAATTTCACTTACACGTAAATACATAAGTCTTTATTTAACAGATTCTTTGTTTTTTATTTTAGTTGTTTTCAGAAATACATGAAATCACAAATAAAGAGTTAACTTGTGTTGAAACTAACTAATTTATTTATAACAATTAATGGCAACTTTGCCCGAAAATGTTTTTGCATTTGCAGATTTAATCCTCATTTTAGATAAAGTACGTCTTATACTGAAGAAAAAAAAAACGTTAAAAAAATATAACATTAAATTTTTATATTGCCTTTTATGCTAATTTATTTTATTTCTTATTTTATTTTATTATATATTCTCTTATTTCAAATTGGTTTATTATTATTTAAATGCAACTTGACTGAACCGGAAAGTTTAGAGTTGATTATTAAACGAAACAAAAAAAACGTCCCAAAACGTTTTTGATTTTAGGTCAAATCGGCAAACGGCATCATAGCGGCCGTATTGCATAGACAGTATATTACCCACTATCTATATATTAATACGCTATAAAAATTTCCATACAAACAATTGACAGGCAGTTTCGCATAGTTAGCATACGTAAAATCATATAAAAGTGATATGAATCGATTCGTATGGATCAGCCGCTGTGCATAGGCCTATTTTTGTCAACAAATATTACTCTATTTGTTTATAATTAATAGAAACAGTTGTTTGTAAATCCAACAATCTCTCCAAATATCGATATTTACTTACTTGCACAAAAGCGTGCCATTTTTGGACCAATTATGTAAGTGCTCTAAGACACAAACCTACATAATCGTACGCGCTACACCGTTAAAGATTAAAACATGGTTTCGTATTGTTGCCACTTACCTATAATAGCCTCTACCAAAATCCTAAAAAAATTGTTCCAAAATAATTTGTAGCGTACCAAAAAATTTTAAATAAATTAATTTTTGACCGGCCCATTTTTTGTGGCAAATTTCACTTACACGTAAATACATAATTTTTTATTTAACAGATTCTTTGTTTTTTATTTTAGTTGTTTTCAAAAACACATGAAATCTCAAATAATGAGTTAACTTTTGTTGAACCTAACTAATTTATTTATAACAATTAATGGCAAATTTGCCCGAAAATTTTTTTTGCATTTGCAGATTTAATCCTCATTTTAGATAAAGTACGTCTCATACTGAACAAAAACAAAAAAAAGTACAAAAATATAACATTAAATTTTTTATATTGCCTTTTATGCTAATTTATTTTATTTCTTATTTTGTTTTATTGTATATTCTCTTATTTAAAATTGGTTTATTATTATTTAAATGTAACTTAACTGAATAGGAAAGTTTCACGTTGTATATTAAACGGAAAAAAACGTCTCAAAAACGTTTTTGATTTAAGTCAAAGCGGCAACCGGCATCATAGCGGCCGTATTGCATAGGCAGTATATTACCCACTATCTATATATTAATACGCTAACAAAATGTCCATACAATCAATTGATAGGCGGTTTCGTATAGTAAGCATACGTAAAATCATATAAAAGTGATATGAATCGATTCGTATGGATCAGCCGCAGTGCATAGGCCTGTTTTTGGTAAAAAAAATTACTCTATTTGTTTATAATTAATAGGAAAAATTTTTGTAAATCCAACATTCTCTCCAAATATCGATATTTACTTTCTTGCACAAAAGCACGCCATCTTTGGACCAATTATGTAAGTGCTCTAAGCCACAAACCTACATAATCGTACGCGCTAATCGGTGGAAGATTAAAACATGATTTCGCATTGTTGCCACTTATCTATAATAGCCTCTACCAAGATCCTAAAAAATTATTCCAAAATAATTTGTAGCGTTCCAAAAAAACTTAAATAGAATTAATTTTTGACCGGCCCATTTTTTGTGGCAAATTTCACTTACAAGTAAATACATAAGTCTTTATTTAACAGATTCTTTGTTTTTTATTTTAGTTGTTTTCAAAAATACATGAAATCACAAATAATGAGTTAACTTGTGTTGAAACTAACTAATTTATTTATAACAATTAATGGCAAATTTGCCAGAAAATGTTTTTGCATTTGCAGATTTAATCCTCATTTTAGGTAAAGTATGTCTTTACTGAACAAAAAAAAAAGTTACAAAAATATAACATTAAATTTTTTATAGTGCCTTTTATGCTAATTTATTTTATTTCTTATTTTATTTTATTATATAATCTCTTATTTCAAATTGGTTTATTATTATTTAAATGCAACTTGACTGAATTGGAAAGTTTCACGTTGACTATTAAACGAAACAAAAAAAAACGTCCCAAAAACGTTTTTGATTTTATGTCAAAACAGCAACCGGTATCATGGCGGCCGTATTGCATAGGCAGTATATTACCCACTATCTTTATATTAATACGCGAACAAAATTTCCATACAATCAATTGACAGGCTGTTTCGTATAGTTTACGTATAGTCTGCGTAAACCACGCTTAATTCGGAGTCACTGGTTCAATCTTCGTTGTTATCTTTTCGGGCTTTTGCTGGTGGCTTTTTCGGAGGTTTCGTCAATGGTTTTACTTTTTTAGCTTTAGCCTTTTCTTTTTCCTGAATTTTTAGAATTCTTTCTTCCAACTGGTTCTTATAAGGTAATTTTGTAAGTGCTGTCGGTTTTGATTTTCTTTCTCTGCCATTAGCCGCTGGTTTTCTGGTTTTTGGCAAAGGTGAAATCTGCCATGGTGGAACAGCTCCTTTACTTGTGGATGCCATAGGTTCTGGAGAAGGGACTTGATTTATATTAGATACAGGTATAATTGCTTGTTGTGCAGTCTCCGGAAATATATAATCTGAAGTTAATTATCTGGCTCAGGACCTCCAGAGTTATCGGCAGTTACGTGCTCATATAAAGATTCCGCACCAATGAAATCCGCGTCAGTTAAAATATTCCGATCGATCGGATATATACCAGTACACCTGCAACCATTAACTGCAACCTGGCCAGACTGAACTTTGAAATACGCTTTAGAAAACAGACCAACCAAATCGTATTGTGTTACTTTTCGTCCATTTTCTCTCATAAAACGCTTCACTTCGTTGCTATAATAAGTCTTAAGTGGGCTCATAAAAGATCGGTTGAGAGGTTGCATTTTATGAGTGGAATGTGGGGGCAGTAATATTATAGTTAAGTTAAGTTGATTACTTCTATATTTCGGGTGTGACTGTGGTGTCCATCTTATATCAACATTATTGGTTCTTCCTTCGTAGGTTTTGTAAATTCAAGAAAGCGAACGAACCATTTAGTGAATATGTCAGTTTGCACCCAACCCGATAAGTGGCACGAAGATTGCGAACTTGGGGGCGCATCCTTCATTAGATGAACAATGTGATTTTTTCTGGGAAAAATAAAGTATGGAGGCACAAAATTTCCAGATGAGCTCATGCAACTTATCACTGTTATAAGCGACACACGCTCGGCTGAAGTCATGGCCCCGATTTGCTTTTTATCTTTTTTTCCAATAATTTTGACACTTTGGTTTGTACGATAGAAAGTCCTATCTCATCCACATTAAAAATATGAGCAGGTGGAAATTGATACTTTTCAAATTCTTGCCCAAGCAAGTCAAACACCCCTTACATTTTCTTTATTGAAACCTTTAGCTCTGTCAAACGAAGTTCCAGTGGGAGAACGGAGGCTCAACCGGCATAATAGCGGCCGTATTGCAGAAGCAGTATATTGCCCACTATCTATATATTAATACGCTAACAAAATTTCCATACAATCAATTGACAGGCGGTTTCGTATACTTGCCATACGTAAAATCATATACAAGTGATATAAATCGATTCGTATGGATCAGCCGCAGTGCATAGGCCAATTTTTGGTAAAAATATTACTCTATTTGTTTATAATTAATAGAAAAAGTTTTTTGTAAATCGAACAATCTCTCCAAATATCGATATTTGCTTTCTTTCAGAAAAGCGCCATCTTTTGACCAATTATGTAAGTGCTCTAAGACATAAACCTACATAAGCGTACGCGCTACACGGTGAAAGATTAAAACATGGTTTCCCATTGTTGCCACTTACCTATAATAGCCTCTAGCAAAATCCTAAAAATAGTTCCAAAATAATTTGTAGCGTACCAAAAAATCTTAAATAGAATTAATTTTTGACCGGCCCATTTTTTGTGGCAAATTTCACTTACACGTAAATACATAAGTCTTTATTTAACAGATTCTTTGTTTTTTACTTTAGTTGTTTTCAAAAAAACATGAAATCACAAATAATGAGTTAACTTGTGTTGAAACTAATTTAATTATAACAATTAATGGCAAATTTGCCCGAAAATGTTTTGCATTTGCAGATTTAATCCTCATTTCAGATAAAGTACGTCTTTTACTAAACAAAAAACAAAAAAGTTACAAAAATGTAACACTAAATTTTTTATATTACGTTTTATGCTAATTTATTTTATTATATATTCACTTATTTCAAATTGGTTTGTTATTATTTAAATGCAACTGGACTGAATCGGAAAGTTTCACATTGTATATTAAACGAAACAACAAAAAAACGTTCCAAAAACGTTTTTGATTTAAGTCAAAGCGGCAACCGGCATCATAGCGGCCGTATTGCATAGGCGGTATATTACTCACTATCTATATATTAATACGCTAACAAAATTTCCATACAATCAATTGCCAGGAGGTTTCGTATAGTTAGCATACGTAAAATCATAAAAAGTGATATGAATCGATGCGTATGGATCAGCCGCAGTGCATAGGCCTATTTTTGTTAACAAATATTACTATATTTGTTTATAATTAATAGAAACAGTTTTCTGGAAATCCAAAAATCTCTCCAAATATCGATATTTACTTTCTTGCACAAATGCGCGCCATCTTTGGCCCAATTATGTAAGTGCTCTAAGACACAAACTTACATAAGCGTACGCGCCACACGGTGAATGATTAATACATGGTTTCCCATTTTTGCCACTTACCTATAACAGCCTTTACCCAAATTCTAAACAATTTTTCCAAAATAATTTGTAGCGTACCAAAAAATCTTAAATATAATTAATTTTTGCCCGCCCTTTTTTGTGGCAAATTTCACTTAAACGTAAATACATAAGTCTTTATTTAACAGACTCTTTGTTTTTTATTTTAATTGTTTTCAAAACAACATGAAATCACAAATAATGAGTTAACTTTTGTTCAAACTAACTAATTTATTTATAACAATTAATGGCAAATTTGCCCGAAAATTGTTTTGCATTTGCAGATTTAATCTTCATTTTAGATAAAGTACGTCTTACACTGAGCAAAAACAAAAAAAGTTACAAAAATATAACATTAAATGTTTTATATTGCCATTTGTGCTAATTTATTTTATTTCTTATTTTATTTTATTATATATTCTCTTATTTCAAATTGCTTTATTATTATTTAAATGTAACTTAACTGAATCGGAAAGCTTCACGTTGTATATTAAACGAAAAAAAACCCCAAAAATGTTTTTTGATTTAAGTCAAAGCGGCAACCGGAATCATAGCAGCCGTATTGCATAGGCAGTATATTACCCACTATCTATATATTAATACGCTAACAAAATTTCCATACAATCAATTGACAGACGGTTTCGTATAGTTAACATACGTAAAATCATATAAAAGTATATATATAATAGCCTCTACCAAAATCCTAAAAAATTGTTCCAAAATAATTTCTAGCGTACCAAAAAATCTCAAATAGAATTAATTTTTGACTGGCCCATTTTTTGTGGCAAATTTCACTTACACGTAAATACGTAAGTCTTTATTTAACAGATTCTTTGTTTTTTATTTTAGTTGTTTTCAGAAATACATGAAATCACAAATAATGAGTTAACTTGTGTTGAAACTAACTAATTTATTTATAACAATTAATGGCAACTTTTCCCGAAAATGTTTTTGCATTTGCAGATTTAACTCTCATTTTAGATAAAGTACGTCTTATACTGAACAAAAAAAAAACGTTAAAAAAATATACAACATTAAATTTTTATATTGCCTTTTATGCTAATTTATTTTATTTCTTATTTTATTTTATTATATATTCTCTTATTTCAAATTGGTTTAATATTATTTAAATGCAACTTGACTGAATCGGAAAGTTTAGCGTTGATTATTAAACGAAACAAAAAAAAAAACGTCCCAAAAACGTTTTTGATTTTAGGTCAAATCGGCAACCGGCATATTAGCGGCCGTATTGCATAGACAGTATATTACCCACTATCTATATATTAATACGCTAACAAAATTTCCATACAATCAATTGACAGGCGGTTTCGTATAGTTAGCATACGTAAAATCATATAAAAGTGATATGAATCCATTCGTATGGATCAGCCGCAGTGCATAGGCCTACTTTTGTTAACAAATATTACTCTATTTGTTTTTAATTAATAGAAACAGTTGTTTGTAAATCCAACAATCTATCCAAATATCGATATTTACTTACTTGCACAAAAGCGCGCCATTTTTGGACCAATTATGTGAGTGCTCTAAGACGAAAAACCTACATAAGCGTACGCGCTACACGGTGAAAGATTAAAACATGATTTCCATTGTTGCCACTTACCTATAATAGCCTCTACCAAAATCCTAAAAAAATTGTTCCAAAATAAGTTGTAGCGTACCAAAAAATTTTAAATAAATTAATTTTTGACCGGCCCATTTTTTGTGGCAAATTTCACTTACACGTAAATATATAAGTTTTTATTTAACAGATTCTTTGTTTTTTATTTTAGTTGTTTTCAAAAAAACATGAAATCAGAAATAATGAGTTAACTTTTGTTGAACCTAACTAATTTATTTATAACAATTAATGGCAAATTTGACCGAAATTTTTTTTTGCATTTGCAGATTTAATCCTCATTTTAGATAAAGTACGTCTTATACTGAACAAAAACAAAAAAGGTACAAAAATATAACATTAAATTTTTTATATTGCCTTTTATGCTAATTTATTTTATTTCTTATTTTGTTTTATTGTATATTCTCTTATTTCAAATTGGTTTATTATTATTTAAATGTAACTTAACTGAATGGGAAAGTTTCACGGTGTAATTAAACGAAAAAAAACATCCCAAAAACGTTTTTGATTTAAGTCAAAGCGGCAACCGGCCGTATGGATCAGCCGCAGTGCATAGGCCTGTTTTTGGTAAAAAAAATTACCCTATTTGTTTATAATTAATAGGAAAATTTTTTTGTAAATCCAACAATCTCTCCAAATATCAATATTTACTTTCTTGCACAAAAGCACGCCATCTTTGGACCAATTATGTAAGTGCTCTAAGCCACAAACCTACATAAGCGTACGCGCTACTCGGTGGAAGATTAAAACATGGTTTCCCATTGTTGCCACTTATCTATAATAGCCTCTACCAAAATCCTAAAAAATTGTTCCAAAATAATTTGTAGCGTACCAAAAAAACTTAAATAGAATTAATTTTTGACCGGCCCATTTTTTGTGGCAAATTTCACTTACACGTACATACACAGCTCTTTATTTAACAGATTCTCTGTTTTCTATTTTATTTGTTTTCAAAAAAACATGAAATCACAAATTATGAGTTAACTTTTGTTGAAACTAGCTAAATTTATTTATAACAATTATTGGCAAAATTTGCCCGAAAATGTTTTTGTATTGCAGATTTAATCCTCATTTTAGATAAAGTGCGTCTTATACTGAACAAAAAACAAAAAAAGTTACAAAAATATAACATTACATTTTTTATATTGCCTTTTATGCTAATTTATTTTATTTCTTATTTTATTTTATTATATATTCTCTTATTTCAAATTGGTTTATTATTATTTAAATGCAACTTGACTGAATCGGAAAGTTTCACGGTGATTATTAAACGAAACAAAAAAAAAACGTCCCAAAAACGTTTTTGATTTAAGTCAAAGCGGCAACCGGCATCATAGCGGCGGTATTGCATAGGAAGTATATTACCCACTATCTTTATATTAATACGCGAACAAAATTTCCATACAATCAATTGACAGGCTGCTTCGTATAGTTTGCGTATAGCCTGCGTATACTACGCTTAATTCGGAGTCACTGGTTCAGTCTTCGTTGTTATCTTTTCGGGCTTTTGCTGGTGGCTTTTTCGGAGGTTTCGTCAATGGTTTTACTTTTTTAGCTTTAGCCTTTTCTTTTTCCTGGATTTTTAGAATGCTTTCTTCCAACTGGTTCTTATAAGGTAATTTTGTTGTACTGTCGGTTTTGATTTTCTTCCTCTGCCATTAGCCGCTGGTTTTCTGATTTTTGGCAAAGGTGAAATCTGCCATGTTGGAACAGCTCCTTTACTTGTGGATACCACAGGTTCTGGAGAAGGGACTTGATTTATATTAGATACAAGTGTAATTGCTTGTTGTGCAGTATCCGGCAATATATAATCTGAAGTTACATTATCTGGCTCAGGACCTCCAGATTTATCGGCAGTTACGTGCTCATATAAAGATTCCGGACCAATGAAATCCGCGTCAGTAAAAATATTCCGATCGAACGGATATATACCAGTACACCTGCAACCATTAACTGCAACCTGGCCAGACTGAACTTTGAAATACGCTTTAGAAAAGAGACCAACCAAATCGTATTGTGTTACTTTTCGTCCATTTTCTCTCATAAAACGCTTCACTTCGTTGCTATAATAAGTCTTAAGTGGGCTCATAAAAGATCGGTCGAGAGGTTGCACTTTATGAGTGGAATGTGGGGGCAGTAATATTATAACCATTCCGTTTTCACGAGTTAAGTTGATTACTTCTATATTTCGGGTGTGACTGTGGTGTCTATCTTATATCAACATTATTGGTTCTTCCTTCGTAGGTTTTGTAAATTCAAGAAAGTGAAGGAACCATTTAGCGAATATGTCAGTTTGCACCCAACCCGATAAGTGGCACGAAGATTGCGAACCTGGGGCACATCCTTCATTAGATGAACATTGTGATTTTTTCTGGGAAAAATAAAGTATGGGGGCACAAAATTTCCAGATACGCTCATGCAACTTATCACTGTTATAAGTGACCCACGCTCGGCTGAAGTCATGGCCCCGATTTGCTTTTTACCTTTTTTTCCAAAAACTTTTGACACTATGGTTTGTACGATAGAAAGTCCTGTCTCATCCACATTAAAAATATGAGTAGGTGGAAATTGATACTTTTCAAGTTCTTGCTCAAGCAAGTCAAAATACCCCTTCACATTTTCTTTATTGAAACCTTTAGCTCTGTCAAACGAAGTTCCAGTGCGAGAACGGAGGCTTAACTTATCTTTGTGGCGTTTACAGAAAGCGTTTAACCAGTCTTTTCCAGCGGAACCATACAGAGTCGAAAATGGATTCTTAATGTTGTTCTATTTCGCTAACTGAAAAGCCAAAGAACGAACGTCTTCTCTTGTGAGACCCCAAAATCGAGACTCCATGTCAAGCAAATATTCAAATAGTTCTTTTTCCTGTTTTTCATTGAAGACTGGATTACGACCCAATTTCACACGAAATAACTCAGCTATGGACTTCTTACTTCGAACCATTCTTTGCAAGGTAGTATGTGGTACGCCAAATAATTTTGCCGCCGACAAAATTCCACAATCGCCTTTGCGCACGGCTCTTATTGCAGTAGTCATGTCACATTGATTCCACTTTCTGATTTGTCCTTTCTTCGGCATCTAAAACATTATAGAAAAAAGGATTTTTTGCTACTTCAAAGAAACCTACTATATATTTGGAGGATAATGTGGTATGTCGCATAGTTAGCATACGTAAAACCATATCAAAGTGATATGAATCGATTCGTATGGATCAGCCGCAGTACATAGGCCTATTTTTGTTAACAAATATTACTCTATTTGTTTATAATTAATAGAAAAAGTTGTTTGTAAATCTAACAATCTCTCCAAATATCGATATTTACTTTCTTGCACAAAAGCGCGCCATCTTTGGACCAATTATATAAGTGCTCTAAGACACAAACCTACATAAGCGTACGCGCTACACGGTGAAAGGTTAAAACATGGTTTCCTATTGTTGCCACTTACCTATAATAGCCTTTACCAAAATCCTATTTTTCCAAAATAATTTTTAGCGTACCAAAAAATCTTAAATAGAATTAATTTTTGACCGGCCCATTTTTTGTGGCAAATTTCTCTTACACGTAAATACATAAGTCTTTATTTAACAGATTCTTTGTTTTTTATTTTAGTTGTTTTAAAGAAAACATGAAATCACAAATAATGAGTTAACTTGTGTTGAAACTAACTAATTTATTTATAACAATTAATGGCAAATTTGCCAGAAAATGCTTTTGCATTTGCAGATTTAATCCTCATTTTAGATAAAGTACGTCTTATACTGAACAAAAAAAAAAAGTTAAAAAAATATAACATTAAATTTTTATATTGCCTTTTATGCAAATTTATTTTATTTCTTATTTTATTTTATTATATATTCTCTTATTTCAAATTGGTTTATTATTATTTAAATGCAACGTGACATCGGAAAGTTTCACGTTGTATATTAAACGAAACAAAAAAAAACGGCCCCAAAACATTTTTGATTTTAGTTCAAAGCGGCAACCGGCATCATAGCGGCCGTATTGTATAGGCAGTATATTACCCACTATCTATACATTAATACGCTAACAAAATTTCCATACAAGCAATTGACAGGCGGTTTCGCATAGTTAGCATACGTAAAATCCTATAAAAGTGATATGAATCGATTCGTATCGATCTGCCGCAGTGCATAGGCCTATTTTTGTTAACAAATATTACTCTGCTTGTTTATAATTAATAGAAAAAGTTTTTTGTAAATCCAACAATCTCTCCAAATATCAATATTTACTTTCTTGCACAAAAGCGCGCCATTTTTGGACCAATTATATAAGTGCTCTAAGACATAAACCTACATAAACGTACGCGCTACACGGTGAAAGACTGAAACGTAGTTTCCCGTTGTTGTAATTGGTTTATATGATTTTACGTATGCTAACTATACGAAACCGCCTGTCAATTGTTTGTATGGAAAATTTCTTAGCGTATTAATATATAGATAGTGGATAATATACTGCCTATGAAATACGGCCGCTATGATGCCAGTTGCCGCTTTGACTTAAATCAAAAACGTTTTTGGGACGTTTTTTTTTTCGTTTAATATACAACGTGAATCATTCCGATTCAGTCAAGTTGCATTTAAATAATAATAAACCAATTTGAAATAAGAGAATATATAATAAAATAAAATAAGAAATAAAATAAATTAGCTTAAAATGCAATATAAAAAATGTAATGTTATATTTTTGTAACTTTTTTTTTTTTTTGTTCAATATAAAGCGTACTTTATCTAAAATGACATTTCGGGCAAATTTGCCATTAATAATTATAAATAAATTAGTTAGTTTCAACAAAAGTTAACTCATTATGTTTTAAGGACGTTTTATTGTTTCGTTTGTCTTAGAGCACTTACTTTGGAAAAATAGGATTTTGGTAAAGGCTATTATAGGTAAGTGGCAACAATAGGAAACCATGTTTTAACCTTTCACCGTGTAGCGCGTACGCTTATGTAGGTTTGTGTCTTAGAGCACTTATATAATTGGTCCAAAGATGGCGCGCTTTTGTGCAAGAAAGTAAATATCGATATTTGTAGAGATTGTTTGATTTACAAACAACTTTTTCTATTAATTATAAACAAATAGATTAATATTTGTTAACAAAAATAGGCCTATACACTGCGGCTGATCCATACGAATCGATTCATATCACTTTTATATGATTTTACGTATGCTAAATATACGAAACCGCCTGTCAATTGATTGTATGGAAATTTTCTTAGCGTATTAATATATAGATAGTGGGCAATATACTGCCTATGAAATACGGCCGCTATGATGCCGGTTCCCGCTTTGACTTAAATCAAAAACGTTTTTGGGACGTTTTTTTTCGTTTAATTTACAACGTGAAACTTTCCGATTCAGTCAAGTTGCATTTAAATAATAATAAAGCAATTTGAAATAAGAGAATATATAATAAAATAAAATAAGAAATAAAATAAATTAGCTTAAAAGGCAATATAAAAAATGTAATGTTATATTTTTGTAACTTTTTTTTTTTGTTCAATATAAAACGTACTTTATCTAAAATGTCAATTCGGGCAAATTTGCCATTAATTATTATAAATAAATTAGTTAGTTTCAACAAAAGTTAAATCATTATTTGTGATTTCATGTTTTTTTGAAAACAACTAATTTAAAAAACAAAGAATCTGTTCAATAAAGCCTTATGTATTTACGTGTGAGTGAAATTTGCCACAAAAAATGGGCCGGTCAAAAATTAATTCTATTTAAGATATTTTGGTGCGCTACAAATTATTTTGGAACAATTTTTTAGGATTTTGGTAGAGGCTATTATAGGTAAGTGGCAACAATGGGAAACCATGTTTTAATCTTTCACCGTGTAGCGAGTACGCTTATGTAGGTTTATGTCTTAGAGCACTTACATTATATTGGTGCAAAGATGGCACGCTTTTGTGCAAGAAAGTAAATATCGATATTTGGATTTGTTGGATTTACAAAAAACTTTTTCTATTAATTATAAACAAATAGAGTAATATTTGTCAACAAAAATAGACCTAGGCACGGCGGCTGATCCATACGAATCGATTCATATCACTTTTATATGATTTTACGTATGCTAACTATACGAAACCGCCTGTCAATTGATTGTATGGAAATTTTGTTATCGTATTAATATAGAGATTGATCTAAAAAATTTATTTTTCAGGTTGTAAGTGGTATTGAACCAATGGAATTGGAAAATATGTCTTGTAATATCAGTGATAAACAAGAACGAGAATTATCTACAGATGTTAAATATTTATATCAAATGGCCAAAGCAATTTCAAATGGCGCTGTTTGAGTTGATTTAGCTAACATAAAACCAGGACCAGTTGTATATTCTCGATGTCTAACAGTGTTGCCAGGAAAACAATTTTTTTGGGGCTAGAATCTAGAAAAAAGGGATAGAAAGAGCTAAATTTCTTCAGGAAAATCCAAAATCCGTGGCCAAAAGAGCTAAAATTATATGTATATTTTTCAATGTTAGTTTTCACATTTATTTCACATCAAATTTAAACAAAGTTATAAAAAAGTACAGTAAACTCACAAAAAAAAAATAAATAAGGTACAATAGAGGTACATAAATAATACTGTTTTTATAGTTCATTTTATATTTTTTAACAGCAAAAAACGTTTTATTTTTTAACTTTTATTTTGCCATTTGGTGGTAAGGTATCGCGCGATATTTAACTTTATGTTGGGACGAGATATATATGAAGCCTTAGACTTCAAAATCTATGATTTGGTCCTAAGAAGATGAATTATTATTATTGCTACATTCATAAATATTTTTTGTGTTCATTAATTTTAAGAGATCGTTGTTTATTTCAAATTCATGACAGCATTTATTCAGCCGTTTATGACCACTTCGTATTGTCAGAAGCGAATTCAACATAACTAAATTCATTTTGTTTCGGTGTTTGCTTTTAATTAAACTCATGTTTGAAAACGTTCTTTCAACTTCAGAATTACTTATTTGCAGCAAAACAAATGTAAGCACAAAATCGACAAGCTCTTCGAAAGGGTTTTCATTTAATGCGTTCTTAAACTCTTTACTTAACCTCAAACCAAAAACGTAAAGTTGAAATCACATTTTTCCAATTTTGGAATTTTTGCATTTCTAACCTAGTTACTTCATCAGTTGTTTTTTCATTTGTTAAATATGAAAACAATTGAGGTTTCACAATTCTCAATGTGTTTTCAACTGAAAAGAAATCTATTTTTCTAATCGTTTCTATATTTTGCGGCAAGCGTTGCCTCAATTGCTCTATTAATTTAATTATGAAGTCGCGACATATAATATATACATATTACGTAACTTTCTTTTAATAAATTCGTCTATATAATTATCTTCTTTTTTAATTCGTATATATTCTTCAAAGGTATAATGAAAACAAGGTACGGGAGACAAAAATCTATTATAATCTGAAGTTAAACTGAAGAAACTTTTAGAAGGTGACACTATGCTATTGCACAAGCTGGAAAACAAATGTACAACCTCATGACACATCGATTAAAGTTTTTGTTATCAGTTGAGTACCGAGTTACAACATCATATATAACGAAACAAATAAAATAAAACTTTACACATAAAACACATTACAAATTTCACAATACGTATTGCCGAAATAGATTTGGAGCCAAAAAGGCGCAAACATTTTAAAAAGGGCCTAAAAAAGAGCTAGGAGCTAAACCGGAATTTTTGGAGCTAAACGCAAAAAAGGGCAAGATCTAGCTCGAAAAGCACCAAAATGGCAACACTAATGTCTAGCCAAAGCAAGCAGGGTATTACGTCTATATACAACAACTAATACAGCATCGGAAAATTTTAAAACTATAGCAGTTTATATTATTAGAATTTATGTCCCACTGTATTTTAATGTAAAATACTGTAAATCTGTTGTATACGGCAGTGTACTTTTACCAAAGTTTATTCGGTGGACACGATACCTACCACGTAATTTACTTAATATTGTAGATGGTGTAATTCAAATAATTCATATTACGCTCATCCAGAAAACATTTTATTAACAATGTCATTTGATGATATAAAAGCCATACGTGATAGAGCTATGAAAAAAATTATATACCATCGAGAAAAAATACTTGATCCAACTAAACTCAGAGTTTACAAAACATATAATATCAATTTTAATGCTTCAGATTATACTGATATGATTGATCTGAATGACGATAATTTACTATATGAACCGGCATTCACAAGAAATATTCCATACGATCACTTGGTACAATTCTTAGGTTATGATGAGCCAACACCAGATGATCCTTATATTCCAATGCATATAAGTACAAGGAACACAAAGATATGTACAGTTTTAACATCTGTTTCCAAACGTGTTATAGAAAAAAAGTGAAGGTGCTATGGCTGTTACAGCAGAAAGTCGTGAAAAACAACCACGAATGGAGAGCAAAAAAGATTTTTAAAAATAATAACATAACATTACTTTTATTTTAAAAAATACGTTAAAATGGTCAATTCTAAGTAAAAAATATTTTTTTAAATAAATTACATTAAAATTATAAAAATTGTGTTTTTTTGCTTATTACTTGAAAATGTAGGTTTTTTTTTTGAAATTTTGTTTCTACTATAACGATCGAAGAAAGAAAAACTGTCTGAATGACAGTTATTGGAGATGTTCTGAACTTATTTTAGCTGTAAAGAAAACAAAAATGTTCCATAAGAAATTTGTTAAAAATGATAATATAGTAGTTAAAAGTTCATTTTAGGTTAATTTCTCATAATTTAAGCCTGATATCTCTAATAAAATTCAAAAACACTATATATATTAATACAGATTCTGAAATGCACGTAAAATACATTTAAAGTAGGTTAAGTTAGTTTGAACTGGCCGGTCCGTGAGGACCTCACATAGACTGATTGAGTCCGTAGTGTTACCAGAAGTTTTTTTTAACGACCAAACTGAAAAACCCTATCAAAAACCAGGACCTATGTTATAAAATAACTCCGTCCTCTTGGCAAATACTAGAAGCTTCCTAGGAATTAAGCCACTTGCTGCTTCTAGATCTGACAGCTGTATTACTCCTAATAGCTGGAGTATTAACCTATTAAGTGCAGGGCACGAGCACAGAACGTGCTCGATCGTGCCCTCCTCCAACCCGCACTTCCTACATATGCTATCACTGACCAAGCCTAATTTAAAGGCATGTGACGCCAGAAGGCAGTGTCCAGTGAGAATACCCGTCATGAGTCTACAGTCCTCTCTTTTCAATGATAGAAGCAACTGTGTTAGTCTAAGGTTGTAAGATCTACACATAATCTTCGACACTTTACAGCCCCGCGCTTGAACCCCCGCCTTTCCCGCTTGGTCGATCATGTGCACCTCTCGCCTTCGCTTAATCTCGCCCAATCTAATTGGAACGTCTACGGAGCAAGCTTCAAGGGATGCACCCTTTTTTGCTAGTTCATCCGCTTTCATTACCATCTACCCTGTAACCATATGCCCTGTAACCCAATATAGATATAAGCTTCTCCCTGTCCCGATTCTCTCCAGAGACTGCTTACACTCTAACACGCATTTAGATGCTGTGCTATGCGAGGTTATTGCCTTAATTTCTGCTTGACTGTCAATATAAAAGTTAACACGATTGCAGCTTAAGCCAATCTCTTCCAGGGTTTCAACTGCTTTGGTTGCGGCTAACATTTCCGCCTGGAAAACGCTACAGTAATCCGGCAGCCTGTAGGATCTGCTTATTTCCGGATCAGTGCAGTATACCGCAGACCCTACTCCTTCCACTACTTTGGAACCATCGTTGTACACATGTATCGCCTCGTCCGCCATTTGCGCACCCTTGCGCCAACCGTCCACCTCTATTGTGGCCTTAAGATCTCCCTCGAAGCGCAGATAGGGAATCAGGTAGTCTGTTCGTCTTGTGATTGATGACGCTATACTACTATGGCCATATGGTCGGCGCTCAAGCTGCCCCGAAGCACCGAGCCTGGTTGCGGTCGTTAATGTTTTGTTCTTTGCTACCAGGTCTACAGGTGGAATGTGCAGAATAGCATACAGTGCGTCGAGGTTCTTTTTAGGGCTCCCGTAATCCTAAGCATCGATAGCCTACATACTCCTCTAATTTTTTGAGGTATGTTGTTTTTTGTGTTGCTTTCCACTAAACAAGAACTTCATAGTATTGAATAGGGCTTACAATCGCTGTAAAACCCCATTGAGAAAGAGAGGGCGATATGCCTCACGTACACCCCAGCATTCTTTTACATGCATAGAGTGCCGTTGATTGCCTGAGCAGTTGGTTGATGACCAGCGTCCACAGCAGAGGTGATAGCACCCCTCCCTGCGGCGTGCCCCTGTCCACTGATTTTATGGCCTCGTACAATCCCTATTGCGATCTTTCTGCAATTTAACATGCAGCCGATCCATCTGATTAAGGCAAGGTGTACTTTAATGTAATTAAGACCATCGATAATCGCCCATTTCATTATTGAAAGCCGCGGCAATGTTTAAGAAGACTCCTAGAGCATAATCCTTATACTCCAGGGATTTCTCTATGCTTACTACCACGCTATGCAATGCGGGTCTACCGACTTGCCTTTGGTGTACGCATGCTGTGTTGTGGAGAGCAGCTTTTCATCCACGTTGGACTTTATGTACACATCTATCTGCCTCTGAGAGGTTTTGAGCAGAAATGATGTTAGGCTAACGGGTCTATAGTCTTTAGGGTACACTTGACCGATCCTCCCCGCCTTTGGTAGCAAAGCTACACGAGCAGTTCTCCAAGAGTGCGGTACATGATTCAAGGACTTTTTTCAACCGTGCTGTTTCGCTGGAGCACTCTGTGTCCGTACAGAAACTTCTCCATGAGTTTCTCTTCGCCCTGGTAATTTCACGCTTGTAGATCCTCAGTAGATCCCTGTACTCGTCCCGACACGCGTCGCTTTTCGCGGTCTTTGCGAGCTTAAACATTTCTTTTACCTGTCTTCTTAGAAGGCTAAGCTCATAGCTCCACCATGGCGGCTTTGCTTTTCCTCTGAATCTTTTTAGAGGGCAAGCTTTTTATGCGCAGTCATAAGCGTCCTTGTTAGGAATTCATTCGAATCCTCCAGTTCCTCTACATTAGCAACCTCTTTGGGTTGTCCCAGTTTTGTTTCTACATGTTTCTGGAATTTAGTCCAGTTCGTTGACCTAGGGTTTCTAAAGGTTCTTCCCTTCTCTACCCTCTTTAGGGGGATGCTGAAGCTAATATACGCATGGTCGGAGAAGGATGGTCTATCAAAAACCATCCAATCATACCTTGATATATCATGCTCGGAGCTCAATGTAATATCCAGAACTTTACTGGATGTTGGACCAATGTATGTAGGAACATTTCCCCTGTTGGCTATCTGCAAATTGGTTTGCAGGATGTAACAAAATAGAGATTCGCCTCTCTCGTTTGTATCTGCTCCTCCCTACGCATTGTGGTGCGCATTTGCATCTGCGCCTATGACCAACCGCCATTGCGCCCTTCCTCCTGTACTAGCCTTTTGCACTCCATCGGTGGAATTTCGGCAGCGTGGGCCATGTAGCAGGACGCCAGGATAAATGCCTGCTTATTCTTTTGCTGAACGGCCACCGCTACGAGATCCTCAGTGGTGTAATTAGGCAGCATATATGAATGCAGCTGTTTCCTTACCACTACTACAGCTTGCACCCGTCCTTACGTTTGCGCGTAGTAAACGCCAAACCCGCCCGCGCTAAGTCCAGAAACCTTTCCTCCCGATGAGAGCCACAGCTCCTGGATCAGCGCCACGTCAAACGAACCCTCCTCAAAGGTTAGGAGGAGTTCGCTCGACGCCACTTTACTGTGTTGGAGGTTTATCTGTAGGACTCGCAGCACCATTTGGCTGTTTGTCCCCCTCCAGCACCTTCGTCTTGACGTCGTCGTCCCCCCCCCCCCCTTGTCCTTTTGGTTTAGAGTATTCGAGGCCCCCTTCAGCCTCTCGTGACTGTTGTGTCGGGTGTTCCTCTGTGCGAGTCACAGCACCATTTAGGGGTTGGTCCTCTTCTAGCACGTTCGTGGTGACGTCGGGGACCTCCACCTGTCTTTTTTTCCTTAGGCTTTTGAGATCCTTTTCGACCTCGCCCACCCCTAGCGTGCTAGGGTTTTTATTCTCGGGACTTCTTTTCCTGAGTCGCATGTAAATTTTGCCAGTGCCAAAGGACATTTTGAAAAGCTGCGTGTACAAAATATCCTCCGCCTGCTTATTTATTTGGAAGATGTGGAACTGACCATCCTCGGTAGGCCGAGATACAGTAAGTACCTTCCAATTCTGTGTCGGTATGTTCGGATTCTGATTCTGCAGAAGTCGCAGGGTATCCTCCGACTTCATCACGAATGTTATCTATACCTTAACTTTTGGTACCGTGGGGATTTGCGCCTTATCCACCACCTCAAACCGCGCTTTCGTGCCTTGCCTTTGGAGGTTTGGAACCACTTCCTCCAGCCACCGCAAGCTCGCGATGTTATCGCACGCTATCATCTTCACACCATTATACCATCCCCCCGAATCAAAGGTTGGAAGGGGTTACTTGGTTGTTCCCGCATCATCTTAAGCATTAAGCTAATAAGCTCCCTTTCTACAGATCTCCACCTTTCAGTAGTAATTTTTCCGAAAGGACTGCTATGATCAACCAGCGCCACATCTTCTCGGGAAAAGCAGGAGTCTTAATGTTATCTCCCTTTGGCACCTCCGAGAAAGCTGGAGTCTTAGCGTTATCTCCCTTTGGCTTATCTCCTACTTCCGTAGTTGGAACTTCCCTCTGACTTGCAGCTTTCGTGGTAGTTGCTACCTTGCTATTGGAGCCCATCTGTCTTACAGCTTTGGACCTGCTTGTCTTGTCTATGCGACTGCCCTGGCTCGCGGTTCTATGACTGGGTCCTTTCTGTCTCTTTAAATCAGACTTGTCGCCTTCCGCCGAACGCTGCCTCTTCATTCTGCCATTCAACGCTTCTTCCTCCTCGTACCGGTTGCAGAAGCAGCAAACCTTTTGAACTGCCTTCGACCTACTTCTGCCGCTTCATTGGCCCATTTCAAACGCTCGATCTCCACTTCTGTTGGGTCGACCACTGCTCCCAAGCGTTGTACAATTCTTAGTGCTGCACGGTACCGCGAGAGAGCTCTTTTACTTCCTCTGCTCCGTACCCTTCTCCACTCTTCTACTCCGTTTTCATTTGTGTGCTTCTCCAAAACGGAGTTCAGTGAGTCAGCACTACTCTGGCTCCCCGAGTCCGACGCATCGCTGAATTCATATTTGTCGTCCTTGGATTGCGACTCAGTCCTCCTCTTTACATCGTCCTTATTACAATCAGGCAATGAGTCGTTTATCTTGGTCGTACGACCACCTGCCCGACAGGGCGGGCTCAGCGGTCCAGTATTATATACGGGGAAAGAACCGTCCGCCACAGCAGCGCCCCTTACTGTGGTAAGGTCATAAATACTTCCCGAGGTGGCCCGGTATCGGGAAGGCTCCGTTCGAATACAGTCGAATTTATCCCCTGGCTGCAAATCGCCCAATAGGCCCAGTCCGCATAACACCCTGGATTAGGGGGTTTTAAGTCCAATATGATATTTTTCCTATAATTCTATCAGAAGCTATGTAGATTTTTTGGCCAAACCTTACATTCATTGGCAAAATATCTATTTTGCAAAAGCGGGGAACTCGAAATCGAACTTAGAGCAATATTCAGCAATTTTTCTTAGAATCATCTGTAGATTACGCTTTTGCTATACTCCTGATGGAAAAAAAATTTGGCACGCTCTAATGTACATACATACACTAAAAAAAATTATCATTGAACGTTTGTATGATTTAATCGGGGATTGCCCGTATTGCGTTTTTAAATGTATGAAAACATTTATTTGAATCAATTTTTTTTTTTTTTTGTTTAATTTATTAAATACATTATAAAATTATCATTGAACTGTAACAATAATCTGTGAATACTATTCAGAACAGAACAAAGCGAAAAGAGTTGGCATTACCATATTGAGTAAACGAAAAGTGGAACTACACGAAAACGGAATTGTCAATAATAATAATAATAAACCAAACGGATTAGTACCCTCCAAAGCCCG
The DNA here is from genome assembly GCF_040869045.1 of Eurosta solidaginis. Taxonomy (NCBI): domain Eukaryota; kingdom Metazoa; phylum Arthropoda; class Insecta; order Diptera; family Tephritidae; genus Eurosta; species Eurosta solidaginis. The sequence goes on along the minus strand of NC_090324.1, from coordinate 66,420,911 downwards.
CCCAACCGACACGAGGGGCGCATCCGCATGACGCACGGATTTGTTTTTGTTTTTGCCGAGTTCTTGATAGGCGGAGGTTTGTTAAACGTCGAGATCTAAAGCTGCTCAGCTACAGAATAAAAATCATCAGCTGAGTATTATATACATAACAGTAGAAAATTATACATATAGTAAATTGTTAAATAAGTTAACGATTTAGCATATAAAGTTTTTTATTTTTATTTTTTTACGAGTTAAGATAGGATAGGACAGTTTTCCTTATAGTAAAAAGTGATTCCTTTATATCAAATGAATTCGAGTGAGAGTTAAAATCATAACACAAACACCGGAAAGGTCCATTTAATTCGAAATTAGTTCTACACTGCCTCAAAAGAAAAGGTTTGTAATGTCTTGACGCTCGTGATGGGACATTGAAGTTTACTTCGTTCAAAAGAAAGGGGCTAGAAATTAGTCCATTCAGTAGTTTAACCATAAATAATACGCCTAGCATTTCTCTACGGCTAGCGAGAGTTGGAAGATTGATAAGCCTTAACCGACTAGTATAAGGTGGAAGATTATATGCAGAGTCCCAATGAAAATTCTTTAAAGAAAAAAGTAAAAATTGCTTCTGTATTGACTCAAGCCTATCTGCATGAACTTGATATCGTGGATTCCAGACTACTGATCCATATTCTAGTATCGGTCTAACTAATGTGGTAAAAAGGGATTTGGTTACATAAGGGTCACTAAATTCTTTAGACCATCTCTTCACGAATGATAGAATACCTCTAGCCTTATTGGCAATAGTCATAATATGAAGGTTGAAACTAAGTTTAGCATCCATCGTGACTCCCAAGTCAACAAAATAATTTACTGATGCAAGACAAACTTTATCAATTACGTAAGAGGCTGCTGGCAAAGATCTCCGAGAGAGGCACATGAACTTACATTTATTGATGTTCGGCGGCATTGAATTCGCGTGCACCAAGCAACTAAGCAGTTTAAATCCGCTTGAAGCAATGGACGTTCTTCAATAACTCATAAGAACTTAAAAGTTTTACATCATCAGCATACATTAAAATTTTGGAATATTTTATTATGGTACAGATATCATTAATAAATATCAAGAACAGAATTGGACCGAGATGACTGCCCTGTGGGTCGCCAGAGGGAACATTAATGGCCTCTAAAAGAGTATTTTTAAAAATTACTTGTTGCGTTCTACCGCAGAGATAAGAAGATATCCTCTGAGTGAGACCTGGTTGGAAACCAAGTCGATCCAGCTTGTGGATAAGCAATGAATGGGAAACTTTGTCAAATGCTTTACTGAAATCAGTGTAAATAACATCGGTGTGAAGATTTTCTCTAAATCCATTAGAAACATGCGTTGTGAATTCAAGTAGGTTGGTAATGGTAGATTTGCCTCTACAGAATCGATGTTGAGAGTCTGCAATCAATGCAGAAATGGAAAATGTTAGCTGATTAGCTTCAAACACCTTTGGGATGGCAGACAATTTTGCAATTCATCGATAATTTTCTACACATGACCTACTGCCGTTTTTGTGGAGGTGTATTAGAAAAGATTCCTTCCAAGCAGAAGGAAAAACTCCATGTTTTAGGGACATGTTGAATAAATCAGTTAGGGGCAGATAAATGTGTTCTGCACATCTTTTGAGAAAACATGTGGGAATTAGATCAGGACCGTATTTATAAGATTCCTTCAAAGAAGTTAAATATGTTAGAACCTCTTCTGGAGATATTGGTGGAATATTAATTGCGTTAAGTGAGTCAAGTTGATACGGGTATTCACTAGACAAAGAAATTAATTTAGCGGAATAGTTAGATTTGAAAAATTGTGCAAATAAGTTTAGCAATATCTTGATCGTCGCTAAAGAAATCATCACGGTATTTCATACCAGAAGGAAAGCTTTTAACTCTACGTTTAGAGTTCACGAAATCATAGAAAGCTTGCGGATTGCAAGTTATTTTTTTTTTATCGCACAGAGATAGGTATTGTAACACTTTTTATTTAATTCAAAATATTTATGACCCAATATAGAGTACTTCAAGTAGTCCGAGTGTGAACCCGTCTTCTTGTACAGCTTGAAGGAATGCGATTTTTTGTTTTTTTAAAGATTTCAGTTCTTTGGTGTACCATATTTGGACTAGTTCAGTGGAAACACGTTTATGCTTAGGTACATGTCTTTCCAGAATAGCGTGAATGATGGCATTGAAGTCAGAAACGTCTTTGTCAATATCTGCACAGTATTTGGGCCAAACTATTGTAGATAAAATTTGGTTGAGGTTATTAAAATTAGGCTTCGCGAATTCGAATCTAAAACTAGAGTCGTTTTCTGTGGTAGTGCAACTCCGAGAACTTTCTTCCAATTCGTAAACTATTTCCAGGGAAGGAAGGTAAGGGTCCTCAGGTACAGTAAGAGGTTCACCCCTCCTAAGAATGGATTTTGATGTATCATCAACAAATACCAGATCAAGTACCCTCCCGAACATGTTTGGAACTATATTTATCTGTCTTAGGCAAAGTTCAGTTATTTCAGCTAAAAAGTCGATGCTGGACAATTTTGAAGAAACCGGTACAATACCATGGTCGGATGTGGTCCATGATACGTGCGGAAGATTAAAGTCATCCAAGACAATTATCGAGTCAATAGGCTTCAACATTGAACTGATATCTTTCAGTAACGAAATATGGTTCATATACACCGAGGGATCTGAAGGCGGTGGGATATAGCAAATGGCAATATAGGTATAACCTATTCCCAGCTGGGTTCTAATGCACTTAATTTCCGTAGCTTCAATAACAGGTAAATTTACCTCAGCGGAAGATATAGAAGAATGTACCGCGAGCAAAACTCCACCTCCAACTCTGTTCAAGCGGTCATTTCTATATATTTGGTAATCATTGCAAAGAATCTCCGAATTAAAAATATGAGGCTTTAACCAAGTTTCAGTAAAAGTGATGATATTGTAATTAAAGTTAAATGATCTCAAGTATAGTTCAGTTAGTTTTGTGTTTAGGCCTCTTACATTTTGAAACAACAATATTCAGTAAACAGTTGTAGGCGGAACAAAACGAAAACGGAATATGAATATTAACATATTCAGTGAACCAATGTGGAACGAAATGAATGTGGAAATTAGTTGAAGAATTTTAAAAAAGAAAGTCAGCTACTGAAATCAATAATGTTCGTCAACTTAATTGCAACAGGGAAGTCAACTATTGAATGTAACTATTCAGCACTGAACATTAACAAGAATGAAACAACATAACACCAGTGGAAGTAATAATAATTACAGCATTGGGTATAGCACACAGTGTGCGAAACATGTAGTTTAGCAAATATAAAATAAATTTTTCTTGAATAAAATTTTTTTTATTTACATTATTTACACTTCATTATACACATTTTTAAAGTACCACCACACACATATACTCATTACATGTTTACACACTACCTTCTACTAATATAATAACATTTATTTAAATATTTAACAATAAAATATTGAAATAAAAAACAAGTAAGGAAGGCTAAGTTCGGGTGTAACCGAACATTACATACTCAGCTGAAAGCTCTGGAGACAAAATAAGGGAAAATTATCATGTAGGAAAATGAACCTAGGGTAACCCTGGAATGTGTTTGTATGACATGGGTATCAAATGGAAGGTATTAAAAGATTATTTTAAAAGGGAGTGGGCCATAGTTCTATAGGTGGACGCCATTTCGGGATGTCGCCATAAAGGTGTAACAGGGGTGACTATAGAATGTGTTTCTATGATACGGGTATCAAATGAAAGGTGGTAATGAATATTTTAAAAGGGAGTGATCCTTAGTTCTACAGGTGGACGCCTTTTTGAGATATCGTTATAAAGGTGGACCAGGGGTGACTCTAGAATGCGTTTGTACGATATGGGGATCAAATGAAAGGTGTTAATGAGTTTTTTAAAAGGGAGTGGTCCTTAGTTCTATAGGTGGACGCCTTTTCGAGATATCGCAATAAAGGTGGACCAACAGTGACTCTAGAATGTGTTTGTACGATATGGTATCAAATAAAAGGTGTTAATAAGTGTTTAGGCCAGTGGCCTAATTAATTTCCTACCGGGTAGCCGTCCTCGACTTAACTATTTTTTCGTTTGTCAGTAAGCAACGGCTAACTTCCAATCGTCCTCTTGATCCAGCATTTTTTTTCGTTAAGAGAGAAAATTCGGGGTTCGGTGGCGATTTGGAAGTTGCCGTCGGCTCTGATTGAGTTTGCCTGCCAACGAATCACCAACTGATCCAGCGTTCGATTTTGGAGCATTTCATAAAACCAAAACGTAAGTTCCTGCAATCCTTTCATTGTGATATTTTATTAATTGACGAAATAAAGACATATTGTAATTATTATACATATTTCTATGTATAAATACTAATTATCTTGTTTTTATTTCTTTTCGCAAAACACAATTGGTTTCATTCCCGCCAATTGTGTTCATGGTCCTTCGTAGCCGTTCTACGAAAAGGCAATATTTTCTACAAGAGCTTTGATATCAAAGAAGGAACACTTATGCCAACAGGTGCCGAATATACAAAGTACATACATATCCATCCTACTCCCACATTCACAAAAAAAAAGAGAATAATCAAATACGGGTGAGTGTTTCTGTGCAAAATTCAAATTCAATAAGAAAACTAAAATAACCATATTAAAAGTGATTTTCGCGGAGTTTAACAAAAAAAAAAAAATTTATTATAATAATAATTATTTCGATTCTGCGCGAGTAATTTTGCATTTTTTTTCTTGCTTTTCCAATACTTGGAAAACTCTTCGGCTCGCTCCATCTTTGTATTGTCCGTCCGAACGGAAATAAACAAAACAAAAAGTGATAAATTAATTATTGTGCAGTGAGTTCTTTAAATTTTTTTTTGTCGAAATTAATCTTTTTAAATACGTAAACATGTGTCCACATTGGGAATTTCCTTGCATTTTTACCGTCATTCTTCAAATTGCTATTATTTTTGTTCATCGGTGGCAAAAATATACGGCCAAAATTGCCCATTGGACACTGTTTTTTTTTCCTTTAAATTAATCACAACACAGCACTGCACTATAAATTCAATTTAAATAATTAATTATCACATAATTTGTGTGAATACAAAATCACTCGCGCCGCGTTTATTTCAATAATTATAATCGTTTTAATTTATAAACATTGTAATAATAGCGATTTGCGATCGCATTATTAAAAACAAGTGCAAGAAAAGCATAATAAAATAAAACACAAAACACGGCAAATTCTGCGTATCTACATGCATTATAGTGGTGGGTGGTGAGCAACTACAAAGGAGTGCAAATCCCGAAATTAGTACTGCGAATCCCGAAACCTCAAAAAGGAAGCTTTAAATATTCATTTTTATCGGTATTTATTTTAAATAAAGTGTGCATTATTTTTCAAATAATTTGTGATCATTTTTGAAATAATAAATAAATATTTTTGTACATAAATTTCGAGTTTTCTCTTTTTTCTGCTCACTTATTTAGTTGTATTGTACTAATATTTCTGGGTCATAGTTCTATAGGTAGACGCCATTTCGGGATGTCGCCATGAAAGTGAACCGGGGGTGACTATAGAATGTGTTTGTATGATACGGGTATCAAATGAAAGGTGGTAATGAGTATTTTAAAAGGGAGTGATCCTTAGTTCTACAAGTGGACGCCTTTTTGAGATATCGTTATAAAGGTGGACCAGGGGTGACTCTGGAATGCGTTTGTACGATATGGGGATCAAATGAAAGGTGTTAATGAGTATTTTAAAAGGGAGTGGTCCTTAGTTCTATAGGTGGACGCCTTTTCGAGATATCGCAATAAAGGTGGACCAACAGTGACTCTAGAATGTGTTTGTACGATATGGTATCAAATAAAAGGTGTTAATAAGTGTTTAGGCCAGTGGCCTAATTAATTTCCTACCGGGTAGCCGTCCTCGACTTAACTATTTTTTCGTTTGTCAGCAAGCAACGGCTAACTTCCAATCGTTCTCTTGATCCAGCATTTTCTTTCGTTAAGAGAGAAAATTCGGGGTTCGGTGGCGATTTGGAAGTTGCCGTCGGCTCTGATTTAGTTTGCCTGCCAACAAATCACCAACTGATCCAGCGTTCGATTTTGGAGCATTTCATAAAACCAAAACGTAAGTTCCTGCAATCCTTTCATTGTGATATTTTATTAATTGACGAAATAAAGACATATTGTAATTATTATACATATTTCTATCTATAAATACTAATTATCTTGTTTTTATTTATTTTCGCAAAACACAATTCGTTTCATTCCCGCCAATTGTGTTCATGGTCCTTCGTAGCCGTTCTACGAACAAGCAATATTTCCTACAAGAGCTGTGATATCAAAGAAGGAACACTTAAGCCAACAGGTGCCGAATATACAAAGTACATACATATCCATCCTACTCCCACATTCACAAAAAAAAAAGAGAATAATCAAATACGGGTGAGTTTTTCTGTGCAAAATTCAAATTCAATAAGAAAACTAAAATAACCATATTAAAAGTGATTTTCGCGGAGTTTAACAAAAAAAAAAAAAATTGTATTATAATAATAATTTTTTAGATTCTGCGCGAGTAATTTTGCATTTTTTTCTTGTTTTTCCAATACTTGGAAAACTCTTCGGCTCGCTCGATCTTTGTATTGTCCGTCCGAACGGACATAAACAAAACAAAAAGTGATAAATTAATTATTGTGCAGTGAGTTCTTTAGAAATTCTTTTTTCGAAATTAATCTTTTTAAATACGTAAACAAGAGTCCAAATTGGGAATTTCCTTGCATTTTTACCGTCCGTCTTCAAATTGCTATTATTTTTGTTCATCGGTGACACAAATATACGGCCAAAATTGCCCATTGGACACTGTTTTTTTTTTTTCTTTAAATTAATCACAACACAGTACTGCACTATAAATTCAATTTAAATAATTAATTATCACATAATTTGTGTGAATACAAAATCACTCGCGCCGCGTTTATTTCAATAATTATAATCGTTTTAATTTATAAACATTGTAATAATAGCGATTTGCGATCGTATTATTAAAAACAAGTGCAAGAAAAGCATAATAAAAGAAAACACAAAACACGGCAAATTCTGCGTATCTACATGCATTATAGTGGTGGGTGGTGAGCAACTACAAAGGAGTGCCAATCCCGAAATTAGTACTGCGAATCCCGAAACCTCAAAAAGGAAGCTTTAAATATACATTTTTATCGGTATTTATTTTAAATAAAGTGTTCAATTATTTTTCAAATAATTTGTGATCATTTTTGAAATAATAAATACATATTTTTGTACATAAATTTCCAGTTTTTATCTTTTTTCTGCTCACTTATTTAGTTGTATTGTACTAATATTTCTCGATTTTGGTGAGTTATTTCGGGATTTTGGTTGGTGTTCTTACTGAAATTTACAAAAAGTTTACGATACCTGTAGGCTACTTGAGTTTTACGCCAGTTTTAATAATTTTGGATTTTAAAAACACTTTAGCACTACGTGCGTTTTTCGGATTTCGTCCAAGTTTTTGATAATCCAAAGTAAATTTTTTCATCCAACAAACTAATAAAAAATGGCAAGTTTCAACCAATTAGTTGAGTCTTTGATAGACCTCGAGGCGGACTTTCGTGAATTCGAAAACCCCAATCAAACAGTCATCGAAACCCAAAGGTAGGAGGCTAAAAAGCTGTGGGGCAAAATAAAACGCAGCTATAGTTAGTTTCAAGGGTCAGATGCTGGAGCGAAGAAAAAGTATAAGTTAGCGTACTTATATGAAGTGCATAGAGTTGATAGGTGACCTAGCTACAAAGCAAAAAGATAAAGCCTCTGAAAAATCAAGCGACGACTCGGTTAGGGAACGCAATATTAGGCTTCCGCCTTGTGATACCGAAGTTTTTAAGGGAGATTATTTGTCATGGCCAACATTCCGTTTCTTATTCACGGCCATTTACATAAAGAATGAGGGGCTCGCCTTAGTAGAAAAATTATGCCATTTAATAAAAAAAACTGAGGGCGAAGCAAGAGAAGTAGTAAGCAAATGTCCCCTTACAAATGAAGGTTTCGAAATCGCGTGGAAAAACCTGACCGATAGTTATGAGAATAAACGAATTCTAGTTAATAGCCAATTGAAGATCCTCTTCAACCTCCCCCCCGTAGGAACTGAATCTGTGTGTGAAACTGCAATCAAACAACTTCAGCGGGGAATAAATAATTGCATTTCGGCACTCCAGATTCATAAAGTTGACATATCAAATTGGGATGCGATCATTACGTACCTCTGCGCCACGAAACTTCCGGAAGCGGGGAATAAATAATTGCATTTCGGCACTCTAGATTCATAACGTTGACATATCAAATTGGGATGCGATCATTACGTACCTCTGCTCCACGAAACTTCCGGAAGCTGCGCTTTCCTTGTGGGAGCAATCGGTTCAAGATAAAACCGACAGTCCAAAATGGAGTGATATGGACAAGTTTTAACAAGTCGGTTCCAGACTTTGGAAACTGTTTTTGACTTGCGAAGCTCTCAGCCGACCAAATCTCAACCCTTCAAAGCACATAACGAGGGGAACAGCAAAAAATTGAACACTTTTCAGGCAAGCGTATCAAATGCGAAATGCAAACTCTGCAGTCGTGACGCTCACCACGTTCGATCCTGCTCACGCTTCATAAAGATGACTCCGTCTTATCGCAGTAAGCACGTGAGAAGGAACAATTTGTGTCTGAACTGTTTGTCTTCCGGACAAGGTGTGGCGAAATTCAACAGCGCCTACAACTGTTCAACTTGCCATGCACGACATCATACTCTCCTGCATTTGAACCCAGCCTTAATAGACTCCGGCTCCGAGTGTTCATTTATTACGGAACGGCTTCGCCGACGTATTGGGCTTCCAGTCAAAAAAGTGAACGCTACAGTGTCAGGTATCAACAATACGGTGTCCGCTCATTCCACCCTAGCCTGCCGTATCCATATAGGTTCACCCCTTGATACAACGGTATCCATCAGCACTACGGCTTTAGTGTTACCTCAATTGACAGCCAATCTGCCAACCGTCGATATTGACCCGGCTATCCAACGAAACTTCCCGGGAATTAAACTAGCAGACAGCAGATTCTTTGCGAACGAACGAGTTGATCTTGTGCTTGGAGGAGACGTCTATCCGCAAATCATGTTGGATGGGATTCGGAAGGACTTTACGAGTAATCTTCTCGCCTAGGAAACGGTATTCGGATGGATACTTACGGGACGGACCAACGCAAACAAAGAGGCGACATCCTGTGTCTCTTTTTACAATGAAATCTCTTTGGACCAACAACTGGCAGCATTTTGGGAATTGGAAGATATCCCAAGGAACGCGATCCGTACGGCCGATGAGGAATACCGCGAGGAGATTTACAAAGCAACTACAACGCGAACGGATACCGGAAGATATACTGTCTCCCTACCATTTCGAAAGAATTTCCCAGTAGATATTTCTTTAGGGTGTTCACGTAAAACTGCGTTCTCGCAATATTTTCGTTGTGAAGGTAGGCTAGCCAAAAACCCCTCTTTACGAGAGGAGTATACAAGAGTCCTAAAAGAATATGATCAGTTAGGTCATATGTCTGAAATCCGACCAAGCCTGTCCGAAAATCCGTCCGAATCCTACTACTTACCCCATCATGCGATGAGTAAGCCAGAAAGCACTTCTACGAAGGTGAGAGTGGTGTTTAACGCTTCGTGTCCATCAGATAACGGCGTGAGTTTAAACGATGCTCTGCTTCCTGGTCACATCTTACAAAGCGATATTACGATCTTAATTCTTAGATGGAGGCTGTTCAAATTCGTTTTCAGTAGCGAGATCGAGAAGATGTATCACCAAATATTTGTCCATCCTCAGCAGAGGAACTTTCAGCGAATTCTCTTCCGTGAGTCTTCAGACGAACCCATCCGTCAATTTCAATTGAATACGGCAACTTTCGGGGTAAACTGTGCTCCGTACCTAGCAATAAGAACATTGCTTCAATTGGCAGACGACGTTCAAGATTCACATCCAGTCGCCGCCACTATTTTAACGTGACATATGTACGTCGACGACGTACTTGCAGGTGGGCACGACTTGGAATCCACAATCCAAGCGCGTGATGAAATTTCTGGCGCCTTATATTCAGCAGGCTTTCCTCTTAGAAAGTGGGCCGCCAACTGTAGGCAAGTCTTGAGCGATATTCCTGCAGCTCATCTGCTTAGCCAAGACTTCTTAGACTTCGAGGGCGCAAGCAGCGTTAAAGCCCTCGCCATTCGATGGAATGCATGTTCGGCTCATTTCTATTTCACTACGAAAGAATTCGATCAAGGTCAAGAAGTAACTAAACGTAAGATTTTGTCAGCAATCCCGAAACTTTTTGATCCTCTCGGGTGGCTTGCTCCAATAGTCATAGTAGCGAAAATGATGATGCAAAATATTTGGTTAGAGGGAACAAGTTGGGATGAAGAAGTGTCTTCAAGCACATTAGACCGGTGGGAAAATTTTCGGTGAAGTATCCAGCTATTAATAACATTCGGATTCCACTATGGGTTAGGTTTTCTCCACGAATTTTGCGACGCCTCCGAAAAGGCATACGCGGCAGCCATTTATATGCGCGTAGAAGAAGGCAATGCCGCCCATGTAAATCTTCTGTTAGCAAAAACAAGAGTAGCCCCGGTGAAAACGATCTCCCTTCCCCGTCTCGAATTGTTTGGAGCAGTATTGCTAGCTGAAATCATGGACGCTGTAGTCATGAACCTGGATCTTCGATCACTACAGGTTTATCTGTGGACTGACTCTACTATAGTGCTAGCGTGGCTTAGAAAGCCATCATGCTCTTGGTCAACCTTCGTGTCCCACAGGGTTACCAAAATCATCGACAAGGTTTGACAACACCATTGGTATCACGTCAATTCAGCGTCGAATCCTGTCGATTTAGCTAGCCGTGGAGTCACAGCGCAGGACTTAACTGAAAACTCCTTGTGGTTGCAGGGTCCTTCTTGCCTGCAAGAAGGCAAGTCAGAATGGCCAAAACAAGAGCCGGGATTCCAAACTGACGAAGAGGGAAAGCGCGTGCTCTCCCACGCAACGAAAGTCGTTGAAGTGTCGGATATAGTCCAATGCTTCTCTTCCCTTCCAAGGGCTTTACGAGTTCTATCGAACGTCTTTCGTTTCATCCAAAGGACCCACCCCACTCAGAAATCAATGTTTCAAGCAGCTTCTGTATCAATCTCTGCGGAGGAAATAAAAGGTACAACCCAGCGAATAATTGCCCTCTGCCAGCAACAACATTTTTCAGCGGAGGTTTCGAATTTAAAATCCGCACTTGCGATAAGCGCTAAAAGTGAAATTCTAGCCTTAAATCCATTTATCGACTCAAGCGGAGTTTTAAGAATCGGAGGTCGCCTCGGAGCATCGCGAGACCTCAGTTACAAAGAACGGCACCCAATCCTTCTGCCGTATAACTGCCATTACTCACGCTTGTTAGTGAAGTTTATCCATGAAATATCAATTCATGGAGAACATCAGTTATTGTTGCGCATCATTCGAGCACAATATTGGATCCCTCGGATCAAAGTTATGATCTAGTCAGTCATCCACAATTGCAAGGTATGAACTATATACAAAAAGCAAACGCAATCTCAAATCATGGCTTCCCTACCTTCAGAACGCACGACTTTTTCTAGGGCATTTACAAATACCGGCGTTGATTTTGCAGGTCCTATCGAGATAAGAAAAAAAAACTATAGAGGTAGAGCTTGTGTTATTACAAAGGGGTACGTTTGTCTTTTCATTTGTTTCGCATCGAAGGCCATTCATCTTGAACGCACAAATGACCTTAGCACTACCACCTTTCTAGCAGCCTTTTCTAGGTTTATATCGCGCCTAGGATGTCCCAAAAATATATATTCAGACAACGGAAACAACTTCGTTGGAGCATCTAGATCCCTAAAGGCTGAATTTAAGGCTTTTATATTTGATTGTCGTACTGCACTTCTTTCGAAGTACTTCTATCAAGAACTTTCTTGGCATTTCATACCCGCATCAGCTCCTCACATGGGGGGCTTATGGGAGGCTGGCGTGAAGAGATTTAAAACCCATTTTAGAAAAGTAGCATCTGGACTCAAATATACGTTTGAGGAGTTTTCGACACTTTTATGTAGAATTGAGGCTTGTCTTAACTCAAGACCTCTTAGTCTCGCTTCAAACGACCCATCAAGCTTAGAACCATTGACTCCTGGCCATTTTCTTATAGGCGCCCCTCTGTTATCTCCCCCGGAGATTGAGGTTAGCGAGAATTCAGCATCAGTGATTAACCGATGGCAAAAGATGAAAGCATTGCATCATTCATTCTGTCAACGATGAAAGAACGAATACCTTACGGAGCTGAAAAAGAGGACTAAGTGGAAGCGACAGCAACCGGACATGAAAGCGGATGATCTCGTCGTGATCCGTGAAGATAACGTACCTCCAAACGAATGGCGACTTGGCCGAGTCGTCGATATACATCGCGGTGCGGACAATCGCGTCCGAGTAGTGAAAGTTCGGACCGAGAAAGGACTTGTCACGAGGCCAATCGTGAAACTGGTCCGACTACCAACGAACGAATCCGGAAATTAATTGACAAAACACCTCGCCTCCATGCTCATCACCCGACCGTCGCGTACTTTCTAATTTATTATTTTCTCGATTAAAACGAGTTCTTTTCATTACAGAATGTCTCGTTTTGTCGCAGCACGCAACAGGTCGGAGCAAGGTTCGCATTCCTTCCCGATTCCATGCCGCCTATGCAACAGCCACTATGGTATACGGCTATGCCCGCAATATCGAGCTAAGTCACCAGAGGAGAGATTGAGGATGGTACTCATCCACAAGTACTGCCCCAACTGTTTGTCGCCATTCCATCGCATCGAAACGTGCTGGAGCACGGCACGTTGTCATTATTGTGGTGAGAAACACCACACCACCCTACATATCGAGGCCGTGGCAAACGATCGACCGACGACAACGCTGCAATCTTGTCCTGCTCCGCAGAAAAATTGGCGACAGGACGGCTCGGCATCAAATACTTTCCGACCGTCCAAACGTTGCAATGATCACAGAGCTCCTAACGCAAGCAAACCGTATACGCGGAAAGAGCCTAATCGAGCCAACGAGATCAAATCGCTCACCCTCAAACGCGCAACACCGAAAGGATTTCGAGCAGGGAGAGTAACCTCAATTGCATCTGCACCAATTTTGACCACCCTCGAGCCGATAGCACCTACCGCCATAGTCAAAATTGAGTCCGGTGGCCGACTTCACCTTGTGCGGGCACTCATTGAGCCGTGTTCTCCGAATATGACTATCGACAAAGAGCTAGCACGAGAAATTCAACTGAATCGTGCAGGGGGTGGCCACAGTAAAAGTCGTCACATAACCTTTCGTGGAAAACATGGCGTAACCAAGCGGATCTCGACACTGGCGACGGTAGTTGAGGGGTATGCGAAAATAAGTCCACGAACAAATCTGGACTCAAAGATTGCTACGCCATTGCAATTCATGCGATTAGCAGATCCAAAATTTTATGTTTCGTCGCCTATTCGGCTCGTAATCGGCGCAGACGTGTACGCCAAAATCATTTTGAGCGGTACACCAACTTCATCGATAGGAAGCCTGCTATTGCAACCGACCATATTCGGTTTGGTCATTTCCGGCTCCACGGCAGGCTAGCAGCAGCAATATCTTTCATTTTTTATTCATTTTAAATTTGTCATTTAAATTTCGAATACTTATGTAAATATGTACAAACTTTAGTTGACTAATTTCGTAAGTCAAGTTTGCTGTATTCAAATTGTTAAATTTTAATTTATGCAAATGTTCATTTCATAACTTCTTATAGCAGATTCTTCCTTTTTTCAATTGAATGTTCATTTCAAAATTTCAAGTCAAACGTTGAGCCGGCTGGTATTGGCATTTCGAATATTGCTCATGGCAAGGGGCCTAAATTAATTTCCTACCGGGTATCCGTCCCCGACTTAACTATTTTTTCGTTTGTCAGCAAGCAACGGCTAACTTCCAATCGTCCTCTTGATCCAGCATTTTCTTTCGTTAAGAGAGAAAATTCGGGGTTCGGTGGCGATTTGGAAATTGCCGTCGGCTCTGATTGAGTTTGCCTGCCAACGAATCACCAACTGATCCAGCGTTCGATTTTGGAGCATTTCATAAAATCAAAACGTAAGTTCCTGCAATCCTTTCATTGTGATATTTTATTAATTGACGAAATAAAGACATATTGTAATTATTATACATATTTCTATGTATAAATACTAATAATCTTGTTTTTATTTCTTTTCGCAAACCACAATTGGTTTCATTCCTGCTAATTGTGTTCAATAAGTGTTTTAAAAGGGAGTGGGCCTTAGTTCTATAGGTGGACGCCTTTTCGAGATATCGCAATAAAGGTGGACCAGCGGTGACTCTAGAATGTGTTTGTACGATATGGGAATCAAATGAAATGTGCTAATGAGTATTTTAAAAGGGAGTGGGCCTTAGTTCTATAGGTGGGCGTCTTTTCGAGATATCGCCATAAAGGTGGACCAGGGGTGACTCTAGAATGTGTTTGTACTATATGGGAATCAAATGAAAGGCGTTAGTAAGTATTTTAAAAGGGAGTGGGCCTTAGTTCTAAAGGTGGACGCCTTTTCGAGATATCGCCTTAAAGGTGGACCAGCGGTGACTTTAGAATGTTTGTACGATATGGGTATCAAATGAAAGGTATTAATGAATATTTTAAAAGGGAGAGGGCCTTAGTTCTATAGGTGGGCGTCTTTTCGAGATATCGCCTTAAAGGTGGACCAGCGGTGACCCTAGAATGTGTTTGTACGATACGGGAATCAAATGAAAGGTATTAATGAGTATTTTAAAAGGGAGTGGGCCTTAGTTCTATAGGTGGGCGTCTTTTCGAGATATCGCCATAAAGGTGGACCAGGGGTGACTCTAGAATGTGTTTGTACTATATGGGAATCAAATGAAAGGCGTTAGTAAGTATTTTAAAAGGGAGTGGGCCTTAGTTCTAAAGGTGGACGCCTTTTCGAGATATCGCCTTAAAGGTGGACCAGCGGTGACCCTAGAATGTGTTTGTACGATACGGGAATCAAATGAAAGGTATTAATGAATATTTTAAAAGGGAGAGGGCCTTAGTTCTATAGGTGGACGCCTTTTCGAGATATCGCAATAAAGGTGGACCAGCGGTGACTCTAGAATGTGTTTGTACGATATGGGAATCAAATGAAATGTGGTAATGAGTATTTTAAAAGGGAGTGGGCCTTAGTTCTATAGGTGGGCGTCTTTTCGAGATATCGCCATAAAGGTGGACCAGGGGTGACTCTAGAATGTGTTTGTACTATATGGGAATCAAATGAAAGGCGTTAGTAAGTATTTTAAAAGGGAGTGGTCTTAGTTCTATAGGTGGACGCCTTTTCGAGATATCGCCATAAAGGTGGACCAGGGGTGACTTTAGAATGTTTGTACGATATGGGTATCAAATGAAAGGTATTAATGAATATTTTATAAGGGAGAGGGCCTTAGTTCTATAGGTGGGCGTCTTTTCGTGATATCGCCATAAAGGTGGACCAGGGGTGACTCTAGAATGTGTTTGTACTATATGGGAATCAAATGAAAGGCGTTAGTAAGTATTTTAAAAAGGAGTGGGCCTTAGTTCTAAAGGTGGATGCCTTTTGGAGATATCGCCTTAAAGGTGGACCAGCGGTGACCCTAGAATGTGTTTGTACGATACGGGAGTCAAATGAAATGTGCTAATGAGTATTTTAAAAGGGAGTGGGCCTTAGTTCTATAGGTGGGCGTCTTTTCGAGATATCGCCATAAAGGTGGACCAGGGGTGACTCTAGAATGTGTTTGTACTATATGGGAATCAAATGAAAGGCGTTAGTAAGTATTTTAAAAGGGAGTGGGCCTTAGTTCTAAAGGTGGACGCCTTTTGGAGATATCGCCTTAAAGGTGGACCAGCGGTGACCCTAGAATGTGTTTGTACGATACGGGAATCAAATGAAAGGTATTAATGAATATTTTAAAAGGGAGAGGGCCTTAGTTCTATAGGTGGACGCCTTTTCGAGATATCGCAATATAGGTGGACCAGCGGTGACTCTAGAATGTGTTTGTACGATATGGGAATCAAATGAAATGTGCTAATGAGTATTTTAAAAGGGAGTGGGCCTTAGTTCTATAGGTGGGCGTCTTTTCGAGATATCGCCATAAAGGTGGACCAGGGGTGACTCTAGATTGTGTTTGTACTATATGGGAATCAAATTAAAGGCGTTAGTAAGTATTTTAAAAGGGAGTGGCCTTAGTTCTATAGGTGGACGCCTTTTCGAGATATCGCCATAAAGGTGGACCAGGGGTGACTTTAGAATGTTTGTACGATATGGGTATCAAATGAAAGGTATTAATGAATATTTTATAAGGGAGAGGGCCTTAGTTCTATAGGTGGGCGTCTTTTCGTGATATCGCCATAAAGGTGGACCAGGGGTGACTCTAGAATGTGTTTGTACTATATGGGAATCAAATGAAAGGCGTTAGTAAGTATTTTAAAAGGGAGTGGGCCTTAGTTCTAAAGGTGGACGCCTTTTGGAGATATCGCCTTAAAGGTGGACCAGCGGTGACTCTAGAATGTGTTTGTACGATATGGGAATCAAATAAAATGTGCTAATGAGTATTTTAAAAGGGAGTGGGCCTTAGTTCTATAGGTGGGCGTCTTTTCGAGATATCGCCATAAAGGTGGACCAGGGGTGACTCTAGAATGTGTTTGTACTATATGGGAATCAAATGAAAGGCGTTAGTAAGTATTTTAAAAGGGAGTGGGCCTTAGTTCTAAAGGTGGACGCCTTTTGGAGATATCGCCTTAAAGGTGGACCAGCGGTGACCCTAGAATGTGTTTGTACGATACGGGAATCAAATGAAAGGTATTAATGAATATTTTAAAAGGGCGAGGGCCTTAGTTCTATAGGTGGACGCCTTTTCGAGATATCGCAATAAAGGTGGGCCAGCGGTGACTCTAGAATGTGTTTGTACGATATGGGAATCAAATGAAAGGTGTTAATGAGTATTTTAAAAGGGAGTGGGCCTTAGTTCTATATGTGGGCGTCTTTTCGAGATATCGCCATAAAGGTGGACCAGGGGTGACTCTAGAATGTGTTTCTACGATATGGGAATCAAATGAAAGGTGTTAGTAAGTATTTTAAAAGGGAGTGGGCCTTAGTTCTAAAGGTGGACGCCTTTTCGAGATATCGGCATAAAGGTGGACCAGGGGTGACTTTAGAATGTTTGTACGATATGGGTATCAAATGAAAGGTGTTAATGAGTGTTTTAAAAGGGAGTGGGCTTTAGTTCTATAGGTGGTCGCCTTTTCGAGATATCGACATAAGAGTAGACTAGGGGTAACTCTAGAATGCGTTTGTACGATAAGGTATCAAATGAAAGGTGTTAGTGAGTATTTTAAAATTGAGTGAACCTTGGTTCTATAGGTGGACGCCTTTTCGAGATATCGCAATAAAGGTGGACCAGCGGTGGCTCTAGAATGTGTTTGTACGATATGGGAATCAAATTAAAGGTTTTAATGAGTATTTTATAAGGGAGTGGGCCTTAGTTCTATAGGTGGACACCTCGTCGAGATATCGCCATAAAGGTGGACCAGGGGTGACTTTAGAATGTTTGTACGATATGGGTATCAAATGAAAGGTATTAATGAATATTTTATAAGGGAGAGGGCCTTAGTTCTATAGGTGGGCGTCTTTTCGTGATATCGCCATAAAGGTGGACCAGCGGTGGCTCTAGAATGTGTTTGTACGATATGGGAATCAAATTAAAGGTTTTAATGAGTATTTTATAAGGGAGTGCGCCTTAGTTCTATAGGTGAGCGTCTTTTCGAGATATCGCCATAAAGGTGGACCAGCAGTGACTCTAGAATGTGTTTGTACGATATGGATATCAAATGAAAGGTGTTAATAAGTATTTTAAAAGGGAGTAGCCTTAGTTCTATAGGTGGACGCCTTTTCGAGATATCACAATAAAGGTGGACCAGCGGTGACTCTAGAATGTGTTTGTACGATATGGGTATCAAATGAAAGGTGTTAATAAGTGTTTTAAAAGGGAGTGGCCTTAGTTCTATAGGTGGACGCCTTTTCGAGATGTCGCCATAAAGGTGGACCAGGGGTGACTCTAGAATGTGTTTGTACGATATGGGTATCAAATGAAATGTGTTAATAAGTATTTTAAAAGGGAGTGGGCCTTAGTTCTATAGGTGGACGCCTTTTCGAGATATCAATAAAGGTGGACCAGGGGTGACTCTAGAATGTGTTTGTACGATTTGGGAATCAAATGAAAGGTGTTAGTGAGTATTTTATAAGGGAGTGGGCCTTAGTTCTATAGGTGGACACCTCGTCGAGAGGTCGCCATAAAGGTGGACCATCTAGAATGTGTTTGTACGATATAGGAATCAAATGAAAGGTGTTAGTGACTATTTTATAAGGGAGTGGGCCTTAGTTCTATAGGTGGACATCTTTTCGAGATGTAGCCATAAACGTGGACCAAGGGTGACTCTAGGATGTGTTTGTACTATATGGGTATCAAAGGTTTTAGTGAGTATTTTAAAAGGGAGTGGGCCTTAGTTCTATAGGTGGACGCCTTTTCGAGATATCAATAAAGGTGGACCAGGGGTGACTCTAGAATTTGTTTGTACGATATGGATATCAAATGAGAGGTTTTAATTAGTATTTTAAGAGGTAGTGGGCCTTAGTTCTATAGGTGGACGCCTTTTCGAGATATCGTCATAAAGGTGGACTAGGGGTGACTCTAGAATGCGTTTGTACGATATGGGTATCAAATGAAAGGTTTTAGTGAGTATTTTAAAATTGATTGGGTCTTAGTTCTATAGGTGGACGCCTTTCCGAGATATCGCCATAAAGGTGGACCACGGGTGACTCTAGAATTGTTTTGTACGATACGGGCCTTGGTTCTATAGGTGGACGCCTTTTCGAGATATCGCCATAAAGGTGGACCAGGAGTGACTCTAGAATGTGTTTGCACGATATGGGTCAAATGACAGGTGTTAATTAGTATTTTAAAAGGGAGTGGGCCTTAGTTCTATAAGTGGACGCCTTTTCGAGATGTCGCCATAAAGGTGGACCAGGGGTGACTCTAGAATGTGTTTGTACGATATGGGTATCAAATGAAAGGTGTTAACGAATATTTTAAAATTGAGTGGGCCTTAGTTCTATAGGTGGCGCCTTTTCGAGATGTCGCCATAAAGGTGGACCAGGGGTGACTTTAGAATGTGTTTGTACGATACGGAAATCAAATGAAAGGTGCTAATGAGTATTTTAAAAGGGAGTGGGCCTTAGTTCTATAGGTGGACGCCTTTTCGAGATATCGCCATAAAAGTGGACCAGGGTGACTCTAGAATTTTTTTGTACGATATGGGTATCAAATGAAAAGTGTTAATGAGTATTTTAAAATTGAGTGGGCCTTAGTTCTATAGGTGGACGCCTTTTCGAGATGTCGCCATAAAGGTGGACCAGGGGTAACTCTAGAATGTGTTTGTACGACATGGGTATCAAATGAAATGTGTTAATAAGTATTTTAAAAGGGAGTGGGCCTTAGTTCTATAGGTGGACGCCTTTTCGAGATATCGATAAAGGTGGACCAGGGGTGA
Organism: Eurosta solidaginis; assembly: GCF_040869045.1. NCBI lineage: Eukaryota > Metazoa > Arthropoda > Insecta > Diptera > Tephritidae > Eurosta > Eurosta solidaginis. Next base: position 66,401,168 of record NC_090324.1, on the reverse strand, counting down.
CTCTAGAATTTGTTTCTACGATATGGGTATCAAATGATAGGTGTTAATTAGTATTTTAAAAGGGAGTGGGCCTTAGTTCTATAAGTGGACGCCTTTTCGAGATGTCGCCATAAAGGTGGACCAGGGGTGACTCTAGAATGTGTTTGTACGATATGGGTATCAAATGAAAGGTGTTAATGAGTATTTTAAAATTGGGTGGGCCTTAGTTCTATAGGTGGACGCCTTTTCGAGATATCGCCATAAAGGTGGACCAAGGGTGACTCTATTACGTGTTTGTACGATATGGGTATCAAATTAAAGGTGTTAGTGAGTATTTTAAAATTGAGTGGGCCTTAGTTCTATAGGTGGACGCCTTTTCGAGATGTCGCCATGAAGGTGGACCATGGGTGACTCTAGAATGTGTTTGTACGATATGTGAATCAAATGAAAGGTGTTACTGGGTATTTTAAAAGGGAGTGGGCCTTAGTTCTATAGGTGGCCGCCTTATCGAGATGTCGCCATAAAGGTGGACCAGGGGTGACTCTAAAATGTGTTTGTACGATACGGGAATCAAATGAAAGGTGTTAGTGAGTATTTTATAAGGGAGTGGGCCTTAGTTCTATAGGTGGCCGCCTTATCGAGATGTCGCCATAAAGGTGGACCAAGGGTGACTCTAGAATGTGTTTGTACGATATGGGAATCAAATGAACGGTGTTAATGAGTATTTTAAAACTGAGTGGGCCTTAGTTCTATAGGTGGACACCTTTTCGCGATATCGCCATAAAGGTGGACCACGGGTGACTCTAGAATTGTTTTTTACGATACGGGCCTTGGTTCTATAGGTGGACGCCTTTTCGAGATATGGCCATAAAGGTGGACCAGGGGTGACTCTAGAACGTGTTTGTGCGATATGGGAATCAAATGAAAGGTGTTAGTGAGTATTTTAAAAGGGAATGGGCCTTAGTTCTATAGTTGGACACCTTTTCGAGATGTCGCCATAAAGGTGGACCAGAGGTGACTCTAGAATGTGATTGTACGATATGGGAATCAAATGAAAGGTGTTAGTGGGTATTTTAAAAGGGGGTGGGCCTTAGTTCTATAGGTGGACGCCTTTTCGAGATATCGCCATAAAGGTGGACCAGGAGTGACTCTATAATTTGTTTGTACGATATGGGTATCAAATGAAAGGTGTTAATAAGTATTTTAAAAGGGGGTGGGCCTTAGTTCTATAAGTGGACGCCTTTTCGAGATATAGCCATAAAGGTGGACCAGGAGTGACTCTATAATTTTTTGTACGATATGGGTATCAAATGAAAGGTGTTAATGATTATTTTAAAAGGGAGTGGGCGTTAGTTCTATAGGTGGACGCCTTTTCGAGATATTGGCATAAAGGTGGGACAGGATGCCTCTAGAATTTTTTTGTAGGATATGGGTATCAAATAAAAAGTGTTAAGGAGTATTTTAAAATTGAGTGGGCCTTAGTTCTATAGGTGGACGCCTTTTCGAGCTGTCGCCATACAGGTGGACCAGGGATAACTCTAGAATGTGTTTGTACGATATGGGTATCAAATGAAAGGTGTTAATGAGTATTTTAAAAGGGAGTGGGCCTTAGTTCTATAGGTGGACGCCTTTTCGAGATATCGATAAAGGTGAACCAGGGGTGACTCTAGAATTTGTTTGTACGATATGGGTATCAAATGAAAGGTGTTAATTAGTATTTTAAAAGGGAGTGGGCCTTAGTTCCATAGGTGGACGCCTTTTCGAGATGTCGCCATAAAGGTGGACCAGGGGTGACTCTAGAATGTGTTTGTACGATATGGGTATCAAATGAAAGGTGTTAATGATTATTTAAAAGGGAGTGGGCCTTAGTTCTATAGATGGACGGCCTTCTCCGAGATATCGCCAAAAAGGTGGACCAGGGGTGTTTCTATAACGTTTTGTACGATATGGGTATCAAATTAAAGGTACGATTGAGGGTTTTAAAAGGGAGTGGTAGTAGTTGTATATGTGAAGGCGTTTTCGAGATATCGACCAAAATGTGGACAAGGGTGACCCAGAACATCATCTGTCAGGTACCGCTAATTTATTTATACATGTAATACCACGATACTGTTCCTGGCAAGATTCCAAGGGCTTTTGATTTCGCCCTGCATAACTTTTTCCTTTTCTTCTACTTCATATGGTAGGTGTGACACCCATTTTACATTTTTTTGGTAATGAATTATCGTACTTTTTCGGTTTTTCGAAATTTTCGATATCGAAAAAGTAGGCCTGGTTATGGTCCGATTTCGCTCATTTTAAACAGCGATCTGAGATGAGTGCCCAGGAACCTACATACCAAATTTCATCATGATATCTCAAAATTTACTCAAGTTATCGTGTTTACAGACGGACGGACTATGTATGTATACATATATCGCAATAAAGGTGGACCAGGGGTGACTTTAGAATGTGTTTGTACGATACGGAAATCAAATGAAAGGTGCTAATGAGTATTTTAAAAGGGAGTTAGCCTTAGTTCTATAGGTGGACGCCTTTTCGAGATATCGCCATAAAGGTGGACCAGAGTGACTCTACAATTTTTTTGGACGATATGGGTATCAAATGAAAAGTTGTAATGAGTATTTTAAAATTGAGTGGGCCTTAGTTCTATAGGTGGACGCCTTTTCGAGATGTCGCCATAAAGGTGGACCAGGGGTAACTAAAGTTATTGTGTTTACAGACGGACGGACTATGTATGTATATAGACGATATGCCCAGGAACCTACATACCAAATTTCATCAAGATACCTCAAAATTTACTCAAGTTATCGTGTTTACAGACGGACGGACTATTGTATATAGACGATATTATAGTCATTAGATGTAGTGAGACCCATCATTTAAAAAATTTAGAGAAAGATTTTGAGACATATAGAAAGTTTAATTTGCGGCTTAACCCTATTAAATGTAATTTTCTTCGATCTGATGTAACATTTTTGGGGCAAAAATAAACAATTTAAAAGTATCCTAGCCGCGTGACAAAGACACAGTTAGAAGATTTGTTGCATTTTCCAACCACTATAGGAGATTTATACCAAATTTTGCTTCTTTTGCGGCACCTTTGAATTGTTTGACTCGAAAAAATGTTTCAATATCCATATTTCACTAAAGAATTTTTAATAACAGTTGATGCTTCGAAAATTGGGTGCGGTGCGATATTAAGTCAAGGTCATAATGGTAACGCTTTACCAATTTGTTTCGCTTCAAAAGAATTTAGCAAGTCTGAACGAAATAAAGCAATTATCGAATTAGAACTTTTGACAATATATTTAGCAGTTAAGCAGTTTCGACCATAATTATATTGACAGAGCCAGTAAAGACGGTAACTGACGAAGACAGGAAATTAAAATTAATTACAATTTATCATAATGATCCAATATCAGGTGGACATTGTGGAAATAAGAAGCTTTACGCGAAAGTACGTACAAAATACTTTTGGAAAAATATGACAAGCGATATTGCTAAATTTGCGAAAAATGCCTGTTAAACAAAGTTAAGACCAAAACAAAAGAAAATATGGTGCTTACACCAACACCTTTCAAGCCTTTTGATATTGTATTTATAGACACGATATGACCTTTGCCTGAGTCGAATAATTGTAATAAGTTCGCTGTTACTATTATGTGCGATTTAAGCAAATATTTAGTTTCAATAGCAATTCCAGATAAGAGTGCAAAAACAGTTGCATAAGCAAGTTTTGAAAGTTTTATTCTAACTTATGGAATAATGAAATCTATTAAATCAGATTTAGGCACAGAATTTAAAAATGAAATTTTTGCGGAATTGAATAAACTTTTGAAAATTGAACATAATTTTTCAACACCTTATCATCATGAAACTGTTGGTAATATTGAAACGAATCATTGTGTATTTAACGAATATTTAAGTGCTTACCTTGACGATTCATTTCCCGAATGGGACGTTTACTTAAAATATTTGAAATTTTTGCATAATACAACATGCACTGTTTTTGATAATCTATTTACACCTTTTGAATTAGTATTTGGTAGAAAAGTTACTTTGCCAAATGAATTAAAGAAGGAAAATATAGATCCAATTTATAATGTTGAAAATTATGCAAAAGAGGTAAAATATTGTAAGCAAAAGTCAAGTGTACTTGCAAAAGAACTAATCAATAAACATAAAATTAGAAAGATCGCGGGTTTGAATCGAGCTCAAAGCCTAACAATAATTATTTTATCATTATTATTTTTATGATACATTTTTTCTTAATTGAAAAAATTTTAAATTAGAATAGAAGAAAGAAAAATTTAGACAACTGCCAAAGCTCGTTGTATAGATACATTTCGGGAACTGATAAATTCCTTCATCGTCAACGTTTAGGCGCCGCTGCTATAACCATTCAGTTATCACAGCGGTTGTTTTGTTTGTCTTCATTACTTCTACTTCTATCCTGGTCCTTGCCAATTGATATTCACAGCATTGCGACATCTGTTGCAGAATGGATGTGAAAATTGGCTTGTTTCTTGTCAATGATTAACAATTTTTGTTGTTATATCGGCCTACTGATCTAATACAAAAAGAAGGTCGAGATAAACACACAAACATATATCAGGGACCCTACTCCATAACACAAATCGATGGTGTAAATGTAACGGTTTTTGATGACAAAACTGAAAAGAAAAATTAGTTCATAAAAATAGAATACATAAGACAAAATAAATATGCTTATATTATAGGTTTAGCATAGACTAAAATATAATTTTAGGTTAACTTAAGTTAGATTTAGTTTCCAGACTAATGAAAATTATAAAAACTAAAAAAAAAAAATGGTTTACAAATATACATTGAATTTAATATTTGAAATATTAATATATGGTTTAGAATATAAGTTAGTAATTATTAGTAAATTACTTCATATTATTAACTTATTATAGTATTAACTTAGTAGTTAATAATAAGAATTAATAAATAAGTTAGTCCGCTTTTTGTTTTAACACAAATTGTTTTGAACGATCGAGTTTTAGAAAGGGAAGGTAAACCTTATTTCATGCATATTCGTGCATTCAAAACAATTTATCTTTCAGTTGAATAAGCAAGAAGGACGTGGCAAAATTTATCACTTTGTTGCATCCTTCTTTTTTCAAAGGAGGTTGATAAGATGCAAATCTACCTTACGATCCAACCAACAGAGTAGGCAAAACAATTATTAACAATGTTTGTTGTTATATCGGCCTATTGCTTTGTAAGATCGCGGGTTTGAATCGAGTTCAAGGCCTAACTATAATTATTTTATTATTATTATTATTATGATACATTTTTCTTAACTGAAAAATTTTTAAATTAGAATAGAGGAAAGAAAAATTCACTAAACTGCCAAAGCTAGGCCTTGAGCTCGATTCAAATCCGCGATCTTACATCCCAGAGCACGGGAAAAAGTGTCAATAAATATGACACTATGGCATCATTGCCATGAAACAAGTTCACTTTTCACATCCATTCTTCAAAAAAAGTCGCAGTGCTGTGAATATCAATTAGCAAGAGCCAGGATAGAAGTAGAAATAATGAAGACAAACAAAACAACCGCTCTGATAGCTGAATGGTTATAGCAGCGGCGCCTAAACGTTGCCGATGAAGGAATTTAGCAGTTCCCGAAATGGATCTATACAACGAGCTTTGGCAGTTGTCTAAATTTTTCTTTCTTCTATTCTAATTTAAATTTTTTTCAATCAAGAAAAAATGTATCATAACAATAATACTGATAAAATCATTATTGTTAGGCCTTGAGCTCGATTCACACCCGCTATCTTACAAATCAGTAGGCCGATATAACAACAAAAATTGTTGATAAAATTAGAAATAAAAATGTTTACGATAAAACAGCAAAACAATTAAATATTAATATAAATGATACAGATCTAATACAAAAAGAAACTCGATATAAACACAAACATATATCAGGGACCCTACTCCATAACACAAATCGATGGTGTAAATGTAACGGTTTTTGATGACAAAACTGAAAAGAAAAAATTACTTAGTTCATAAAAATAGAATAAATAAGATAAAATAAATATTCTTATATTATAGGTTTAGCATAGACTAAAATATAATTTTAGATTAACTTTAGTTAGATTTAGTTTTCAGATTAATGAAAATTATAAAAACTAAAAAAAAAATAGTTTACAAATATACATTGAATTTAATATTTGAATTATTAATATAATGTTTTGAATATAAGTTAGCAATTATTAGTAAATTACTTTAGATAGTATTAACCTAATATAGTATTAACTTAGTAGTTAATAATAAGAATTAATAAATAAGTTAGTCCGGTTTTTGTTTTAACACAAATTGTTTTGAATGATCGAGTTTTAGAAAGGGAAGGTACACCTTAATTCATGCATATTCGTGCATTCAAAACTATTTATCTCTCAGTTGAATAAGCAAGAAGGACGTGGCAAAATTTATCACTTTGTCGCATCCTAATTTTTCCAAAGGAAGGTGATATAATACAAATCTATTTTACGATCCGACCACTTGTTTATATGATAATAAATGAAGCTAAGTACTGTATGGATTTGAGAAGATTGTGAAATACTTGTGTTGTGAGAGTAGGCGGTGTGAAAAAATAAAATAAAATGTAGAGTATGTTTCGTGATTTCGAGAAAGAAAGATGGTTTTGAAGCCAACTAAATAAAAAAAGATAATATATTATTTGAAGTTTGTTTAATTTCTTTTAATACTTTTGTTTGGATTTCTTTTAATACTTTTGAAACACACTCTTAAGTATAAAACTTCTTTGTCGCATAGCTAAGGCCAGAAGTATACTTATGAAACGAGTGAGCTATCTATATTCGTGTTGTGAGTGAGTTCGCCAGTGTTGCCACTGACTACTCGCGGTCGCATTTTGGCAAAACTAGAAGCCGCAAAGATTACAAAAGACTTGATTCGCGTCAAGATTAAAAAAACACAAAAATCGATACTGATGACGGCCCAACGCGGAAACCGGTTTGTCTCAAAGCAAATTTGACAAGGTTAGACGTAAAATCGTTCCAACATATATCAGTTATCCCCTCTGTCGGAATATTAGCACAACAAACCACATCATTAAAAAATTCTTGATGCAATTTAGCACACGAAGAGTTTTATTCTGTATTTTGCTCTTTTTTAATGTTTCCGTAAAAATTGGCGGGACGATAGCTATATGTTTTATGCTTACTCCTATTGGCAGCTGCAAGTCAGATGAATTTTGACTGAGAAACATTTCATGGTTAAACTACACTCACAGTATTTACTAAGCCACTATCTAGGGGAAACGCTGCTTAGAAGAAATTTTTTTTAATTGAAAAAAAAAAACACGCTTTCGCTGACATTGGGAACACGCAACCACCACACCACAATTTCTTGTTGAAGATTGCTTACTAGTTTCACTAATTAGAAATAAGCCTTAACATAAGAGTATATCTGAAAAATGTACAATATGTTTTTTGTTCATAATACGCACATACTGAATAGCATGTAATAAGAGTCAGCGGAAATTCTATCAACTCGGATCTCCGATGTCAAATAACCAAGTTGCAATAAAAAAATATTTCGGCTGTAAATCAAAGGATTAAAGAAGAAATTTATCGAAACCATATCCGTAAGCTACATATTTATGGGGCGGACTTTCCTTTCACAATTTTTTTATGTATGTGGATCAACCCAGTCTAAGGTACATGTTGTTTGCCTCACACAAAGTGGATTAATCCTACTACTTTTACACATACTGGAAAATGCACTAAATTTTTCGGAGTATATATTGTACTTAATTGTATAGTATGACATATTTAAATAATTAGTATCAATTATTTGCAAATTTGTTTCAGATGAATGATCGTGATCTTGATGTCAGCAACCAGAAGTTTCTGCACCATTCAAAGTAACTGCCACACTCTCCAGCTTAAACGATAAATGCGTCTTTTTGCAGTTGAGATCGGTGTTCAATGCATGAATTATCTGTGGAAAAGGAAGTAAAACAAAGTTGGATTTTAAATCATACTTCGAATATATAAGACATCGTTAGCGAGTTTCCAATTTTTAATGTGTACAGTGTACACTATGCCGTTCGTTAAATACCTATATATTTTATAGCCAGCGTGAACTTCTACACAAGGGTATTATAACTTTAATTTGATAACGGTAGTACGTAATGGCATAAAGGAATCGAGATATATGTTGGAATGATTTTCCGTCATCCCTTGTTAAATTTGGTTTCGATACCAATCGGCTTCAGCGTTGTACAATCATCAGTATCGATTTTCGTTCTGTTCAGTTGTTGTCGTTTCTCTTGTATTTATAGTTCGCATGTACATGAGCAGGTATTGTAAAAATTGATGTTTGTGTGTGTGCTGTGTGTTCATTCAGAACGAAGGGTGATTTTTACTGATCGATTTGTGTGGCTGAATGAGGCAGGTAGAAGTCAATAATTCTAGTCGATTTGGATTTGTTGTTTTGGTGCGTTTATATTTTTGTGTTTATTTGTTGTTTCGTACTTGGCTGTTGTACCTCTGTGATTACTTTGTTTCTGGTAAACAAGTTTTAAGGCTCAAATATTGTGTCAGAAATTGTGTTCATCTGTTCGTTTATTATTCTAACAGACCCAATAGAGAAACTTGAGGCCGTATCTTTCGACATAAAATATCTATACACACCAATACCAATATCGGAGACATTGGACATAGTTAGCTCAACAATACTTCATAACACATAAAACAAAGTTAATAGTATGCAAATCACAAACACGCCATAACTATTTTCAATTCAACAATAAAATATATATAAGAATTCATGAGCTTAACACCGGCTTATAACAATTGAATTTCAATTATTATGTTTTCTAAGAGAAACTGAAAAGAAAGAAACACTTACTGGCATATTGCGATGGAACCATTTCGAAACCCGCCAACGTAATCATCATTAGACAATTTTGTCATGTGAAACCTTTGATAACATTCCAAAATTGCCTGATGATGATTACGTTGGCGGTTTTCGATATGGTTCCATCGCAATATGCCAGTAAATGTTTCTTTCTTTTCAGTTTCTCTTAGAAAACATAAAAATTGAAATTCAATTATTATAAGCCGGTGTTAAGCTCGTGAATTCTTAAATATAAGTATAAACTGAAAACACCATTAAACAAACATACATAAATATGTAAAACTGAGCCCGAGTTTACAAAGCTTCTCATTCGCAACGAAGAAGAACTTTACAAAAAAAATCTACATGGCACACATATTAATATAGAGACAAAATGTCTCAATTGTGTTGTTAGTGTAGAAATGAGAAAAACTGAATTAAGCATGAAAAAAATACCAGCAGGATAGCCTAGTTGTTAACGGCAACTGCAGTTTCACCATGTGATTCACGGTTCGAATCCCGGTGAAACCTTCGGTAACATTACAAAATTGCCTGATGATGATTACGTTGGCGGTTTTCGAAATGGTTCCACTGCAATATGCCAGTAAATGTTTCTTTCTATTCAGTTTCTCTTAGAAAACATAATAATTGAAATTCAATTATTTTAAGCCGGTGTTAAGCTCATGAATTCTTAAATATAAGTATAAACTGAACACACCATTAAACAAACATACAATAAAATATATAGACAAACAAACGATCTTAGAATGGAAAGCCCCACGTCAGCCATTCTTAGGGATGGCATTTTACGCCAGGTACGTATTTGACATAATATGTGCTTTAACTACTAATAACGAAGAGCTAGTAGTCGCTTCCCAAGGCAGTCGGTTCTATGTACCGGAGCGACTCGGGATTTTTCCCGACCGATGTCATTCCAGTGTAAGCCCATTTAATTTGTTGCGTCCCCCTACATATTTTCACCGGGACTGCGCCATACTTTCCTGCTCAGGGAAGGTATCGAACCCAATCCGGGTCCTACACCTGACCCCGGTCCTGAGAAATGGTTTTGCTGCGTATGCCGGAAAATAATCTTTTTAGGATGGTCACAGTATTGTCAGTGTGTCACGTGCAAAGGATGGTTGCATCGGACAGGTTTTTCTGGGCTTAGCTCCGTAGTCACCCGTCACTTACCCCTAGATACGTCTCCTCCGTTGCACTTCAGAATTCTGCAGTTAAACTATAATGGATTAATGGGGAAGATCACGGAGATAGTTGATTTCAGGAAGCGGCATAACATCCGCATTGCTGTGATTCAAGAGACCAAACTCACAGCAAGATCTTCTCTGTGGATCTGCTCTGGGTATAACGTCCACTGAAAAGATCGCGTGAGCGGAAATGGAGGCGGTCTCGCGTTTATCATCTGCCTCCCAGTGCAATATAATCAATTAGATCCCGACATCGGCCGCAGGAACTGTGTCCTAGAGCGTCATGGCATATCTGTCCGGTCAGGCGATATAAACTAAGAAATCATCAACATCTACATCCCTCCTGTCACCTGTTGCCCCAGTGCATCCCGCCCTGATATCAGCGCACTACTCACTGGCGATAATGGCATTATCGTAGGTGATTTCAATGCCGATCATGGTATATGACATTCTAACCTACAGGCGGACAGCAGGGGTGAGATATTGTCGGACCAAATAGAGGAAATGAAGTTCTGCACGATAAACGGAGACGCCCCCACTCGTATGGTAAGAAGCACAGTTCGCCAGATCTATCCATCGTGAGCGCAGGACTAGTAAACTGCGTCAACTGGCAGCCAATGGTAACATTGGCATTTGACCATCTGCCTATACTCCTTTCGCTCGAGCGATCTGCCGACTTCATCATAACTGAGAACAGCACTTTAATTAAATTTAGGAAAGGAAAGTGGGATGACTACAAATCCTTTACAGACAATCGCTTTGCTGCCCTTACTATCCCGACTGATTAGCGCCAAGGGGAATGTGCTTTCCGCATGGTAATTGAATCCGCCCCAACTCGTTTTATTCCCGCCGGAATAATTCCGGAAATCCGGCCTCATTTTCCGGCGGATACCTCACATTTAGTGAGAGAACGTGACCTTATAAGACAGCACGATCCCGGCGACCCCCAAATAAGGGATATAAACCAACGCATCAGATTGCTTGTCGATGAACGCAAGCGGAACTTACGGATTTACCTTTTGCGAGGGGCTCCGATTTATGTGCTTCAGCATAATAATGAATGTTTTTATATCAAATTTACTATATTTAGCAAACATAATACTTGCTTGCTCCGATTTATGTGCTTCAGCACAATAATAAAAGTTTTTAAATCAGATTTGCTATATTGACTTGTTTTGCCACTTTCAGCAAAAATATTTACCTTTTCTTTTTAGGTTTAAATAAAACGACACCTTTTATTAGGGTTTAGTTAATGTAATGTTTTTTTTTAATGTACTATATTAATAATACACAACACTTTAGTTTTTGTCTCAAACTTATTTAATTAATTATGATCAGCAATTCAACAGGTTAAAAAGCAATCAAAGACCCATCAATTTCCAAAAATGTACAAAGCAGTACGGTATGGCGGAAGAGCTTAACGCAAAAAGAGAGTTTCCTGTATTCTAATTAGAAATAATATTGATGTTTACAGTGAAAGAGCTAAATGAAGATATGGTTTCTGCTCTATTGGAAATGCTTATAGCTAACGATTAACTTATACATATTTTAACATAGAGCAATAGCTTTTACAAGTAACACTCAACAGCTTAACATTAACATGATTTGAATTTTTCAAATTTTTCAACTCGGAAAAGTTTCAAATTATTTTCATAAACGTTTGTTCATATGAGGGAATAGCTGCATTTAAACCGTTTCTTGGATTTTCCAACGACCCGTTAGAATTGTAGCCATTCTTAATTTAAAATATGTATGAAATTCAAAATTATTTCATATATGTATTTACATATACATACATATATAATATTATTGAAATTGTAGAAGTAAAAATTATCATCCATAAAAAGTTTTCTTTGATTACTTTACCTTACTTTTAAACAATTTGTAAAAAAAAATCAATGTTTTGTAAGCTTAATGTTTGTTTGATTATTAATAAATTTATTACAGAAGGTTTTTATGATTTTAAATAGTACTAAAATTGGTGAACAATATTAATAAATTTTTGGTGTACAAATATATATATATATATACTTTTTATTTTGTTTTATTTGTTTGTATTTTGTTTTAAGGGTCGTTTAATATTTGATTCATGGACATTGGCTAACTTCATTTTTCGAAATTTTGGTTGTTCTTTGTGCCTGACATTTGAATAATTTTTTACAAATCCCTCACTTCTTGTTTCTGTGTATTCTTCTCTTTTTTTATTAGCGTTCGATATTTTCCTAAATTTTTTTGAATTTGTTCTTTATTTTACTTTGTTATTGTCTACTTTTTTGTTATGAACATTGTTCGGCGTATTTTCTATCGTTGAATGAAAAGTGTTGTTGTAGATTTATATTGCCTTGCTTACTTGGTATTTTATTGCTAACTTTTTTCTATATTTAGCGCTCAAATTTTTTCAGTTAATGTATTATTGAGCTTTTCTACATCAGAGTTGCCAGTATGGCTGTTTGGCTTGGATAAATGTAATTCTATACCTCCGTTTTTACAAAATTGCTTTACATTGACTGAATTAAATTCATTATCACAAATATTTTTTTTTTTTTCATTTTACCCATGGTTGAGATGTATAGTCTGATTTTTTCTATCAAAGCTAGACTGTTTCTATCTTCTAGGAAAAAAGCTACCGCATGTTTTGAAATTTATTTAGGAAAATTATGAAGGAATATTTGGAGTTTACGTAGGTGTCTATGTGGACTATTTCCCTTTTATCAGACGGGGTTTCCGTAATGCAGAACTATATTTTTATAGGATTTCGGTCATATTTTGATGCAGCGCAAATGTCGCAGTTGTTTACTACTTTACTTATAATGTGCCTTAGGTTCGCACAATATATTTTTCGGTTTAAATTTTCATAATTGGGTATGATACCCGAATGTCCTGATTCCTTGGTGTGAAAAACTGATATGTGTTTTATAGTTTCTTCTTCAGATTGCATGTCTTTAGCCCGAATGTCCTGATTCCTTGGTGTGAAAAACTGATATGTGTTTTATAGTTTCTTCTTCAGATTCCATGTCTTTAGCCATGTAGGAGCATTTTACGAATTTTATATTTTAAGCGTTTTCAAACAATTCTGTCAGTTTCGTATGTACAACATTGTAGGTCGAGTCACTGAGCTCTGAGTATATTCCGATTTTACCCGAGGGCTTATTTCGCCTAATTATGTCTGAAATACAGTCAGCAATGTCGCTTTGTTTAATGTATATTCGTCTATTTCCGAGGGTAGATTCTCTTTCTATTTGTTTTTGTTTTACTAAGATAATTTGTGTTTTAAATCTGTTCACGACAGTATCCAAAATCGGAAAGTGATCATTATGGTTTTGCTCTTGTGAGTGTATTGTTGCCATCGTTAAGAAATTATCACTTTCTTCATTTAAAATATTAATTTCGTTTATATCAGGGTTAATTCGACTGAGAAAATCTGCGATTTTGTTGTCTTTTCCCTGAATGTAATCTATTTTGGCGTCGTACTCTCCTAGTTGGACAACCCAGCTTTGAAGGCGTGGGTTTATATCTTTTCCCCTGTATTTTGCCTGTAACCATTTAAGCGGTTGGTGGTCCGTTTGCAAGTCGAGGTTAGGTTAGGTTGAACTGGCCGGTCCATGAGGACCTGACATAGACTGAATAAGTCCGTAGTGTTACCAGAAGTTTGTTTTAACGACCAAACTGAAAAAACCCTATCAAAAACCAGGACCTATGTTATAAAATAACTCCGTCCTCTTGGCAAATACTAGAAGTTCCTAGGACTTAAGCCACTTGCTGCTTCTAGATCTGACAGCTGTATCACTCCTAATAGCTTGAGTCATAGCCTGGTAAGCGCAGGGCACGAGCACAGAACGTGCCCTATTGTTTCCTCCTCCAGCCCACACTTCCTACATCTGCTATCACTGACCAATCCTAATTTAAAGGCATATGACGCCAGAAGGCAGTGTCCAGTCAGAATACCCGTCATGAGTCTACAGTCCTCTCTTTTTAATGATAGAAGCAACTTTGTTAGTCTAAGGTTGTAAAACCTACACATAAACTTCGAGACTTTACAGCCCCGCACTTGAACCCGCGCCTTTCCTGCTTTGTCGATCATGTGCACCTCTCGCCTTCGCTTAATTTCGCCCAGTCTAATTGGGACGTCTATGGAGCAAGCTTCAAGGGATGCACCCTTTTTTGCTAGTTCATCCGCTTTTTCATTACCATCTATTCCCATATGCCCTGTAACACAATATAGATGTATGCTTCTCCCTGTCCCGATTCTGTCCAGGGAATGCTTACACTCTAACACGCATTTAGATGCTGTGCTATGCGAGGTTAATATAAAAGTTAACACGATTGCAGCTTGGGCTATTTTCTTCCAGGGTTTCTACTGCTTTGGTTACGGTTACTGTTTCCGCTTGGAAAACGCTACAGTAATCCAGCAGCCTGTAGAATCTGTTTATTTCCGGATCAGCACAGTATACCGAAGAAACTACTCCTTCCACTACTTTGGAACCATCTGTGTACACATGTATGTCCTCGTCCGCCATTTGCGTACACTTGCGCCAACCGTCCACCTCTATTGTGGCCTTAAGATCGCTCTCGAAGCGCAGATAGGGAATCAGGTAGTCTGTTCGTCTTGTGATTGATGATGCTATACTACTATGGCCGCATGGTCGGCGCTCAAGCTGTCCCGAGGCACCAAGCCTAGTTGCAGTTGTTAACGCTATGTTCTTTGCCACCAGGTTTACAGGTGGAACGTGCAGAATGGCATACAGTGCAGCGGTTGAGGTTGTTTTCAGGGCTCCGGTAATGCTAAGCATTGATAGTCTGCATACCCCCTCTAATTTTTTGAGGTATGTTGTTTTTTGTGTGGCTTTCCACCAAACAAGAACTCCATAGTATAGAATAGGGCTTACAATCGCTGTAAAAACCCAATGAGAAAGAGAGGACGATAAGCCCAAGTACACCCCAGCATTCTCTTACATGCATAAAGTGCCGTTGAAGCCTTCTTCACCCTCTCCTCCACGTTGAGCTTCCATGACAGCTTACTGTCTAGGATGTTTGCTAGATATTTTGTGCAAGGTTTCTCCTGTAGGGTCACCCCTCCTAACTTCGACCTGATCCAATTTGGGACCTTGTACCTCTTTGTAAACAAGACCATATCTGTCTTATCCGCGTTGACTTTCAACCCGACATTAGATGCCCAGGTATGAATATCCCGAAGCGCCCGATCCAACAAAGAGCTAATCGTTGGAAGGCACTTTCCACTTAAGACAATTGCAATGTAATCCGCGTAAGCCGTAAGTTTTACGGGTCCCTCATCGAATCGCCTGAGCAGTTTGTTGATGACCAGCGTCCACAGCAGAGGTGATAGCACACCTCCCTGCGGCGTTCCCCTGTCCACTGATTTCGTGGCTTCGTACAATCCCCATTGTAATGTAATCTTCCGGCAATTTAATATGCAGCCGATCCATCTCGTTAAGGCTGGATGTACTTTAATGGAATTAAGACCATCCATAATCGCCCTAGAGCATATTCCTTATATTGCAGGTCTTTATCTTTGCTTATTACCACCCTAGGTTAAGTTAAGTTGAGGTGGCAGCCTCCGCTGTCCAAGCGGAGACTCACGTAGGCCGTTGTGCTACCACGCGGGGGCCCACTAGTGGGCTTATAGAGATACGGCTTAACAGTATCCACGATTGTGATCTCCTTTCATCCAGCTTAGGCGAGATTTGCTTGGATATTCTACATGTAGGTTCCATGGCCCATCTGGCGTTTGCTTGGTGCGTGAATAGAGATCGCAAGCAGTGCTTGCAAGTGTTTAGAGGACGGCTGTCCCAAGCAGCGGAGGTTATTGTTTGCAGATTGGTGCCTTCCCTAGGTAGCTCGTCCGTAGCGCAGTTTTCTGAAATGTCACAGTGACCAGGAACCCATATAATGCTCAGGTTGCATTTTTCAGCTAGCTTGTTAAGGGTTTCTCTAAACTTCAACGCCACTAGTGAAGAGGTGTTGCTGCATTGCCGGGATTTTATGGCAGCCTGACTGTCCGAGAACATTGAAATAGAATTGGTCACCTGCAGGTTAGCAAGATAGAGGGCTGCTTCCCAGATAGCTATAAGTTCAGCCTGAAAACCACTGCAGAGGTCGGATAAGCGTAAGCTTTCGCTTATATTGAGCTTCTCTGAGTATATTCCGCTGCCGACTCTGTTATTCAGTTTAGAGCCATCTGTAAAAACGGAGATCTCGTGAGATCCCGGCTCCCTGCCGTTTGCCCACTCGCTCCTCTCTGGGATTTTTGTGGAGAATTTGTTGTCCCAGCAAGGGTACGGTATTGTATGGTCCAACTTAGAGAAGGTTTCTGGGATCTCTTTCAGGATCCGGGTGTGACCAAACCTGCAGTCCCTCCATGGCTCGATGGCGTTGAGCCTTACCGCGTTGCAGGAGGGACAGTATTTTCTACACAGATCAGTGGAGAGAAGGAATAATATGGTTTCACAGCTTTGGTGGGAGTGGAGGGAAGGGCACCGCTAGCAAGAATTACCGCCATCCTCTGCGCTCTCGTTACTTTGCTCTTGCTATATTCGATATCGAGTGCCGTCCACCATACGGTGACGGCGTAGAAGAGTATTGGTCTCACCACTGCCGTGTAGATCCAATGGACGATGCGGGGCTGGAGACCACAACTTTTTCCTATTGCCGACTTGCAAGCGTAGAGAGTCATTGTGGCTTTCCGAGATCGCTCCTCCACATTTCGCTTCCAGTCTAACTTCCTGCCTAGAATAACTCCGAGATATTTAACCTAGGTAGGGAGTTTGATTTCCCTCCCATTTAGGGACGGGTGGGTATATTCCGGTATAATGCGTTTGCGGGTAAAAAGCACCATCTCAGTTTTTTCACTGCTGATGCTGAGTCCGCATTCCCTAGACCAATTATTTGTTAGATTAAGAGCTTATTGCAAGAGTTCACCCAGCACCGGAAGGTGTTTGCCGGTAACTGTCAAGCCTATGTCATCGGCATATGCAATGACTTGACATCCGGTGGGCTGTAGTATAGATAATAGAGCGTTCACCGTCAGGTTCCATAGTAGAGGAGAAAGAACGCCGCCTGGGAGTTCCTCTGCTGGTAGACCTTATTAACGAGGAGTTGCCCAGCTCAGTAATAATGCTTCCTTTGTTTAGAAGGAACTCCAAGAATTCCACAAGAGGCTCTTCTACCCCTAGTTAACGTAGAGATTTTGCTACCGCTGCTGGGAGAACGCTGTTGAAGGCTCCTTCTATGTCGAAAAAGATACCCAGCGTGAATTCTTTATAGGCAAGTCCCGTCTCTATCTTAGTAATGATAGCATATATAGCTGTCTCTACGGGTTTGCCCTTAGAGTAGGCGTGTTGGTTGTTGGAGATTAGTGCTAGATTTGCCGATCGTTTAATATAGGCATCCAGTAATCGTTCTAGAACTTTTAGGAGGAAGGAGGTCAGACTAATTGGTCTAAAGTCCTTTGGATTGTTGCACGATATCCTGCCTCCTTTGGGTATGAAGACTACCTTTGCCTTGTTCCATTCCGTGGGGATATAGATCACGTTGAGGCAAGCCTTGTAGATTTTAGGTAGCAGCGGGCTTATAAGATCGCTTGCAGCTTGTAATTCAGCGGGAAATATTCCATCTATTCCCGGAGATTTGAAGGGTTTAAAGGACTTGATTGCCCATATAACTCCTTTTTAGCTAACTATGTGGTCCAGGGGTCGAAACGGCTCTGGGTTAGATTGCGTGTTTAAGAGGTATGGTTGAGAGGTGCAGCCTGGAAAGTGAGTGCGGAACAGGGTATCTAGAATTCCCGTACTAGAAGTGGCCCATTCTGAAGTTCTTCCAGGAGTCCCTTTCGGCCTTCAGGATTGACTTCTTGAAAGATTTTAAGGCTTCCTTATAATGGGACCAGATTCCAGTGCGCTTAGCCTCATTAAACAGTTTTCTGCTGTTTTTCCTCTGCTCGGAGATTTCTTGGTTCCACCAATAGGGTTTCGTTTTGCCCCTTACCTTAATCTCCGGGCAGGCTGCTGTGAAGGCAGCGTTACAAGATTTGGTGATAAGATCTACTGCTTCTTCTATTTTTGACGATGAGTCTAACTCACCGAGAGAAGCAAATGTTGTGTCTAAAGGAGGCGCTTTATCAGTTCTTAGCGGTAAGCCGTGAGAAGCGTTTCTTAGGAGAGTAGAGGATAGGACTTTTTTATAAAAGTTCCACTCCGTACGTCTCCTATTCCTGCAAGCCACCCTAGGCGGTGTACGCTAAAGCTGAGTAAAAGTGATATACATATGATCAGAGTAGCAGTTTTCGTTTGTAACTATCCAATTTTTGACAAGGTCAGAGAACGGCCTAAAACTATAGTAATATCTAGAACCTCCTTTCTATTTGAGGTGATAAAAGTTGGCTTGTCTCCAGAGTTGCATATACTTAGATTGTTGTTAATAATAGAATCAAAAAGAGACTCACTCCTAGTGTTAATGTCGGTAGAGCCCTAAGCCGTGTGATGTCCATTGGCATCGGCTCCGATTATTATCGGGAACCCTTTACTGTGGGCCTACCGTACCGCTTTGCAGAGCCGGTCATGCACAGAAGTTGGGCGATCGTGCGCCAGATAGGCGGACATCAGCTAGAGCGTTCGGTCCTGTAGCTCGAGGCTAATGCAGGTAAAGTCCTCGTCGCTAAAAAGAGATAGCAGAATAAATACTAAAGTTTTCTTTATTAGAATACAGGATCTGATTCTACATGTCACGGGCGGTGTCAACAGCTGGTAGTCCTTAGTATAGAGCCCACAGACCTTGCTGCCAACGACCCAAGGGTCATGGACTAGAACGACGTCCTCCTATGTTGTGCTGAGGCGTAAGATTAGGGTAGTAGAGGCTGCCTTAGAGTGGTGCAGGTTTATTTGCAGTATCTGCGCGCCCGTAAAAGGTCGGCTTCAGCATCGACGTCCATCCTCTGCTGATCCGCAATATCGGGTACCTCCTGTAAGATAGTATCGTCGAATTCGGCATCCAACGGAAGCTGCTCGTCCATGCCAGTAAAGAACTGACCCACAAACTCCGATACCGAGAGTGTATCGCTCTCGGCATCCGGAGTGCTGCGTGCCAGTTCGATATATGTCTCATGTCCACTCGAGGTGTTGCATGGGTCCCCGAGATTCGTTGTGGCGGTTGCGGATTCGCTCGAGGCAGTATTCCCACCCACCAGATCTTCCGGCGTGGAGGCGGTTCTTCATCAGGGCCAGGGGAAGCAGATCCACTCGGGGTGTTTCCGTCTAACTATTCGCCCTGAGGAACAAGCTCACCTTCGTCCGGTGCTTCTTCTTTAGTACCATCCCTTCGTATCTTCAACGTGATGGAGTAGAAGCCGTAGCTTAAAACTCCACCACATTCGTCAAGCCAAGGGAGACACGCCTCGTTTATGATGAAACCAACATAACGCTGCTTCGCCCTTGTCTCGCCGACCCGGACAATTACTCGAAGGTAGCCTCTTATTTGATTCCGCGATGGTTTCTAAAATCTCGCCAGGATCCGCTATGCCGTCTGGGACCCAGGCCCAAGCTCTCGGTCTGTTCGGAATTTCTTCCAAACCGACCGCATCCAAGCTGGCCCCAGGCCACCCTATGCAATGCTGTGTCTACCGACTTGCCTTGGGTGTACGCATGTTGTGTTGTGGAGAGCAGCTTTTCATCCACGTTGAACTTTATGTACACATATATCAGCCTCTCAAAGGTTTTGAGCAGAAATGATGTTAAGCTAATGGGTCTTTGGGATACACGTGACCGATCTTCCCCGCCTTTGGTAGGAAAACTACACGAGCAGTTCTCCAAGAGTGCGGTACATGATTCAGTCTTATGCACCCATCGAATATTATTTTAAGCCATTCCAAGACCGCCCTACTTGAAACTTGTAGCGTGGCCGGCAATACACCATCTGGGCCCGGCGATTTAAACTTAGAAAACGTCTTCACTGCCCATTCGATCTTGGTAGCGGTCACCAAGCCCGGCACTACCCGCTCCGTGATCGAAGTGTGAGTGCTGTCCGCTGGCTCTTCTAAACCATCTCCCGATGGGAAATGTGTATCAAGGGATTCAGCACTATTACGTGACCATTACCCGTTCTCTTTCTTTATTAGTCCCTGGACTATGTTTCCCCTTGCTAGGACTTTTCTCAACCGTGCTGTTTCGATGGAGCACTTTATGTCCGTACAGAAACTTTTCCATGAGATTCTCTTCGCCCTGGAAATTTCACGTTTGTAGATCCTTAGTAGATCCCTGTACTCGTCCTGACACGCTTCTCTTTCCGCGGTCTTTGCTAGCATAAACATTTCTTTTACCTGTCTTCTTAGAAGACTCAGCTCATTGCTGCACCATGGCGGCTTTGCTTTTCCTCTGAATCTTCTCAGAGGGCAAGTTTTGTTATAGGCAGTCGAACTATGCTAAGTAATTATTTTTCAATCGTGGAATAGCTTTTCTCGTGGTCATTTAAGGTCCTCGATGCGAAACAAATAGGGTGGCCTTCCTGCGACAGAACAGTCCCAAGGGCAAAGTTACTTGCATCGGTAATTACCTTAAACCTTTCCCAATTTTCATAGCGTAAAATTGGGAATTCTGTAATTAAGGTTTTTAGTTTTTCAAAAGCTGAGATGTAATTAGGGTCGCTAGTATTTACTTCTTTCCCCTTTTTTAAATAGTAAATCATAGGATACGCTATTTTCGCGTAATCTGATAAATCTACCATCGACCAGATTTTCCCAATGCGCCAAATCTTGGAAAAAACCCGTGAAAAGAGAATCGACACACATCACCTCTTCGTCGACTTCAAAGCCGCCTTCGACAGCACGAAAAGGAGCTGCCTTTATGCCGCTATGTCTGAATTTTGTTTCCCCGCAAAAATTATACGGCTGTGCAAAATGACCATCAGCTCAGTCAGAATTGGGAAGGACCTCTCCGAGCCGTTCGAAACTAAACGAGGTTTCAGACAGGGTGACCCCCTATCGTGCGATTTCTTTAATTTTATGCTGGAGAAAATTATACTAGCTGCAGAACTTAACCGCACTGGAACAATATACTATAAAAGCGTGCAATTACTGGCATATGCTGATGACATTGATATCATCGGCCTAAACCCCCGCGCTGTTAGTTCTGCTTACTCCAAACTGGAAAAAGAAGCGGTAAAGATGGGTTTGATGGTGAATGAGGACAAAACGAAGTACCTGCTGTCATCCAGCAAAGGGTCAGCGCATACGCGCCTTGGCAACCACGCTACTGTTGGCAGCCATAATTTCGAAATAGTAAAAGACTTCGTTTATTTGGGAAGCAGCATCAACACTAGCAACAACATCAGCACTGAAATCCAGCGAAGAATCAATCTTGCCAATAAATGTTACTTTGGACTAGGTAGGCAATTGAAAAGTAAAGTCCTCTCTCGGCGAACGAAAATCATACTATACAAGTCACTTATTGTACCCGTCCTGCGATATGGGGCAGAAGCATGGACCATGACAACAGCAGATGAAGCGGCTTTGGGAGTGTTCGAGAGGAAAGTTCTTCGAAAGATTTATGGACCTCTACGCGTTGGCGATGGCGAGTACCGAAGAAGATTTAATGATGAGCTGTATGAGCTATACGCAGACATCAACATAGTCCAGCGAATTAAAACGCAGCGGCTGCGCTGGCTAGGCCATGTTATGCGAATGAATGATGATGCTCCGGCCAAGAAAGTGTTTCTATCGGAACCCGCCTATGGAAGCAGAGGTAGAGGGCGGCCCCCACTCCGTTGGAAGGACCAAGTGGAAAACGATTTAAACTCCCTTGGTGTGACCAATTGGCGCCGGTTGGCGGAGCGAAGGAGCGACTGGCGCGCCTTTTTTGACGGCCATAACCGTTTAGACGGTTAAGCGCCAATTAAGTAAGTAAGTAAGTAAGTATAACGTCATCAATCACAAGACGAACAGGCTACATGATTCCCTATCTGCGCTTCGAGGGAGATCTTAAGGCCACAATAGAGGTGGACGGTTGGCGCAAGGGTGTGCAAATGGCGGACGAGGATATACATGTGTACACCGATGGTTCCAAAGTAATGAAAGGAGTAGTATCTGCGGTATACCGCGCTGAACCGGAAATAAGCAGATCCTACAGGCTTCCGGATTACTGTAGCGTTTTCCAAGCGGAAATATTAGCCGTAACCAAAGCAGTAGAAACCCCGGAAGAGAATAGCTTAAGCTGCAATCGTGTTAACTTTTATATTGACATTCAAGCAGCAATTAAGGCAATAATCTCGCATAGGACAGCATCTAAATGCGTGTTGAAGTGTAAGCAGTCTCTGGAGATAATCGGGACAGGGAGAAGCATACATCTATATTGGGTCTCAGGGCATATGGGAATAGATGGGAATTAAAAAGCGGACGAACTAGCTAAAAAGGGCGCATCCCTTGAATCTTGCTCCGTAGATGTCCCAATTAGATTGGGCGAGATTAAGCGAAGGCGAGAGGTGCACATGATCGACCAAGCGTGAAAGGCGTGGGTTCAAGCGCGGGGCTGTAAAGTGTCGAAGTTTATGTGTAGGTCTTACAAACTTAGACTAAGACAGTTGCTCCTATCATTAAAAAAAATGACTGTAGACTAATGAGGGGTATTCTGACTGGACACTGCCTTCTGGCGTCACATGCCTTTAAATTAGGCTTGGTCAGTGATAGCAGATGTAGGAAGTGCGGGTTGGAGGAGGAAACGATCGAGCACGTTCTGTGCTCGTGCCATGTACTTGCCAGGCTAAGACTCCAGCTATTAGGAGTGATACAGCTGTCAGATCTAGAAGCAGCAAGTGGCTTAAGTCCTAGGAAGCTTCTAGTATTTGCCAAAAGGACGGAGTTATTTTATAATATAGGTCCTGGTTTTTGATAGGGTTTTTCAGTTTGGTCGTTAAAACAAACTTCTGGTAACACTACGGACTCAATCAGTCTATGTGAGGTCGTTATGGACCGGCCAGTTCAACCTACCTACCTACAGTAGTTGGTAATTTAAGGTTCCGGATTACACCGATTTTGTTGCCGTTACTCCTTCGGTAGTTAAGACATGGCCTAAATATTCTGTTTCTTTTGACAAAAATTGCATTTGTTTATTTGGATCTTAAGATCGGCATTTCTTAATGCTTCAAATATTATTTTCAAATTATCAAAGTGCTCTTGCAAATATGTACTAAACACCAATATGTCATCAAGGTAGACAACACATATCTTATTAATATATTTGTGGAGCACGATATTCATTAATCTTTGGACAATTGATGGAGGGTTCTTATGCCCAAATAGCATTCTGATGAACTCATAATGTCCATGTGGGATTGAAAACGCGGTTTTATTCCTATCTTCTTGCTTCACAACAATTTGATGAAACCCCTTCGCAAGGTCTAATGTAGTGAATTACATTGCCCTTCCCAGTTTCTCTAATATACTCTCTATATTTGGGATTGGGAATTTATCGGAAATTATATTTGCGTTAAATTTCCGGTAATCTATTACGATTCGCCATTCCTTAGAGCCTGCATTACTTTCTTTTTTTGGCACGATCCATAAAGGATTGTTATATGGAGAGGATGATGGCGTTATAATGTTTTGCTTAAGCATGTCATTTATTTGACGATTTATCTCTTCTTCGTGAACTTTCGGATATCGATAGATTTTAGAGTATATAGGGTTGTTAGATATGCTAACGATTTCGTGCTGAATACTATGAGTAGCAGTTAGATTCTATCCTTCCCTGTAAAATAAATCGTCGTACTTTATTAATAATTTTTGGAGTTTTTCACGTTCTTCGCTATTGAGGTAATCCAAATTTAATTTATTAAGTACATCAGTTTGCGCTGGCTTTTGCGTACAAATGGTATGAATATCGAAAGGGTATTTATGAAAGAATAGCTTGTTGCCATTTATTTCAATAAAATCGTTTTCGAAATCTATTTTGGCTTTCAACGGCCCTAGGACGTTTTGCCCAATGGTGGCGTTGTAATTGTTGTTATTTAATTTAACAACTTTCCAGGAAATTGTACCATATTTATTGAATGCCTTTGTGAAAGGTGTTGTTATTTTACTTTTTATTTGGTTGACACCGTTAATAGTGCTAAAATATAGTGTATCTTCAAGATTTTCAATGGAAAATTGGCTTAAGGTGTTTGGCCCAATAAGACTGGTTGTACAGCCGGTGTCAGTCAAACAATTAATCATTTCATTTTGTATAGTTATTAAGTAAGTTTGAATATCTAGGCTGTCGTGAAAATTTACAGCCTCATCTACATTAGAAATGTCCATGGGTTCAACTCTATTATTATTTACATTTGAAAAGTCTGTATACCTAAATCGTGAAGGATTGTTATTATTGCTAGATTTGTTCATACTGCTTTGGACATGGTGCCGTTGTGCAGAGCTATCTCTTTGCCTATATTGATAACTTTCAGCTTGAACTTCAGGTTTTGCAACATCGCTTTTATTAAAAGGAGCAGTGTATTTACTGTTTTCTCTAAAGGATGGGTCACTATTTTCACCAATGCATTGTTGATTAAAATTCGCATTTGTATGTACATTATTTGTAATATTTGTATTGTTTTTAGTTTTTGCTTGCGGTTTTTTATGCCTAAAATCTATGCATCTGGTATAGTCCAGTAATTTTAAATTTGTATAGCGTACAATAACTGCGTTCAAATCATTACTTTCTATAATATGAGCTGTAATAGGGACATCAATTTTTTCTAGCAATATATCTCTTAAATCCCTATTTACACTATGTGGTGAACATAATGTTGACTTTTTACCGTCAAACTCATAAAGTTCATTTAATTCAAATTTAGCCTTTTCAAAATAACAAAATAATTGTCTTAATGTGCCAACCTTTACCATTCTGCAACTATTGAAGATCTCCCCATATGTTCATCCTGGTCTGAACTGCTGCTTCAGGTGTGATTCGATCATTTTCTAATTCTTGAATACTTTTACCGGCATCTCCCATTATTTTCTCGTTTATCAGAATTTGAGTCCCAAGCCGTATCAATTGCGGATTATTATTGCATAGTTGTAGTACGTTTTCGACGGACTTGAAAAAGGAACATACTGGTCGGGTGCCATCTAATGGTCTTATTTGACGAAATTGCTGTAAGACATCTTAAGGACTAAGTTGAAGCGGTTGATTTTGCACTATTTCCTGTTGTCTCTGCATATTTATTTGTTGTTGTTGTTGCGTAGTTAAGGATTGCTGCTGATTAAGCGTCACTTCCATTACGGCAATTTTTTGGTTCAATTCATTAACCAAATCTTCCATATTTGGTAATAAACGGTTGCTGTAGAATAAACTTCGTCGATATTTATTCATATGTATGAATAATTGTATGAACACTGTACTTGCTTTGCGGTTGATTGCAAGTTTTTGTTTTTCTCAATGTAATGAAGCGAACGGTACTATTTTCCGCTTGATAATAACTGTTTTTGACTGCGCCACTTACGGATTTACCTTTTGCGAGGTGCTCCTATTTATGTGCTTCAGCATAATAATGAAAGTTTTTAACCAAGATTTGCTATATTTAGCAAATATAACACTTCTTTTGCCACTTTCAGCAAAAATATTTACCTTTTCTTTTTAGAATTAAATCAAACGACACCTTTTATTAGGGTTTAGTTAATGTAATGTTTTTTTCATGTACTATATATTAATCTTACACAACACTTCAGTTTTTGTCTCAAACTTATTTAATTAATTATGTTAAAAAGCAATCAAACACCCATCAATTTCCAAAAATGTACAATACTGTAAGCTATGGCGGAAGAGCTTAATAGAGTTTCCTGTATTCTAATTAGAAATAATATTGATGTTTACAGTGAAAGAGCTAAATGAAGATATGGTTTCTGCTCTATTGGAAATGCTTATAGATAACGATTAAGTTATACATATTTTAACATAGGGCAATAGCTTTTAAGTAACACTCAACAGCTTAACGTTAACATGATTTGAAGCTAGAGTATGAGTGTAAAGGAAATGAGAACAATGAAACGAAATGATTCCAATAAGAACTGAGAATTATAATAAGTGATGGTAGCAGTTGTGTGACATACTCATGATCAGAGCCGGCCAAAAGTTGCACATTGTGCAATTTGAGTTCGTATTTTCATACATACACTAACGATGTGCGATCACGATCGTTTGCTTTCGCTTGTCACTCACTAAAATCAACAGTGAATGCAAAAGGAAAAGTCCATGGTACTTTTTGGGCACATAATAAAAACAATATGCGGCAATGTTAAAATGACTTTTAATACGTTTAAATTAGTATTATTAAGTTCCTTTGAACATGCATATTAATATTGACAATTTAAATATTAATAATTAATAATAATTCATTAATTATTAATAAATATTGACAATTTAATATAAGCAACTTTTTATACGTTCTACTTAGTTTTATTAATTTTTATACATTTTTTTTATTGAAAATATATATTTCTATCTTTACATTGACTTTGTTTTATAGTTCTTTCTTAATAAAAAAAAGTGATTTTTTAAAGTAAATTTTGCATTGAAGAAACACCATACCTTCTTTTATAAAAAAGTTTTATCTTGCTAGCTCGACCTCCGCGTTCTTAGTTATATGAATATAAGTAAATATTGTTAGGATTAGCTTGAAATCAAATAACCAGAGTCGTTTTTAATTTCGAACTCCACAGTCCACATTTTCTTTTAGCACATGGTGGGGAGTTGTCACTCAATTTTTACACACACTTATGCAATTGTTTTAGTATTTGTGTGGCCGGCTCTGCTCAAGAGAGAGTATGTTACTCGGACGAATGGGAGTAGCATTTAAAGTAGAGCTGGCCACGCAAATACTAAAACAATTGCATAAATGTGTGTAAAAATTGAGTGACAACTCCCCACAGTGTGCTAAAAGAAAATGTGGACTGTGAAGTTCGAAATTAAAAAGGACTCTGGTTATTTGATTTCAAGCTAATCCAAACAATACTTACTTATATTCATATAACTAAGAACGCGGAGGTCGAGCTAGCCAGATAAAACTTTTTTATATAGGAAGGTATGGTGTTTCTTCAATGCAAAATTTACTAAAAAAATCACTTTTTCATCAAAAAAGAACTATAAAATAAAGTAAATGTAAAGATAGAAATATATATTTTCAAAACATAAAGTTATTCAATAAAAAAAAGTATAAAAATTAATAAAACTAAGTAGAACGTATAAAAAGTTACTTATATTAAATTGTCAATATTTATTAATAATTAATTAGTTATTATTAATTATTAATATTTAAATTGTCAATATTAATATGTATGTTCCAAGGAACTTAATAATACTAACTAAACGTATTAAAAGCCACTTTAACATTGCAGCATATTGTTTTTATTATGTGCCCAAAAAGTAGCATGGAATTTTCCTTTTGCATTCACTGTTGATTTTAGAGAGTGACCAGCGAAAACAAACGATCGTGATCGCACATCGTTAGTGTCTGTGTGAAAATACGAACTCAAATTGCACAATGTGCAACCTTTGGCCGGCTCTGATTTAAAGAGTTGTAACTTCTCTGCCGGTTTGGGTAAGCTTTGATCCACCGTAAGGTCCCTATCGAATCCGTCTAAGCACAATGACAAAGTCTCCATCGCCTTCGGCGATAAAGTGCTGTCGGATGCGAAAAAATGTGCGAGCACTTTTTGCCGACAATATGTAATGCAGAGCCGGCCACACAAATACTAAAACAATTACATCAGTGTGTGTAAAAATTGAGGGACAACTCCCCACAGTGTGCTAAAAGAAAATATGGACTGTGAAGTTTGAAATTAAAAATTAAAAAGGGCTTTGGTTATTTGATTTCAAGCTAATCCTGACTATATTTACTTATATTCGTATAACTAAGAACGCGGAGGTCGAGCTAACCAGATACAACTTTTATTATAAAAGAAGGTATGTTGTTTCTTCAATGCAAGATTCATAAGGGCGGCATTGCTTTGCTTAAAATAAAGCGACGACAAAATAAGCCTTCTTTATTTCATAGTTCCTAATTGCTGTATCTGATTCGCTATCCGAAAATAGTTTCTTTTTGGCTTTATCAAATAAACTGAGCTTTTCTGCTTGTGAAAGGGAAGCTATGTCTTTATGGCAGTTATTAAAATGCCTTTTCAAGGAAAAAAGTTTATTTGATGTGAAAATTCGCTGGCGCGGCATATTATTTTTATTTAATGTGCAAAAGTAGCATCGACGTTTTCCTTTGCATTCATTCTGGTTTTGTTTAGCATGCGCAGCCGTCTTGCTTGCTTAAGCGTTATGCAGCGAATGCTAAGCGATAGCAAAATATGAAGAACTATAAAACAATGTAAAAGTAAAAATATTTTCATATTATTATGTTTTAAAAAATATGTATGTTCAAAGGAACTCAATAATACTAACAAACACTTTTTAAAGTCACTTTAATATTGCAGCATTTTGTTTTTATTATGTGCCCAAAAAGTAGCATGGACTTTTCCTTTTGCATTCACTGTTGATTTTAGTGAGTGAGAAGCGAAAGCAAACGATCGTGATCACACATCGTTAGTGTCGGTGTAAAAATACGAACTCAAATTGCACAATGTGCAACTTTTGGCCGGCTTTGATGTAATGCATTCCACGGTTGAAAAAGTTAGACGGCGGGCCAACAGATGCGCACACAAGCATAAATACAGCGCGTCCCCAATTACCATCGCCGTCAAAGAAGTTGAGAATGCCATCGTTCATGCTAAGCCATCTAAAGCAGTGGGCCCAGACGGCATAGCCATGCCGATGCTTAAACACCTAGGCAAAGAGGGATTCAATTATCTAGCACATGTCTTCAACTTGTCCCTTTCCACCTTTGTCATCCCCGAAAAATTGAAAATGATCAGGGTAGTCCCGCTCCTAAAGCCTGGGAAACCAGCTAACATAGGAGATTCGTATCGTACGATATCTCTCCTATCGCCAGTAGCCAAGACACTTGAAGCCATTCTGCTTCCCAACTGTAATGCAAATTCACAACTAGCCAATCATTAGCATGGCTTCCGAAAATTACCTAACACTCCCACCGCGCTAAATGTTATTAGTACTCAGATAAATTGCGGATTAATTCAAAACCCACCACGGGAGAGTACTCGTTGCGCTAGACCTATCAAAAACTTTTCATACGGTCACCCACGGCACGTTACTGCAAGACTTCGAAGGGTCTCCCTTTCCCGGAGCCTTAAAAGGTTGACCGCAAATTATCTGTCTGCAAGCATCGGCGCAATTCAGGAACGTAACATCCAAACCAAGAAGAATTAAAAAAGCGGTGCCACAGCGCTGTATCCTATCCCCACTTTTGTTCAACTTCTACATATCAAAGCTGCCTTCACCACTAGAAAGAGTCACTATCGTTTCCTACGCCGATGACTGCACAATAATGGCCACAGGCCCAGGCCCACAGATCGATGAGCTTTGTAACAAAATGAACAACTATCTCCCAGATATCTCCAGTTTCTTCACCTCACGAAACCTGGCATTGTCACCAACTAAATCATTGGCGACCTTATTTACAAGATGCTCGAGCCAAATGTCGACCATATTGAACATCCATATTGAAGGCACCACGCTACCGATTGTCTTACACCCCAAAATCTTGGGTCTGATGTTCCATCAGGATCTACATTTTGGAGAGCATGCCGCCGCATTGTTCCTAGAGTCCAGAGCCGTAATAAAATCCTTAAATCTTTTGCGGGCAGCACTTGGGGTAAAGACAAAGAAACGATCATTATCACTTACAAAGCAATTGGCCGGCCAGGTATGCGCGGGCGCATAAATTCTGTTTAAATTGTTTGACGCCACCGATGAATGCAGCTCGTATGATCGCTGCCGAATTGCGGATTAAGACACCACTCTCTGCTGCATCGACGGGATGCAACCCCGAGCACCCCACGTCATACCTAGGCACCCCGGCCTGGTCGCCAAATAGTACCACCTCAGGTATCCTCTGCCCCCTCCGTGCGACCTTGTTCTCGCCCAGCTACCTCTCGGTCTCGGCCAGCTACCGACGCACCACCGCCAGCATCTATTGCCGCTCGACGCACCGTCCGGTGCACTGCTCAAGGGCTGCAGACTGCCACCTTCAGGGGAAAGGTGTCAGACCTCCCTGTAAGGGATGCGTTATGGACTCTTCAAGAGCTGCAAGAGGCTCTAGTCGCTGAACGCGCCTAGGGCGGGGACGATGTCCAAACGACCTTATGTTCACACATTAATCTTAAGAATATTGAATTGTACATTGAAAGCTGAATTTTATAAAACAAATTTCTATATGGTTCCCTTACTCATAAGTGGATGTTGAGTTAGTTATACGCCCCAATATATAATTTTATTGCATATTTATATTTATTTTATTAACACGCTTTTATTAGCTTGGCCTGTATGTAACGGAATCTTTGAGCTTAATTATCACCGGTTTCTAGAAGTCTGATTAATTTGAAACTTTGCATACGTATCAAGGACCGATGACAATGCATTAATGTGATGGTGTGGTAACATAAGGTCAACGGCCATAAGGCCAATTGGCCTTATTACCACATTGAATGGCCATAAGTTTGATTGAAACTTTGCACACATATCAAGGCTCGATGACAATGCATTAATGTGCATCCACTTCTATCATTAATAAAGGAGTGCGTTTTTCGCATTATGTGCGGTTTCAAATCTATGGCCATTAATTGACCTTATGTCCGTTAACCTTATGTCACCCCGCCATCACATTATTGCATTGTCATCGAGCCTTGATACGTGTGCAAAGTTTCAATCAAACTTATGGCCATTCAAAGTGGTAATAAGGCCAATTGACCTTATGGCCGTTGTCCTTATATCACCACACCATCACATTAATGCATTGTCATCGAGCCTTGATACGTGTGCAAAGTTTCAATCAAAGTTATGGCCATTCAAAGTGGTAATAAGAACAATTGACCTTATGGCCGTTGACCTTATTTCACCACACCATCACAATAATGCATTGTCATCGAGCCCTGATACGTGTGCAAAGTTTGAATCAAACTTATGGCCATGCAAAGTGGTAATAAGGCCAATTGACCTTATGGCCGTCGACCTTATCTCACCACACCATCACATTAATGCATTGTCATCGGTCCTTGATACGTATGCAAAGTTTCAAATTAATCAAACTTCTATAAACCGGTGAAAATTTAGCTCAAAGATTCCGTTACATAGATACAGGCCAAGCTAATAAAAGCGCGTTAAAAAAGGGCTCCAGTATGCTCTTTCGTAGATGTGCCATGCATCCACTTCTATCATTAATAAAGGAATGCGTTTTTCGCATTATGTGCAAGGTTTCAAATCTATGGCCATTTGGGGTGGTCACAAGTACAATTGAACTTATGTCCGTTAACCTTATGTCACCCCACCATCACATTATTGCATTGTCATCGAGCCTTGATACGTGTGCAAAGTTTCAATCAAACTTATAGCAATTCAAAGTGGTAATAAAGCCAATTGACCTTATGGCCGTTGACCTTATGTCACCACACCATCACATTAACGCATTGTCATCGAGCCTTGATACATGTACAAATTTTCAATCAAACTTATGACCATTCAAAGTGGTAATAAGACCAATTGACCTTGTGGCCGTTGACCCTATGTCACCACACCATCACAATAATGCATTGTCATCGAGCCCTGATACGTGTGCAAAGTTTCAGTCAAACTTATGGCCATTCAAAGTGGTAATAAGGCCAATTGACCTTATGGCCGTCGACCTTATGTCACCACACCATCACATTAATGCATTGTCATGGGTCCTTGATACGTATGCAAAGTTTCAAATTAATCAGACTTCTAGAAACCGGTGAAAATTAAGCTCAAAGATTCCGTTACATACAGGCCAAGCTAATAAAAGCATGTTAATAAAGGAATGCGTTTTTCGTATTATGTGCAAGGTTTCTAATCTATGGCCATTTGGGGTGGTCACAAGTTCAATTGACCTTATGTCCGTTAACCTTATGTAAGCCCACTATCACATTATTGCATTGTCATCGAGCCTTGATACGTGTGCAAATTTTCAATCAAACTTATGGCCATTCAAAGTGGTAACAAGGCCAATTGACCTTATGGCCGTTAACCTTATGTCACCACGTCATCAAATTAATGCATTTTCATCAAGCCTTGATATGTGTGCAAAGTTTCAATCAAACTTATAGCCATTCAAAGTGGTAATAAAGCCAATTGACCATATGGCCGTCGACCTTATGTCACCACACCATCACATTATTGCATTGTCATCGAGCCTTGATACGTGTGCAAAGTTTCAATCAAACTTATAGCCATTCAATGTGGTAATAAGGCCAATTGACCTTATGGCCGTTGACCTTATGTCACCACACCATCACAGTAATGAATTGCCATCGACCCCTGATACGTGTGCAAAGTTTCAATAAAACTTATGGCCATTTAAAGTGGTAATAAGGCCAATTGACCTTATGGCCGTCGACCTTATGTCACCACACCATCACATTAATGCATTGTCATCGGTCCTTGATACTTATGCAAAGGTACAAATCAATCAGACTTCTAGAAACCGGTGAAAATTAAGCTCAAAGATTCCGTTATATAGATACAGGCCAAGCTAATAAAAGCGTGTTAAATAAATAATACTGTAAAAAAACTAAAAAAATCCGCTTTTTTAGCAAACCGAACTAAAAAATAGAAAATAAATTTCAATTAAAAAGAGATTATAACAGTAGTAGAAGGTTAAACAATCGTTTATAGTTAATCAGTTCAAAATAAAATTATAATAAAGTTTAAGTTATTAACAGAATAATTTAATTCACAGTAAAAAGCGTGGGGTGCTTGATATTGAATGTTACAATCATTCTATTGGCAACTATCTGAGAGGAAAGATATGAAATGTAGTCAAATGCACCCCACGCTTTTTACTCTGAATTAAATTATTCTGTTAATAACTTAAATTTTATTATAATTTTATTTTTAGGTGATTAACTATAAACGATTATTTAACCTTCTACTACAGTTATATAAACTCTTTTTAATTGAAATATATTTTCTATTTTTTAGTTGGGTTTGCTATAAAAGCGTGCTTTTTAAGTTTTTTTAAACTATTATTTATTTTTAATTTTTTAGTCGAAAGTGACGAAACCTCGAAACGCCACGGTCCATGGATGAAACCAACCCCACGGCACCGAAAAGGCCAAGACGCACGGAGGCTGGACGCGGTGTTTCGCGGAAATTGCCAAGGGTCGGCAGATCAAACCTATGGCCATTCAAAGTGGTAATAAGGCCAATTGACGTTATGGCCGTTGACCTTATGTCAACACACCATCATATTAATGCATTGTCATCGAGCCTTGATATGTGTTCAAAGTTTCAATCAAGCTTATGGCCATTCAAAGTGGTAATAAGGCCAATTGACCTTATGGCCGTTGACCTTATGTCAACACACCATCATATTAATGCATTGTCATCGAGCCTTGATATGTGTGGAAAGTTTCAATCAAACTTATGGCCATTCAAAGTGAAAATAAGGCCAATTGGCCTTATGGCCGTTGATCTTATGTCACCACACCATCAGATTAATGCATTGTCATCGGTCCTTCATACGTATGCAAAGTTTCAAATTAATCTGACATCTAGAAACCGGTGAAAATTAAGCTCAAAGATTCCGCTACATACAGGCCAAGCTAATAAAAGCGTGTTAAAAAGGGCTCCAGTATGCTCTTTCGTATATGTGCCATGCATCCACTTCTATCATTAATACAGGAATGCGGTTTTCGCATTATGTGCAAGGTTTCAAATCTATGGCCACTTGGGGTGGTCAAAAGTTCAATTGACCTTATGCCCCTTAACCTTATGTCACCACACCATCACATTATTGCATTGCCATCGAGCCTTGATACGTGTGCAAAGTTTCAAACAACTTATGGCCATTTAAAGTGGTAATAAGGCCAATTGACCTTATGGCCGTCGACCTTATGTCACCACACCAGCACATTAATGCATTGGCATCGGTCCTTGATACGTATGCAAAGTTTCAAATTAATCAGACTTCTAGAAACCGGTGAAAATTAAGCTCAAAGATTCCGTTACATGGATACAGGCCAAGCTAATAAAAGCGTGTTAAAAAAGGCTCCAGTATGCTCTTTCGTCGATGTGCGCTGCATCCACTTATATCATTAATAAAGGAACGTGTTTTTCGCATTATGTGCAAGGTTTCAAATCTATGGCCATTTGGGGTTTTCATAAGTTCAATTGGCCTTATGTCCGTTAACCTTATGTCACCCCACCATCGAGCCTTGATATGTGTGCAAAGTTTCAATCAAACTTATGGCCATTCAAAGCGGTAATAAGCCCAACTGACCTTATGGCCGTTGACCTTATTTATTTATTTATTTATTTGTCTAAGTCTATGAATTTTAATCCTTACAGACTATGATAGAATGAAAATTTAAAAAATACTTATGTCTACTTATGCCACCCAATCACATTAATGCATTGTAATCGAGCTTTGATACGCGTGCAAAGTTTCAATCAAACTGATGGTTATTCAAAGTGGTAATAAGGCCAATTGACCTTGTGGCCGTTGACCTTATGTCACCACACCATCACAATAATGCATTGCCATCGAGCCCTGATACGTGTGCAATGATGAATCCAACCCCACGGCACCGAAAAGGGCCAAGACGCAGGGAGGTTGGACGCTGTCTTTCGCCGAAATTGCCAAGGGTCGGCAGATCAAACCTATGGCCATTCAAAGTGGTAATAAGGCCAATTGGCGTTATGGCCGTTGACCTTATGTCAACCCACCATCATATTAATGCATTGTCATCGAGCCTTGATTTGTGTGCAAAGTTTCAATCAAGCTTATGGCCATTCAAAGTGGTAATAAGGCCAATTGACCTTATGGCCGTTGACCTTATGTCAACACATCATCATATTAATGCATTGTCATCGAGCCTTGATATGTGTGCAAAGATTCAGTCAAACTTATGGCCATTCAAAGTGGTAATAAGGCCAATTGACCTTATGGCCGTTGACCTTATGTCAACGCACCATCATATTAATGCATTGTCATCGAGCCTTGATATGTGTGCAAAGTTTCAATCAAACTTATGGCCATTCAAAGTGGAAATAAGGCCAATTGACCTTATGGCCGCTGATCTTATGTCACCAAACCATCAGATTAATGCATTGTCATCGGTCCTTGATACCTATGCAAAGTTTCAAATTAATCAGACTTCTAGAAACCGGTGAAAATTAAGCTCAAAGATTCCGCTACATACAGGCCAAGCTAATAAAAGCGCGTTAAAAAGGGCTCCAGTATGCTCTTTCGTATATGTGCCATGCATCCACTTCTATCATTAATACAGGAATGCGGTTTTCGCATTATGTGCAAGGTTTCAAACCTATGGCCATTTGGGGTGGTCAAAATTTCAATTGACCTTATGCCCGTTAACCGTATCTCACCCCACCATCACATTATTGCATTGCCATCGAGCCCTGATGCGTGTGCAAAGTTTCAATCAACCTTATGGCCATTCAAAGTGGTAATAAGGCCAATTGACCTTATGTCCTTTGATGTTATGTCACCTCACCATTACGTTAATGCTTTGTCATGGACCCTCGATACGTGTGCAAAGATTCCATCAAACTTATGGGCATTCAAAGTGGTAATAAGGCCAATTGACCTTATGGCCGTTGACCTTATGTCACCACACCATCACATTAGTGCACTGTCATCGAGCCTTGATATGAGTGCAAAGTTTCAATCAAACTTATGGCCATTCAAAGTGGTAATAAGGCCAAATGACCTTTTGGCCGTTGCCCTTATGTCACCACACCATCACATTAATACATTGTCATCGGTCCTTGATGCGTATGCAAAGTTTCAAATTAATCAGACTTCTAGAAAATGGTGAAAATTAAGCTCAAAAATTCCGTTATATACAGGCCAAGCTAATAAAAGCGTGTTAATAAAGGAATGCGTTTTTCGCATTATGTGCAAGGTTTCAAATCTATGGCCATTTGGGGTGGTCACAAGTTCAATTGACCTTATGGCCGTTAACCTTCTGTGAGCCCACCATCACATTATTTCATTGTCATCGAGCCTTGAAACGTGTGCAAAGCTTCAATCAGCCTTATGGCCATTCAAAGTGGTACTAAGGCCAATTGACCTTATGGTCGTTGACCTTATGTCACCACTCCACCACATTAATGCATTGTCACCGAGCCTTGATACGTGTGCAAAGTTTCAATCAAACTTATGGCCATTCAAAATGGTAATAAGGCCAACTGACCTTATGGCCCTTGACCTTATGTCACCACACCATCACGGTAATGAATTGCCATCGAGCCCTGATACGTGTGCAAAGTTTCAATCAAACTTATGGCCATTCAAAGTAATAATAAGGTCAATTGACCTTAAGGCCGTCGACCTTATGTCACCACGCCATCACATTAATGCAATTTCATCGAGCCTTGATACGAGTGCAGTTTTAATCAAACTTATGGCCATTCAAAGTGGTACTAAGGCCAATTGACCTTATGGCCGTTGATCTTATGTCACCACTCCACCACATTAATGCATTGTCACCGGGCCTTGATACGTGTGCAAAGTTTCAATCAAACGTATGGCCATTCAAAATGGTAATAAGGCCAACTGACCTTATGGCCCTTGACCTTATGTCACCACACCATCACAGTAATGAATTGCCATCGAGCCCTGATACGTGTGCAAAGTTTCAATCAAACTTATGGCCATTCAAAGTAATAATAAGGTCAATTGACCTTATGGCCGTCGACCTTATGTCACCACGCCATCACATTAATGCAATTTCATCGAGCCTTGATACGAGTGCAGTTTTAATCAAACTTATGGCCATTCAAAGTGGTACTAAGGCCAATTGACCTTATGGCCGTTGATCTTATGTCACCACTCCACCACATTAATGCATTGTCACCGAACCTTGATACGTGTGCAAAGTTTCAATCAAACTTATGGCCATTCAAAATGGTAATAAGGCCAACTAACCTTATGGCCCTTGACCTTATGTCACCACACCATCACAGTAATGAATTGCCATCAAGCCCTGATACGTGTGCAAAGTTTCAATCAAACTTAAGGCCATTCAAAGTAATAATGAGGTCAATTGACCTTATGGCCGTCGACCTTATATCACCACGCCATCACATTAATGCAATGTCATCGAGCCTTGATACGAGTGCAGTTTTAATCAAACTTTTGGCCATTCAAAGTGGTACTAAGGCCAATTGACCTTACGGCCGTTGACCTTATGTCACCACTCCACCACATTAATGCATTGTCATCGAGCCTTGATACGTGTGCAAAGTTTCAGTCAAACTTATGGCCATTCAAAGTGGTAATAAGGCCAATTGACCTTACGGCCTTTGACCTTATGTCACCACACCATCACAATAATGAATTGCCATCGAGCCTTGATACGTGTGAAAAGTTCCAATCAAACTTATGGCCATTCAAAGTAGTAATAAGGCCAATTGACCTTATGGCCGTCGATCTTATGTCACGACACCATCACATTAATGCAATGTCATGGAGCCTTGATACGAGTGCAAATTTTTAATCAAACTTATGGCCATTCAAAGTGGTACTAAGGCCAATTGATCTTATTGCCGTTGACCTTATGTCACCTCTCCACCACATTAATGCATTGTCATCGAGCCTTAATATGTGTGCAAAGTTTCAATCAAACTTATGGCCATTCAATGTAGTAATAAGGCCAATTGACCTTATGGCCGTCGACCTTATGTCACCACACCATCACACTAATTCATTGTCGTCGGTCCTTGATACGTATGCAAAGTTTCAAATTAATCAGACTTCGAGAAACCGGTGAAAATTAAGCTCAAAGATTGCGTTACATAGATAAAGGCCAGGCTAATAAAAGCGTGTTAAAAAGGGCTCCAGTATGCTCTTTCGTAGATGTGCCATGCACCCACTTCTATCATTAATAGAGGAATGCGTTTTTCGCATTATGTGCATGGTTTCAAATCTATGGCCATCTGGGGTGGTCATAAGTGCCCGTTAACCTTATATCACCCCACTATCACATTATTGTATTGTCATCGAGCCTTGATACGTGTGCAAAGTTTCAATCAAACTTATGGCCATTCAAAGTGGTAATAAGGCCAATTGACCTTATGGCCGTTGACCTTATGTCACCACACCATCACATTAATGCATTGTCATCGACCCTTAATACGTGTGCAAAGTTTCAACAAACTTATGGCCATTCAAAGTGGTAATAAGGCCAATTGACCTTATTGCCGTTGACCTTATGTCACAGCACCATCACATTAATGCATTGTCATTGAGCCTTGATATGTGTGCAAAGTTTCAATCAAACTTATGGCCATTCAAAGTGGTATAAGGCCAAATGACCTTATAGCCGTTGCCCTTATGTCTCCACACCATCACATTAATGCATTGTCATCAGTCCTTGATACGCATGCAAAGTTTCAAATTAATCAGACTTCTAGAAACCGGTGAAAATTAAGCTCAAAGATTCCGTTACATAGGACAAGCTAATAAAAGCGTGTTAAAAAATAAAAAAAACACGCCGCGCTCCTCAGGGTAGTGGAGGCGCGTGATATCCCCTCACGACCAAGGGCTAAAGCCTGGGTTCCAGTGACGCCAACGGACCCAGCTGACATCCTGGAGCTGCTCCAGGAGAACAACCCGCCACAGGTTTGGAAGTGAACCCGGATAAAACCAAGCTTGTTTTCTTCACGAGGAGGCACAAAGTACCAAATCTTACACCGCCAAGAATTGGGGGTACGTTCTTAGCATTTAGCGATCAAGTCAAGTATTTGGGAGACATTCTGGATAGGAAGCTATTATGGAGTGACCATATGTTTCAGTCAAACGTATGGTCATTCAAAGTGGTAATAAGGCCAATTGACCTTATGGCCGTTGACCTTATCTCACCACACCATCACATTAATGCATTGTCATCGAGCCTTGATACGTGTGCAAAGTTTCAATCAAACTTATGGCCATCCAAAGTGGTAATAAGGCCAATTGACCTTATGGCCATTGACCTTATGTCACCACACCATCACATGACATTATGGCCGTTGCCCTTGTGTAACCACACCATCACATTAATACATTGTCATCGGTCCTTGATACGTATGCAAAGCTTCAAATTAATCAGACTTCTAGAATACGGTGAAAATTAAGCTCAAAGATTTCGTTACATACAGGCCAAACTAATAAAAACGTGTTAATAAAGGAATGCGTTTTTCGCATTACGTGCAAGGTTTCAAATCTATAGCCATTTGGGGTGGTCACAAGTTCAATTGACCATATGTCCGTTAACCTTATGTGACCCCACCATCACATTATTGCATTGTCATCGACCATTGATACGTGTGCAAAGTTTCAATCAAAATATGGCCATTCAAAGTGGTAATAAGGCCAATTGACCCTATGGCCGTTGATCTTATGTCACCACACCATCACATTAATGCACTGTCATCGAGCCTTGATACGAGTGCAAAGTTTTAATCATACTTATGGCCATTCAAAGTGGTAATAACGCCAATTGACGTTATGGCCGTTGACCTTATGTAACCACACCTTCACAGTAATGCATTGTCATCGAGCCTTGATACGTGTGCAAAGTTTCAATTAAACGTATGGCCATTCAAAGTGGTAATAAGGCCAATTGACCTTATGGCCGTTGACATTATGCCACCAAACCATCACATTAATGCTTTGTCATCAGCCCTTGATACGTGTACAAAGTTTCCATCAAACTTATGGCCTTTCAAAGTGGTAATAAGGCCAATTTGCCTTACGGCCGTTGACCTTATGTCACCACACCATCACATTAATGCATTGTCATCGAGCC
This sequence comes from Eurosta solidaginis, assembly GCF_040869045.1. NCBI lineage: Eukaryota > Metazoa > Arthropoda > Insecta > Diptera > Tephritidae > Eurosta > Eurosta solidaginis. The sequence continues at coordinate 66,361,157 of NC_090324.1, read as the reverse complement.
TTGATATGTGTACAAAGTTTCAGTCAAACTTATGGCTATTCAAAGTGGTAATAAGGCCAAATGACCTTATGGCCGTTGCCCTTATGTCACCACACCATCACATTAATGCATTGTCATGGGTCCTTGATACGTATGTAAAGTTTCAAATTAATCAGACTTCTAAAAACCGGTGAAAATTAAGCTCAAAGATTCCGTTACATACAGGCCAAGCTAATAAAAGCGTGTTAATAAAGGAATGCATTTTTCGCATTATGTGCAAGGTTTCAAATCTATGGCCATTTGGGGTGGTCACAAGTTCAATTGACCATATGTCCGTTAACCTTATTTCACCACACCATCACATTAATGCATTGTCATCGGTCTTTGATACGTATGTAAAGTTTCAAATTAATCAGACTTCTAGAAACCGGTGAAAATTAAGCTCAAAGATTCCGTTACATACAATCCAAGCTACTAAAAGCGTGTTAATAAAGGAATGCATTTTTCGCATTATGTGCAAGGTTTCAAATCTATGGCCATTTGGGGTGGTCACAAGTTCAATTGGCCATATGTCCGTTAACCTTATGTCACCACACCATCACATTAATGCATTGTCATCGGTCTTTGATACGTACGTAAAGTTTCAAATTAATCAGACTTCTAGAAACCGGTGAAAATTAAGCTCAAAGATTCCGTTACATACTGGCCAAGCTAATAAAAGCTTGTTAAAAAAGGGTTCCAGTATGCTCCTTCGTAGATGTGCGCTGCATCCACTTCTATCATTAATAAAGGAACGCGTTTCTCGCATTAAGGGCAAGGTTTCAAATCTATAGCCATTTGTGGTGGTCACAAGTTCAATTGACCTTATGTCCGTTAACCTTATGTCACCCCACCATCACATTATTGCATTGTCATCGAGCCTTGATACCTGTGCAAAGTTTCAATCAAACTTGTGGTCATTCAAAGTGGTAATAAGGCCAATTGACCTTATGGCCGTTGACCTTATGTCACCACACCATCACATTAATGCATTGTCATCGAGCCTTGATACGTGTGCAAAGTTTCAATCAAACATATGGCCATTCAAAGTGGTAATAAGGCCACTTTACCTTGTGGCCGTTGACCTTATGTCCCACACCATCACAATAATGCATTGTCATCGAGCCCTGATACGTTTGCAAAGTTTCAATCAAACTTATGGCCAATCAAAGTGGTAATAAGGCCAATTGACCTTATGGCCGTTAACCTTATGTCACCCAACCATCACATTATTGCATTGTCATCGAGCCTTGATACCTGTGCAAAGTTTCAATCAAACTTATGGCCATTCAAAGTGGTAATAAGGCCAATTGACCTTATGTCACCACGCCATCACATTAATGCATTGTCATCGGTCCTTGATACATATGCAAAGTTTCAAATTAATCAGACTTCTAGAAACCGGTGAAAATTAAGCTCAAAGATTCCGTTACATACAGGCCAAGCTAATAAAAGCGTGTTAAAAAAGGACTCCAGTATGCTCTTTCGTAGATGTGCGCTGCATCCACTTCTATCATTAATAAAGGAATGCGTTTTTCGCATTATGTGCAAGGTTTCAAATCTATGGCCATTTGGGGTGGTCATAAGTTCAATTGACCTTATGTCCGTTAACCTTATGTCACCCCACCATCACATTATTGCATTGTCATCGAACCTTGATTCGTGTGCAAATTTTCAATCAAACTTGTGGCCATTCAATGTGGTAATAAGGCCAATTGACCTTATGGCCGCTGACCTTATGTCACCACATCATCACATTAATGCATTGTCATCGAGCCTTGATACGAGTGCAACTTTTAATCAAACTTATCGCCATTCAAAGTGGTAATAGGGCCAATTGACCTTATGGCCGTTGACCTTATGTCACCACACCATCACATTAATGCATTGTCATCGAGCCTTGATATGTGTTCAAATTTTCAATCAAACTCATGGCCATTCAAAGTGGTAATAAGGCCAAATGACCTTATGGCCGTTGCCCTTATGTCACCACACCATCACATAATGCATTGTCATCGAGCCTTGATACGAGTGCAAATTTTTAATCAAACTTATGGCCATTCAAAGTGGTAATAACGCCAAATTGACCTTATGGCCGTTGACCTTATGTCACCACGCCATCACATTAATGCATTGTCATCGAGCCTTGATACGTGTGCAAAGTTTCAATCAAACATATGGCCATTCAAAGTGGTAATAAGTCCACTTTACCTTGTGGCCGTTGACCTTATGTCCCACACCATCACAATAATGCATTGTCATCGAGCCCTGATACGTTTGCAAAGTTTCAATCAAACTTATGGCCAATCAAAGTGGTAATAAGGCCAATTGACCTTATGTCCGTTAACCTTATGTCACCCAACCATCACATTATTGCACTGTCATCGAGCCCTGATATGTGTGCAAAGTTTCAATCAAACTTATGGCCATTCAAAGTGGTGATAAGGCCAGTTGCCTTATGGCCGTTACCCTTATATCACCACACCATCACGTTAATTCATTGTCATCGGTCCTTGATACGTATGCAAAGTTTCAAATTAATCAGCCTTCTAGAAACCGGTGAAAATTAAGCTCAAAGATTCTGTTACATACAGGCCAAGCTAATAAAAGCGTGTTAAAAAAGGGCTCCAGTATGCTCTTTCGTAGATGTGCGGTTCCTCCACATCTATCATTAATAAATGAATGCGTTTTTCGCATTATGTGCAAGGTTTCAAATCTATGGCCATTTGGGGTGGTCATAAGTTGAATTGACCTTATGTCCGTTAACCTTATGTAACCCCACCATCACATTATTGCATTGTCATCGAGCCTTGATACGTGTGCAAAGTTTCAATCAAACTTATGGCCATTCAAAGTGGTAATAAGGCCAATGGACCTTATGGCCGTTGACCTTATGTCACAACACCATCACATTAATGCATTGTCATCGACCATTGATACGTGTGCAAAGTTTCAATCAAACTTATGACCATCCAAAGTGGTAATAAGGCCAATTGACCTTATGGCCGTTGACCTTATGTCACCACACCATCACATTAATGCATTGTCATCGAGCCTTGATATGTGTGCAAAGCTCCAATCAAACTTATGGACATTCAAAGTGGTAATAAGGCCAAATGACCTTATGGCCGTTGCCCTTATGTCACCACACCATCACATTAATGCATTGTCATCGGTCCTTGATACGTATGGAAAGTTTCAAATTAATCAGACTTCTAGAAACCGGCGAAAATTAAGCTCAAAGATTCCGTTACATACAGGCCAAGCTAATAAAAGCGTGTTAAAAAAGGGCTCCAGTATGCTCTTTCGTAGATGTGCGCTGCATCCATTTCTATCATTAATAAAGGAATGCGTTTTTCGCATTATGTGCAAGGTTTCAAACCTATCGCCATTTGGGGTGGTCATAAGTTCAATTGACCTTATGTCCGTTAACCTTATGTCATCCCACCATCACATTATTGCATTGTCATCGAGTTTTGATACGTGTGCAAAGTTTCAATCAAAATTATGGCCATTCAAAGTGCTCATAAGGCCAATTGACCTTATGGCCGTTGACCTTATCTCACCACACTATCACATTAATGCATTGTCATCGGTCCTTGATACGTATGCAAAGTTTCAAATTAATCAGACTTCTAGAAACCCGTGAAAATTAAGCTCAAAGATTCCGTTACATACAGGACAAGCTAATAAAAGCATGCTAAAAAGATCTCGAGTATGCTCTTTCGTAGATGTGCCATGCATCCACTTCTATCATTAATAAAGGAATGCGTTTTTCGCATTATTATCATCATCATTTATTGCAAAAATAGTATTAGTACAATAAGATCTAGGATCTTGTATAGTACAACAAAAAGATAAATCGCAATGTAAACAAGTAAGGCAGGCTAAGTTCGGGTGTAACCGAACATTACATACTCAGTTGAGAGCTGTGGAGACAAAGTAAGGGAAAATCACCATGTTGTAAAAAGAACCTAGGGTAACCCTGGAATGTGTTTGTATGACATGTGTATCAAATGGAAGGTATTAAATAGTATTTTAAGAGGAAGTGGGCCATAGTTCTATAGATGGACGCCATTTAGGGATATCGCCATAAAGGTGGACCAGGCCTGACTCTAGAATTTGTTTGTTCGATATGGGTATCAAATGAAATGTGTTAATGATATTTTAAAAGGGAGTGGGCCTAAGTTCTATAGGTGGACGCCTTTTCGAGATATCGCCATAAAGGTGTACCAGGGGTGACTCTAGAATTTATTTTGTACGATATGGGTATCAAATGAAAGGTATTAATGAGTATTTTAAAAGGGCGTGGGCCTAAGTTCTATAGATGGACGCCGTTTCGAGATATAGCCATAAAGATGGACCAGGGGTGACTCTAGAATTTGTTTGTACGATATGAGTATCAAATGAAAGGTGTTAATGAGTATTTTAAGAGGGCGTGGGCCTTAGTTCTATATGTGGACGCCTTTTCGAGATATCGCCATAAAGGCAGACCAGGGGTGACTCTAGAATTTGTTTGTACTATATGGGTATCAAATGAAAGGTGTTAATGAGTATTTTGAAAGGGAGTGGGCCTTAGTTCTATAGGTGGACGCCTTTTCGGAATATCGTTATAAAAGTGGACCATGGTTGACTCTAGAATGCGGTTGTACAATATGGGTATCAAACGAAAGGTGTTAATAAGTGTTTTAAAAGGGAGTGGGAGTTAGTTCTATAGGTGGACGCCTTTTCGAAATATCGCCATAAAGGTGGACCGGGGGTGACTCTAGAATTTGTTTGTACGATATGGGTATCAAATGAAAGGTGTTAATGAGTATTTTAAAAAGGAGTGGGCCTTAGTTCTATATGTGGACGCCTTTTCGAAATATCGCCATAAACGTGGACAGGGGTGACTCTAGAATTTGTTTGTACTATATGGGTATCAAATGAAAGGTGTTAATGAGTATTTTAAAAGGGCGTGGGCCTTCGTTCTATAGGTGGATGCCTTTTCGAGATATCGCCATAAACGTGGACCAGGGGTGACTCTAGAATTTGTTCGTACGATATGGGTATCAAATGAAAGGTGTTAATGAGTATTTTAAAAGGGCGTGGGCCTTAGTTCTATAGGTGGACGCCTTTTCGAAATATCGCCATAAAGGTGGACCAGGGGCGACTCTAGAATTTGTTTGTACGATATGGGTATCAAATGAAAGGTGTTAATGAGTATTTTAAACAGGAGTGGGCCTTAGTTCTATGTGTGGACGCCTTTTCGAGATATCGCCATAAACGTGGACCAGGGGTGACTCTAGAATTTGTTTGTACTATATGGGTATCAAATGAAAGGTGTTAATGAGGATTTTAAAAGGAAGTGGGCCTTAGTTCTATAGGTGGACGCCTATTAGGAATATCGTTATAAAAGTGGACCAGAGTTGACTCTAGAATGCGTTTGTACAATATGGGTATCAAACGAAAGGTGTTAATAAGTGTTTTAAAAGGGAGTGGGCCTTAGTTCTATAGGTGGACGCCTTTTCGGAATATCGTTATAAAAGTGGACCAAGGATGACTCTAGAATGCGTCTGTACCATATGGGTATCAAATGAAAGGTGTTAATGAGTTCTATAGGTGGACGCCTTTTTGAAATATCGCCATAAAGGTGGACCAGGGGCGACTCTAGAATTTGTTTGTACGATATGTGTATCAAATGAAAGGTGCTAATGAGTATTTTAAAAAGGAGTGGGCCTTAGTTCAATGTGTGGACGCCTATTCGAGATATCGCCATAAACGTGGACCAGGGGTGACTCTAGAATTTGTTTGTACTATATGGGTATCAAATGAAAGGTGTTAATGAGTATTTTAAAAGGGAGTGGGCCTTAGTTCTATAGGTGGATGCCTTTTCGAGATATCGCCATAAACGTGGACCAGGGGTGACTCTAGAATTTGTTTGTACGATATGGGTATTAAATGAAAGGCGTTAATGAGTATTTTAAAAAGGAGTGGGCCTTAGTTCTATATGTGGACGCCTTTTCGAGATATCGCCATAAACGTGGACCAGGGGTGAATCTAGAATTTGTTTGTACTATATGGGTATCAAATGAAAGATGTTAATGAGTATTTTAAAAGGGCGTGGGCCTTAGTTCTATAGGTGGATGCCTTTTCAAAATATCGCCATAAAGGTGGACCAGGGGTGACTCTAGAATTTGTTTGTACGATATGGGTATCAAATGACAGGCGTTAATGAGTATTTTAAAAAGGAGTGGGCCTTAGTTCTATATGTGGACGCCTTTTCGAGATATCGCCATAAAGGCAGACCAGGGGTGACTCTAGAATTTGTTTGTACTATATGGGTATCAAATGAAAGGTGTTAATGAGTATTTTAAAAGGGAGTGGGCCTTAGTTCTATAGGTGGATGCCTTTTCGAGATATCGCCATAAACGTGGACCAGGGGTGACTCTAGAATTTGTTTGTACGATATGGGTATCAAATGAAAGGCGTTAATGAGTATTTTAAAAAGGAGTGGGCCTTAGTTCTATATGTGGACGCCTTTTCGAGATATCGCCATAAAGGCAGACCAGGGGTGACTCTAGAATTTGTTTGTACTATATGGGTATCAAATGAAAGGTGTTAATGAGTATTTTAAATGGGAGTGGGCCTTAGTTCTATAGGTGGATGCCTTTTCGAGATATCGCCATAAACGTGGACCAGGGGTGACTCTAGAATTTGTTTGTACGATATGGGTATTAAATGAAAGGCGTTAATGAGTATTTTAAAAAGGAGTGGGCCTTAGTTCTATATGTGGACGCCTTTTCGAGATATCGCCATAAACGTGGACCAGGGGTGACTCTAGAATTTGTTTGTACTATATGGGTATCAAATGAAAGGTGTTAATGAGTATTTTAAAAGGGCGTGGGCCTTAGTTCTATAGGTGGATGCCTTTTCAAAATATCGCCATAAAGGTGGACCAGGGGTGACTCTAGAATTTGTTTGTACGATATGGGTATCAAATGAAAGGCGTTAATGAGTATTTTAAAAAGGAGTGGGCCTTAGTTCTATATGTGGACGCCTTTTCGAGATATCGCCATAAAGGCAGACCAGGGGTGACTCTAGAATTTGTTTGTACTATATGGGTATCAAATGAAAGGTGTTAATGAGTATTTTAAAAGGGAGTGGGCCTTAGTTCTATAGGTGGATGCTTTTTCGAGATATCGCCATAAACGTGGACCAGGGGTGACTCTAGAATTTGTTTGTACGATATGGCTATCAAATGAAAGGCGTTAATGAGTATTTTAAAAAGGAGTGGGCCTTAGTTCTATATGTGGACGCCTTTTCGAGATATCGCCATAAAGGCAGACCAGGGGTGACTCTAGAATTTGTTTGTACTATATGGGTATCAAATGAAAGGTGTTAATGAGTATTTTGAAAGGGAGTGGGCCTTAGTTCTATAGGTGGACGCCTTTTCGGAATATCGTTATAAAGGTGGACCAGGGGTGACTCTAGAATGCGTTTGTACAATATGGGTATCAAATGAAAGGTGTTAATGAGTATTTTAAAAGGGCGTGGGCCTTAGTTCTATAGGTGGACGCCTTTTCGAGACATCGCCATAAAGGTGGAACAGGGGAGACTCTATAATTTGTTTGTACGATATGGGTATCAAATGAAAGGTGTTAATGAGTATTTTAAAAGGGCGTGGGCCTTAGTTCTATAGGTGGACGCCTTTTCGAAATATCGCCATAAAGGTGGACCAGGGGTGACTCTAGAATTTGTTTGTACGATATGGGTATCAAATGAAAGGTGTTAATGAGTATTTTAAAAAGGAGTGGGCCTTAGTTCTATATGTGGACGCCTTTTCGAAATATCGCCATAAACGTGGACAGGGGTGAATCTAGAATTTGTTTGTACTATATGGGTATCAAATGAAAGGTGTTAATGAGTATTTTAAAAGGGCGTGGGTCTTCCTTCTATAGGTGGATGCCTTTTCGAGGTATCGCCATAAACGTGGACCAGGGGTGACTCTAGAATTTGCTCGTACGATATGGGTATCAAATGAAAGGTGTTAATGAGTATTTTAAAAGGGCGTGGGCCTTAGTTATATAGGTGGATGCCTTTTCAAAATATCGCCATAAAGGTGGACCAGGGGTGACTCTAGAATTTGTTTGTACGATATGGGTATCAAATGAAAGGTGTTAATGAGTATTTTAAAAGGGCGTGGGCCTTAGTTCTATAGGTGGATGCCTTTTCGAGATATCGCCATAAACGTGGACCAGGGGTGACTCTAGAATTTGTTTGTACGATATGGGTATCAAATGAAAGGTGCTAATGAGTATTTTAAAAGGGCGTGGGCCTTAGTTCTATAGGTGGACGCCTTTTCGAAATATCGCCATAAAGGTGGGCCAGGGGTGATATAAAATAAAGGTGTTAATGAGTATTTTAAAAAGGAGTGGGCCTTAGTTCTATATGTGGACGCCTTTTCGAGATATCGTCATAAACGTGGACCAGGGGTGACTCTAGAATTTGTTTGTACTATATGGGTATCAAATGAAAGGTGTTAATGAGTATTTTAAAAGGGCGTGGGCCTTAGTTCTATAGGTGGATGCCTTTTCAAAATATCGCCATAAAGGTGGACCAGGGGTGACTCTAGAATTTGTTTGTACGATATGAGTATCAAATGAAATGTGATAATGAGTATTTTAAAAGGTCGTGGGCCTTAGTTCTATAGGTGGTCGCCATATCAAATGAAAGGTGTTAATGAGTATTTTAAAAGGGCGTGGGCCTTAGTTCTATAGGTGGACGCCTTTTCGAAATATCGCCATAAAGGTGGACCAGGGGTGACTCTAGAATTTGTTTGTACGTAACGGGTATCAAATGAAATGTGATAATGAGTATTTTAAAAGGTCGTGGGCCTTAGTTCTATAGGTGGTCGCCTTTTCGAAATATCGCCATAAAGGTGGGCCAGGGGTGACCCTAGAATGAGTTTGTTCAATATGGGTATCAAACGAGAGGTGTTAATGAGTATTTCAAAAGGGCGTGAGGCTTAGTTCTAAAGGTGGACGCCTTTTCGAGATATCGCCATAAACGTGGACCAGGGGTGACTCTAGAATTTGGGTATCAAATGAAAGGTGTTAATGAGTATTTTAAAAGGGAGTGGGCCTTAGTTCTATAGGTGGATGCCTTTTCGAGATATCGCCATAAACGTGGACCAGGGGTGACTCTAGAATTTCTTTGTACGATATGGGTATCAAATGAAAGGCATTAATGAGTATTTTAAAAAGGAGTGGGCCTTAGTTCTATATGTGGACGCCTTTTCGAGATATCGCCATAAACGTGGACCAGGGGTGACTCTAGAATTTGTTTGTACTATATGGGTATCAAATGAAAGGTGTTAATGAGTATTTTAAAAGGGCGTGGGCTTTAGTTCTATAGGTGGATGCCTTTTCAAAATATCACCATAAAGGTGGACCAGGGGTGACTCTAGAATTTGTTTGTACGATATGGGTATCAAATTAAAGGTGTTAATGAGTATTTTAAAAGGGCGTGGGCCTTAGTTCTATAGGTGGACGCCTTTTCGAAATATCGCCATAAAGGTGGGCCAGGGGTGATATAAAATAAAGGTGTTAATGAGTATTTTAAAAAGGAGTGGGCCTTAGTTATATATGTGGACGCCTTTTCGATATATCGCCATAAACGTGGACCAGGGGTGACTCTAGAATTTGTTTGTACGATATGGATATAAAATAAAGGTGTTAATGAGTATTTTAAAAAGGAGTGGGCCTTAGTTCTATATGTGGACACCTTTTCGAGATATCGCCATAAACGTGGACCACGGGTGACTCTAGAGTGTGTTTGTACGATATGGGTATCAAATTAAAGGTATTAATGAGGGTTTTAAAAGGGAGTGGCCCTTAGTTGTATATGTGAAGTCGTTTTCGAGATATCGACCAAAATGTGGACCAGGGTGATCCAGAACATCATCTGTCGGGTACCGCTAATTTATTTATATATGTAATACCACGAACAGTATTCCTTCCAAGATTCCAAGGGCTTTTGATTTCGCCCTGCAAAACTTTTTCATTTTTTTCTACTTAATATGGTAGGTGTCACACCCATTTTACCAAGTTTTTTTCTAAAGATATATTTTGCGTCAATAGAACAATACAATTACCATGTTTCATCCCTTTTTTCGTATTTGGTATATAATTATGGCACTTTTTTAATTTTTCGTAATTTTCGATATCGAAAAAGTGGGCGTGGTCATAGTCGGATTTCGGCCATTTTTTACACCAATACAAAGTGAGTTCAGATAAGTACGTGAACTGAGTTTAGTATCGATATATCGATTTTTGCTCAAGTTATCGTGTTAACGGCCGAGCGGAAGGACAGCCGGTCGACTGTGTATAAAAACTGGGCGTGGCTTCAACCGATTTCGCCCTTTTTCACAGAAAACAGTTATCGTCCTAGAATCTAAGCCTCTGCCAAATTTCACAAGGATTGGTAAATTTTGGTTCGACTTATGGCATTAAAAGTATCCTAGACAAATTAAATGAAAAAGGGCGGAGCCACGCCCATTTGGAAATTTTCTTTTATTTTTGTATTTTGTTGCACCATATCATTACTGGAGTTGAATGTTGACATAATTTACTTATATACTGTAAAGATATTAACTTTTCTTTTAAAATTTGAATTTAAAAAAAAAAAAATTTTTAGTGGGCGTGGTCGTTCTCCGATTTTGATAATTTTTATTAAGCAGACATATAGTAATAAGAGTAACGTTCCTGCCAAATTTCATCATGATATCTTCAACGACTGCCAAATTACAGCTTGCAAAACTTCTAAATTACCTTCTTTTAAAAGTGGGCGGTGCCACGCCAATTGTCCAAAATTTTACTAGTTTTCTATTCTGCGTCATAAGTTCAACTCACCTACCAAGTTTCATCGCTTAATCTATATTTGGTAATGAATTATCGCACTTTTTCGATTTTTCGAAATTTTCGACACCGAAAAAGTGGGCGTGGTTATTGTCCGATATCGTTCATTTAAATAGCGATGTGAGATGAGTACCCAGGAACCTACATACCAAATTTCATCAATATACCTCAAAATTTACTCAAGTTATCGTGTTAAGGGACAGACGGACGGACGGACGGACATGGCTCAATCGAATTTTTTTTCGATACTGATGATTTTGATATATGGAAGTCTATATCTATCTCGATTCCTTTATACCTGTATAACCAACCGTTATCCAATCAAAGTTAATATACTCTGTGAGCTCTGCTCAACTGAGTATAAAAAGAACAAACGTAATAACAGAGGGTTATGTAGGTTACATTATCATATTAAACATAGAGAAGTATCTTAATTTCTAGCATCTAAAATAAACAAATAATTAAATTCAATAACAAAATATTGTTTACACTCATACATATTGATGGCGAAAACTCAAGAAGTATAATGGTTTCAACTAAAATGAGTATAAAGAACATTTTTAAAGTTGCTTTTATTTAGACTACTACGGATGGATACTGGAATAGAGTTACATAGGCGCATAGCATTGACAAAGAATAGCCGTCCAGATGTTAGATAGTTATAAGTTGGTACAATTAGGTCGTTGATTCGAGCAGACCTGGGGAATATTAGCTTATCATATAGGTAACTAGGCTCCTTATACATGATAAGTTGACAAAGGAAAATGCTGTTTCTAACTTTCAGATATTCGAAGACATCACAGCCCAGTAGACACGCTCTCCAGCTGGATATATGATCAAATCTAGCTAAGCCGAATACATAACGTGTAACATGATTAAATGCAACATCAATTTTATGAGCAGACTGGGAGCTCAGTTTACTGTACACTAGCTCAGAGTAGCAAATGATCGGCATAATCAATTGAATGGCAAGTTTTCTTCTAACATTGACCGGAGTATAAAGAGCAGACATTCGTAAGTTTCTTAAGATATTGTATACTTTCTAAACCACAGAATTTACATGATCATCACAGGACAGCGTGGTGTTAATAACAAAACCAAGATTAGTCACTTTTAAAACGAGTTTGAGACATTTACTGGCAACGCGCAAGGGCGGAATACTTGAGAAACTTATTCGTTTTTTAGATATAGGAAACACGTATGATTTCTCACTGTTCATGCATAAGTCATTTTTCCTAGCCCATTCAAATATGGATGTTAAGTCATTATTCAATCTTGAGCATAAATCATTTGTCCCCTCATGATTTCCCGACAAATATAGTTGGACATCATCAGCATATGCATGCATATGAGCATGCTGGCATTAATTAAAATACTAAAAAGTAGTTGACCCAAGATAGAGCCAATAGTGGTTTAGTTTCGGAGCCGAATTTGACAAGCTGGGATCTACCCGTCAGATAACTTCGCATGAGCCGCACTGCGGAGTCATCAAAACCAAAATAATTTTTTTAATTTTAAGCACAGCAGGTAATGGTTCACAGAGTCGAATGCTTTTTAGAAGTCGAGTAGGCATAATAAAGTCAACTGGTTTTTGTCAAAGAGTGCCCTGATGTCGTCTAAACTTTTTATGATAGCCGTGTAGCAACTGTGCTTTGATCGGAAGCCTGACTGGAATGGTGATAGCAGACTATGTTTGCTAACATGGTCTTGAATTTGTCCCGACAACAATATCTCAAAGACTTTCGAGAGTGCTGGCAAAATGCTGATAGGCCGAAAGTCACTAGGACAATCTGCAAACTTAGTTTTTGCAATGAGTATAACCGTGGCAACCGTGGAGGTAGTAATACTGTGGTTGATAATATGCGTCATGTGCAAGGTTTCAAATCCATGGCCATTTGGGGTGGTCATAAGTTCAATTGACCTTATGTCCGTTAACCTTATGTCACCCCACCATCACATTATTGCATTGTCATCGAGCCTTGATTCGTGTGCAAATTTTCAATCAAACTTGTGGCCATTCAAAGTGGTAATAAGGCCAATTGACCTTATGGCCGTCGACCTTATGTCACCACACCATCACACTAATGCATTGTCATCGGTCCTTGATACGTATGCAAAGTTTCAATCAAACTTATGGCCATTCAAAGTGGTAATAAGGCCAATTGACCTTATGGCCTTTGACCTTATGTCACCACAACATCACATTAATGCATTTTCATCGAGCCTTGATACGTGTGCAAAGTTTCAATCAAACTTATGGCCATTCAACGTGGTAATAAGGCCAATTGACCTTATGGCCGTTGACCTTATGTCACCACACCATTACATTAATGCATTGTTTTCGGTCCTTGATACGTGTGCAAAGTTTCAATCAAACTTATGGCCATTAAATGTGGTAATAAGGCCAATTGACCTTATGGCCGTTGACCTTATGTCACCACACCATCACATTAATGCATTTGATACGTATGCAAAGTTTCAAATTAATCAGACTTCTAGAAACCGGTGAAAATTATGCTCAAAGATTCCGTTACATAAAGGCCAAGCTAATAAAGGCGTGTTAAAAAAGGGCTCCAGTATGTTCTTTCGTAGATGTGCGCTGCATCCACTTCTATCATTAATAAAGGAATGTGAACAAATGCGTGGTGGCAACGGCGCGCACCCACGTATTTGTTAAAAAAATAGTTTAAGGCGAAAAGAAAGGAAGAAAATAAAAACACCAAAAAGATTTCGTATTAATAAAAAAAGGAAATTCACAGTGTTTTTTATTCAATATGTATAAATACAACAAGTGTTAAGGAAAATTATTAACAGATGTTGTGAAAATGAAAATGTTACAATATATTTTCGGAAATTATAAAATATATTTAATGAAATTGACAACTTACGTGAACGGGCGATTGCGTGTTCCTTTGCTGGCTGCTGGAATCAAAGAGGACGAGCCTCTTTGCGACATGAGCCGATGAACCCGAGATACAGCTCCTTCGTTGGGTTTCCCGGCAACAAAGTTGCTATACCGCGGGCTCACAGCGGTAAAAGTCTAAGATACATGCGTACTACCACTCACACATGCCTGTGTGTATTAGTGATCACAAGCATATGTGGGTGGTAGTAAACGAAGGAAAATAACTAAGAAAATTATGTTGCGAGGGAGGGGAGATATATTTAGGCCTGTGGCCTAAACATAGCGGCCCCCTTGCCGTAAGCAACAAAGAAAACATTAAAAAAAAGGGGGATGCCACGTGACCGCGCGTCCAGTAAGGCGGTGTAATGAAAGAAGGCAGTGCAGATGCGGACTGCAAGCACTGCACGCCAGATGGTTGACCTCACGTTTCGCTCTCCTGTGGAAAAAGAAAATAAGTTATTAGATATACGTACGTGGTTTTAAATTCCGTGCATACTTACTTAAATATATGTAAGATGGCGCATGTGTGAGGCGTGAAAGTGGGATATTTATTTTTGGCAGGCTCCCGAGACCACCAACCCGAACACGGTCGGTTGGGTTAGGAGACCGCCAACTGTCGATGCCGGTGTACCGCTCACCATCATTTCGGCGTAAATGTCAGCCGTCGAGTGTAAGCCGTATTGTTGATGAGCGGTAGAATTGCGGATCAGCCAGCCGCATGAACTGAAAGGGCGCGGCAATCTTGGAGTCCACATTGGACGGTGGACTCAAACGGAAATGGCTTTCGACGACGGCTGCTTGGGTTGTTATGCGTGTCGACGCTCCGAATTTGCCGCGCAGTATGAGGGTGCATTGTCCATGCCCTTGGCGCTCCAATTGTAAGTCGCGTACCAGCTCCGCATCGACGATCGTGCTGGTGGCGCAGGGATCAATAATGGCCCGAACCAGGTGTAAATGCCCACGCGATTCGATTCGTCCGATGGCCGTCGGCGCAATGGGCACGAAAGGCCGCATGATGGGCGATGGTGTAGCCTGGAGCAGCCGCCCTGTTCGGAAGTCTTCCGGCGTGTCGCGCGTTAACTTCATTGTACTTTGGGCTTCAAGAGAGTATGGCGTCGATTTCTTTCGCCGTTGCTGCCTTGCGAGTTTTGACGATTTAGCTGAGTTTCGATGGGGTCCGACCTCACGGTGCCGCCAATTATTTTGTTGGTTTCGAGCTTTTTTCTCTTCCTCCGCCCTTGTTCGGAAACTGCGCATTCCATTCCTGCTCGTTGACGGCCTCATTTCCGCTTTCGCATGCTCTTTTTCCGCTCTCTCTCTTTCTTCTTACATCTCTTCTTCTTCCACCCGCTGAGCCCAGGATTTAGCCGGTCCCGAGAGGTTGATTGACAACGCGTCGTCGGACGTGTTGTCTTCGCCGTTTGTGGTCGTCTCGTCGCATACCGCTCGACGCTCATCTAAATGAAGCGTGGTGTGGTGCTTCTCTTGGCACCTCTTGCAGCGATACTTGCTGTTACATTTGTCCACGCGGTGAAAGGGCGACAGACAGTTTGGACAATACTTATGCAGAAGTACTGCCCGCAACCTCTCTTCTGGGGATTTTTTTCGATATTCGGCACAGATCCTAAGGCTATGATCCCTGCCGCAGAGCTGGCAAGCAACGTCGAAACGTTTTGCGCCTCCCTCTGACTTGGCCAATAAGGTTTGGTAACGGGTCATGATCTGAAAGAATATTGGTATCATTGATCATGCCCAAATTGAGGTTGGTGGAATGTTGTTTGGGTGGCGTAAGCCAAAAAAAAAATGATCTCTCATATACTCTCGCAAGAGGAAAAAGAAACATTTTATAGAAACAAAATTTAATTGAAATAAAAATTAAAGGCCATAAGTGAATACTTATGCGCGCAAAGAAACGAAGAAAAGACGGCTTTAGCACGCATCCATGCGATGTGGCTGGTGCTTTAGTCATTACACGTCATTTGACTAGTCATTTTACGGTCATAGGTTATATTCCTAGTCACATTTGCATGGGCGTGATTAGGTTTTGTGACCAAATTTCTTGTAGGGATTTTATAATTTATTTTATGTGGGTAGATGTCGCCGAAGTAGTCCTAAAGATTTATTTTTGATTTGTGGTGAACTTTGTTTTCACAACAAGTGGCCTGCCACAACACGGAACGGTTAGAAACCTGGCTGAAAAGGTATTACAGAGTTGCACGTCCACCATTCAACATTATTTTTGACGTGTATTGTCGATAATGTTGAGATTCGTGGAATTAAGTATTTTAAATCTCGACCAAATGAATGATTGATCGAGATATGTAATACGCGACATGTGTTGCGTGTAGCAACGCGTAAGGCATAATGTCGGGAACACAGTGCATTGACAGTCAGAAATGGAGTGTAGAGATTTTGACTAGCAGATGTCGCTCTTCCATTTCCTGAATGAAAAAAAATCATTGAGATAAAACACGCGGTAGTGAGAAAACGTCTAAAATGCGTAATCTGGTTTTTATCAATTAATTTTTCTTATTATTTTTCAGAAATCGCTATATGGTGCCTATTGTCAGATTTGCGCAATCATTGATGTTGCCATATAAAAATGGCTATTGTACTGCGTATTAAATTGCGTGCCACCGGAGATAAGAGCACCAATATTCTATTGCAACTAAATAAACCGTTTACAATTTCACTGGCTTGCAATGTATACGCTATAATTTCGTGAAAGAATGACAAATATTGCAAAGAATTGGCACAAACCCATTCTTATAAGGAATATTTCCATTCCTTGGCATTGCGGTTGCATCTCCATTGTAGTCTATGATTTACAGAAGCATAGCATTGCCTCTGGTAATAATTGACTTAAAATCCTGCGATGCATAATACCGGATTGAGATGTCTCATCACGGCGAAATCCCTGTTTGATGTATGTCAATTTCAGGCAGTATATTGCTGCCCGTGTGCGTGAGCATAAACAAAACACGCCTGTAAAATAAACTTTCGGCATTTCCGGATTGTCTTCCATAATTTGGCATAGTGATATAGCAACGCGCTCCAACGACCTAGGATCGTGCGTTAGACAAACTTGTATAATATGTGGTAAGTAAGCAAATTCAGATAGCTTGCGTAATAATTTTGGGCCAGGAGGAAGCACGGCAGCGCCGTTTTGTGTGCGACACGGAAAGAAAAACTCGTACATCTTATAAGTGTATCTGATAATTCAGAGGCAAGTTCAGTTTCATTATAGATGGGTGTACCCTTTGCTATGAGACACCATTTTAATTGTGGAATTTGTTGAAGCGAACGCCAACCATCAATACCGATAACCCAACAACGTGTTTTTGGTGTTATAGACGTTTTATTTGTGGGTTGAGTGTAGTAGCTGCAGCAACGGTAGTGGTTGATCTGGTTTAAGACCAACATCCATAATAGCATTCAATTTGTGTAGTATAAAGAGTAGGCACATTAGTACTGGATTATCCATTTGTGAATTGGCTATTCAGCTTCTTCCTCCTCAATTCGCGTTTCTGTTGCACACCCAACTCTAATAGTACCACTCAGAGCTGTTTGTGCTGATGTTGACGGTTGCACCTCAGAGTCGACATCCATTACTGCAATGTCTGTTAGTGCTTCTGTAAGGGCGATTGCAAATTTACGCAATTGAAAATGTGAACCAAGTGCACTCAAAGCATCGCACATCATTTCGACATTACACGGTAGATATTCTATATCCTCAGTTATCAACAAATTGAGGAATGTAACTAGCAATTTTAACGCCGCAACATAAATTTTGTAGATCGCGCTCACTTTCGTTATCACCAACCATGCAAATATTGAACCTTCCATGTGGAAATTTACGATTTCCATTATGACAGCCGTAGTCTCTTTGTCACCCTCAGCGTAGGCCATAAGCGCTGCTATAGTTGGCATAGCTTGACTTGCAGTTGCATAGTCATCCAAACAAACGCATGTAAGACATAAATCCTGCACTGATTCCTGTTGTTCATGTAGCAGAACATGACAAGTCAAAGGACGATCGCATAATTTAAGTGAAATATTTAGATATAAATACTGTTCACGCGTATCTTTGCGTTCGTGCATCGCTTTTTTTCTTTTTTTGTTTGCCAAGCATGTACGCATTGCGGATCTGCTAATTGGGTGGGGGATCTCAATACTTGTGCACGCACAACTTTACGTTTATCTGGCAAAACGTCAAGCAACAAATTAACTTGATCTGGTACACCAGTGAGTGTACGTGCCGAGAGCCAGGTGAATCCAATATAGCTACAACAAAACTTTCTGCTGGATATTTGGGAAATGTGACGCCACCAGCTGATTTCGTTTCATTTGTTTCAAATTACGCGATGCCACTGTAGTCGCTACGGGTGGTGGCGGCAATGATGATGACAACGTATGTCGATTTAAATTTGCTTGATGTTTCTTTGACTGCCATATTTTGGTGTACCGCGTGCGCTAAGATTATACCCACTAACGCTAACGCTACTCGCGCTTCTACTAGTGCTACTGACATTCCCCGTACCACTTTGACTGCCGTCACTACTCATTGTACATTGATGCTGACCAGTTTTGTTACCGTCAAGTCCATTACTCAGCGCTAGTGCCAGTGATGGTGTATTGGGTGGTGAGGGGGTAATGTAATTGTTACTACTGTTGTGCGTCATTGTGTTTCCTTCTAATAACAGAAGATGTTGCTGGTTTTGTTGCTGATTGCAATAGCTTGCTTGATTATATTGTGAGTGCCCATTGAGCGAATTAAAAGGGTCACTCTCAATATTTGCGACGCCATGGCTGCGCGCAGCTTCATTATCAGCTTCATCGTCACCATCGGAATCGGTATAGCGAGCAACTGTTTTGCCACGAGCATGTGTACTATGTCTTTTGGCGCTTGCCCCACCCTCAACCGATGCCTCCCCGGCATTATTTTGCTCATCGTTGGTATCATTGGTGTGCTCGTCGTCTTCATCGTCGTCTCTTTTTCTTTTTTGTTTTGTTCAGTCCGATTGTGTTTATCTCTACTTGTGTTACGAGCTTGTTGACGTTCATTGAACCTACTGATGTACCAAAATCCTCAATATTCATTGCTGCAACCGCAGCGGCTCCTGCTGCTACAGCTTCATCTTCAGATAACGTACGGATTAAGTCGACTTTTTCAACTTATACCAACGATTCATTGTTAGTAGATGACATATGAGCTATCTATATATGGTGTGTTTTTAGTATGTATTAGTATGCGCTGGCGGCGTTAAGAACAACAAAGGTGGCCCTTACAAAATCTTAACACATCAGACTATTTACTTCTTGTGTGCCAATCTCCAAACGTCAAGCTAACGACTAAGCTGCTGCGCAGGGACTTTGCCACCAGCTGCCTTCGTATACTGGAGTCTTCCTTTTGTGTTGCAGAAGCTGGCGCATTCGCCAGGCATATGTAGCTCGAGTTAAGTGTTAATCACTTGCCTAGTTTCGTTCCTTCCTTTTTGCAAATACTTATTTACGATTTTCAATTCAAAACACGTATCCCTATTTTCCGAGAATATCGTCTAGGCAAATTAAATTAAGACATAGATAGAGTAGCTGGATTTGAATCGTGATGCATGTGCTTCAACACAGGCATGAGTTTTAATTTCATTGGCACTAGTATTTGTAAAGATTCAATCATATCTGATATTTTGGCGCATATGCTAATGGTGAATGAGCGTGATCAAGCGGCAAACTGTCCACTTGCATATATGGCCGCTTCAACCTCTACAGAGTCATGGCTATCGAGAGCGTGTCGAATTGCATGAAGTACTTGTTGTTTTCTTGGGTATTGTACGTGATACGGCACCCAATGTGCGCTATGTTAGAGGCAAAACGTTTGTATTTTGTCGATGTGTACGCAGCGTTTTTTTTTTTTTTTGATAGGAGTTGAGAATATTGTTTTTATGTGTTATTAAGACTTTTTAGTTCATATATAAAAACTACTACATGCTCAACGTATAGATTTGTGTTTCTTAAACATTTATTTTACACTTTTACATCTTTACAACCTGTATAACAACTTTATAATGAACTTTAATTGACGAAAAGCTAAAAATTATGTAGATCCTTTCATGAATTTCATTTATTTTACAGAAAATTATATTCATCTTGCTAGAAAGTAATTCATTGATTAGTAGTTTGGCAATAGAACACATAGGGTACATTTTTCTCCCGACGACCATTAGTTTTTAATTTAAAAATATGTACTGATAAATTTGGATGTTTAGTTCATATGATATGTGGGGGATGTGATGGCTAATTTAATTGCGTATTATGTGGCAGATAGAGAATCTGAGTTAGGGTTCTGTTGGCCTCGTTCGGGGGAACGGGAGCTGGGATTTCGGTGTGTTGGCCTCGTTCTGGGTGAACGAGAGCTGGGTTATTTGGGAATAAGGAATATGGACTATTAAACTTCATTTTCGTTGTCGTTGGGCGGAAGTAGTACCAGTTTCGCGATTGGTCGGGTAATTTGTCCCTTCATTGTATGAACGTCAACAACACGTACGCGGCTATCGGAACCTGGGTGTGTGTTGACGACTCTCCCCATTTTCCACTCGTTCGGTTGTAGATTATCCTCCTTGATGACGACTAGGTCCCGGAGTTTTAAGTTGGATTGTGGATGTTTCCATTTATACCGTTTCTGGATCTCGGTGAGATATTCCGATTTCCATCTTTTGCAAAAGGTCTGATGAAGGGCTTTCATCTTTTGCCATCGGTTTACAATGGAGGCAGGGTTTTCACTACAGTCGAGTTCAGGTGGAGCTAAAAGATGCCCACCTACGAGAAAATGGCCTGGAGTAAGCGGCTCCAGGTCGGAAGGGTCGTTGGATGAGGGACTTAGAGGTCTCAAGTTGAGGCAGGCCTCAATTCGACATAAGAGGGTAGTAAACTCTTCGAGAGTATATTTATGATCGGACGCGATCTTTTTAAAGTGGGTCTTAAAACTTTTTACCCCCGCTTCCCACAAACCTCCCATATGAGGAGCGCTTGGCGGTATAAAATGCCATTCTATAATGTGATGGCTATATTTAATCAACGTTCCGTCCCTTGCTTCCCGCAGAAATGCCTTAAACTCGGATCGTAACGATCGCGATGCTCCGACAAAGTTAGTACCATTGTCGGAGTAAACGTTTTTTGGACAGCCTCGCCTGGATACAAATCTGGCGAAGGCAGCTAGGAAGGACCCGGTACTAAGGTCGTTTGTCGCTTCGAGATGGATGGCTTTCGTCGAAAAGCAGACAAACAGGCAAACATATCCTTTTGAAATTCGACATCCCCTCCCTCGGTAGGATTTTGTATCGAACGGTCCCGCGAAATCTACCCCAGTGTTGGTGAAGGCCCTAGAAAAGGTGGTGCGCTCCTTCGGAAGGATCCCCATAAGTTGCGTTTGTGGCCGCTTCCTGTAAATTGTACAGACCTTACAGTTGTGGATAACAGACCGTATCATTATTTTAACACGTGGGATCCAGTACTGAGTGCGGATATGACGTAGCATCAGCTGGTTCCCTCCATGCAGGGTGGTCTCGTGAGAGGATTTGACTATAAGTCTGGATAACCTGCAAGTATAAGGAAGAATAATGGGATGACTTTCATTATGGGACATGTCTTTCGATGCCCCAGTCCGCCCCCCAGTTCTAATGATGCCTTCTTCATCTATATATGGGTTCAGGGGTAAAATCTCACTCTTCCCATTTATTAGTTTTCCTGACTTCAAATTTGCGTACTCTTCTTGATAATGTTGCCTCTGGCATATTGTTATCAATCTTCGTGTTCAAAGTTATTTTTGACCGAAGTTGTATGAACTTTCACCCTCTTTTCCTCCATATTCGTATTGTAATCTTCTTCTTGTGTTGGCCAATTTTCGTTGTCTTCTTGTAACCAAGAAGGTCCCTGCCACCACAAAGAATTGTCGATTAGATCCGAAGCGAGGAGGCCTCTGCTCGCCAAATCTGCAGGGTTTGACGCAGAGTCTACATGCCGCCATACTTTGTCTCCAACTTTGTCGATGATTTTCGTTATTCGATGTGCCACAAACGTTGACCACGAACATGGTGGTTTTCGGATCCATGCCAGTACTATAGTCGAATCTGTCCAAAGGGTTACTTTAATGTTTGAAAGTTGCATATTTTCTATGGCCGACTCTATAATTTCTGCAAGTAGGACTGCGCCGCAGAGTTCCAGTCGTGGCAATGATATGGTTTTGACCGGGGCTACTCTCGTTTTGGCCATCAACAGGTTGGTGAAGACTTGATCCTTTGTTTGTACCCTCAGGAAAACAGTGGCGGCATATGCTTTTTCCGAGGCATCGCTGAATCCATGTATTTCGACATTGTCCTTCAATGTGTAGTGAACCCATCGCGGTATGCGTATATCGTTGATCTTTTCGTAGTCCGTCATGAATGATTGCCACCGATGTAGAGTAGTTTCAGACACATCTTCATCCCAGCCTGTCCCTTCCAACCAAATATTTTGCATTATTATTTTGGCTACAATTACGACTGGTGACAGCCAGCCAAGAGGGTCGAAAAGTTTTGCGATCGCAGAAAGTATTGACCTTTTTGTTACGGCGTGCTTTGTACCGAGTGCTTTTACCATGCTGGTGTCTTCAAACTCAAGAAAATCCTCGCTTAATAGGTGTTGCTTCGGTATACCCTGTAGGATTTTCTTGCAGTTGGACGTCCATTTTCGCAATGGGAAACCTGCCGATTGCAATGCCAATGATATTTCGTCCCTTGCCTTGATTGCAATTTCGATGCTGTGTCCACCGGCCAGTACGTCATCAACGTACATGCAATTTCGCAGTATATCTGCTGCCATTGGATGCGATGTCTCCACGTCATCAGCTAGTTGGTGCAGCGTTCGAATCGCAAGATACGGAGCACAATTAACCCCAAAGGTTACCGTTTTCAATTCATAAATGTTAATTGGGTTTTTGGGGCATGTGCGAAATATGATTCGCTGATATTTTGTTTGGTCTTCATTGACCCATATTTGGCGATACATTTTCTCTATGTTAAATACGTATTTGAACAGCCGCCAACGTAGTATAAGAATTGTCAGGTCGGATTGAAGAATCGGACCTGGATATAAGGCATCATTTAGACTTTTGCCATTAGTGGTAGGACAAGATGAATTAAATACGACTCTGACTTTTGTCGTTGTACTTCCCTCCTTTATAACAGCATGGTGAGGTAGGAAGTAACAGTCATTTGAGTCTGGCGAAATATTGCCTATTTGTTTCATGTGCCCTAAAGTTTCATATTCGGATACAACTCTATTGTATTCCGTTTGAAGGACTGGGTTTTTCGCAAGTCGTGTCTCGTTGCGATAGAATTGAGAGCACGCACTTCTTAATGAGGGGCCTAAGTTAAACTCTTTCCTAAAGGATAAGGAGACTACGTATTTGCCATCGTTGTTCCGAACTGTTGTGGATTTGTATAGCTCCTCGCAGTAAGTGTCATCGTTATTGATGCTCCTTTTCTTTGGAATTTCCTCTATCTCCCAAAAAGCCGCCAATTGTTTATCTAAAGTGACCTCATTGAAATATGAAACTAGGGTCTTATTTGTATCAACCGCATCTGTCCGGCCTGTCAAAATCCAACCGAACACCGTTTCCTGTGCTATTAATGTGTTTAGCACGTCCTTCCTGATACCGCCTAGCATAATTTGGGGGTATATGTCTCCGCCCAGAATTAACTCGACTGGCTCATTGACAAAGAATCTTTTGTCAGCCAGTACTAAGTCAGGGAATGCTTGCCTAGTCATTGCGTTTATTTGGCAAGTTGGAAGATTCCCTGTTAATTGTGGTAAAACCAGCATGATCGTATTGATCTCGATTAATGGGTCTGTTGGTGACCGCAATTGTATGTTGCACGCTTCTTTTACTTGTGCAGACATTGTATTACTGATGCCCGAAACTTGGGCATGCAGGCGTTTGGATGGCAGATTAATTCTGCGCTTTAGTTTCTCGGTAATGAATGAACATTCAGATCCCGAGTCTATTAGGGCTCTCGCCGAATAGTCAACACCATTAAAACGAATATTGACCTGAGCTGTTCCTAGTAATACCCCTTTATTTGTGTTTGCGAAACATGAGTTCACATTATTAATCGGAGCGTTTTCTCTTTCAGCATTGCGTCGTATTTGAGCGTCCCGTGAGGTAGATGCTCCGATAGTGTCAGGAGTATTTGTTGGTTTTGGCTGATTCGAAATATGAAGCAGCGTATGATGTCTTAAATGACATGTGGCACAGTTCATTTCACTGGTGCACTTTGTCACCGAATGGCCAGCAGAAAGGCAGTTTATACACCCAAGGCTGCTCTTAATTTGTTCA
Source organism: Eurosta solidaginis (assembly GCF_040869045.1). Lineage (NCBI taxonomy): Eukaryota > Metazoa > Arthropoda > Insecta > Diptera > Tephritidae > Eurosta > Eurosta solidaginis. Next base: position 66,336,964 of record NC_090324.1, on the reverse strand, counting down.
AACCGTTTATTGGGTGTTAAACGTAAGAACTTTTCACACTTTGAAATTCGATGTGCAGGACTTTTGCACATCTTACACGTAGGTTTGGCTACTGTTGCACTTGCCTGGTAGGACCCTAATCGTTTCGACGATGTATCTGCCGAGAAACGAGAAGCATGTAGCTGAGAGGGTTTTGAAACCGTATCCCCTCTTATATCTACGACAGTTTCCAACGTTTGGAATCTGCTGGATAAGAATTTATCCATATCTGCCCATTTTGAAATTTCTGTTTTATTTTCTATGGTTTGTTCCCATAGAGCCAGTGTGGTTTCTGGCAGTTTTGTGGAGCACAAATACGTTAGAATTGCATCCCAGTTTGATATGTCAATCTTGTGACATTGAAGCGCTGAGATACAATTGTTTATTTCACGTTGCAGTTTTTTAATGGAGCTACCGCATTCGCTCTCAACTGCTTTTAAACTAAAAAGAATTTTTAATTAGGCATTGACCAAGATACGTTTGTTTTCGTATCGGTCACATAAATTTTTCCACGCTGTATCGAAACCGTATGTTGTTAAGGAACACCGTTCCACTATCTCTTTGGCCTCCCCTTGAGTTTTTTGTCTTAAATAGTATAGTTTTTGCACTGCATGGAGTTTACTATTATTAATATATATGGCAGTGAACATGTCCCTAAAAGACGGCCATGAAATATAGTCACCTTTGAAAATATCCGTATCACATGCTGGCAGGCGCACATGATATTCCATATTATCTGAGACATCTACTTTCTTATCTTTCTTTTCAAAATTTTCCAAAAGCTCAGCTATTGCCGCCTGACACTTTAGGAAGCTGAAATAGCACATTTTATGCTTCTTCTTGATAGCCGATAAGTCCTTTGAATCAAGCTCTGATGAACCTAAGAGCTTTTCGTATGTCACCTTCGTAGCTTCCCACAGAGTTTTTAACTCATCCCTTTGGTATATTAGGGAGTGTTTACTGTGTTGTGAAGGTGACATGTCGTTGAAGTCATTTTCATACTCCGTCACTGCATCTGCTTGGCGTGTATAGGTCTCCATTGTGGATAAAAATAAAAACCCAAAAGTTCATTCAGAAATTGCCTTTGCAGAGAGTAGTGAGTGAAAATGTCGCCAAAGGACAGAACTTGGAAGTGATAATGTGACAAGTGAAAGGATTTGGTGTATGCGTGTGTATGCACAAATCTACCAATTGATTGTGTAAGCCGATAAGTTATGGCTAACGTGAAAAGGACTGTACAGAGGCTTATGTGCCAAGTGGGATAAGTAAATTTCGTGGTGGCAACGGCGCGCACCCACGTAAATGTTAAGGAATGTGCTAATGCAGATTTGCTACTGAATTGTCTAAGTCAATAAGTAATGCCTAGTGAAGAAAGTGGTGTTAGTGAAAAGATAAAGAAATGTATGAACGTTCGTTATGGACTTTTTGGTAATTTAACCAAGGGCTGTGATCTTTTGTATCACAAAAAATTAGATCAGTCAAAAACTGATTTGTGTATTGCCGCAAGTGAAAAATAAAAATAATTCAATTTTTAAAAAATTGAACAAGAAATAAGCCTTTTGGCCACCCAAACAACAACAACAATATATGTGCATGTAACTAACTGCACTTTGTACTATAGGACCAAACTAAATTGCAAACGTATTGCCCGTGTAAATAAGTGCAAGCGATTTTTATGTGGAAGAAAATTTTATTTAATTAAATGTGCGCCTAAAATAAATTTACAGGTTTCGAATTTTGTGCAGTGGATTAAATGAATTTTTTCAGATAAATCCTGCAAAGGTGAAAATAGAAGTGACGCAAATCGGTGTTTGAGGTTATGTTAACCCTTTAGAGCAGTGTTGTGCTACCTTGAGCTGTGTCCGGAAAATCTTACCGCTGGTGGGGGATTGTTCCGGATAGTCACAAGGCGTGTTGCACAAACTTTAAATAACTGCGTTAAGCGCCTTTTTCTATTTTTGCACAAAGTAAATTTTTCCCAAATTATTAAATAAATTATAAAATTAAAAAATTGCTTCAAATAAATGTTTTCATACATTTAAAAAAAAAAAAAAAGCAATATGGGCAATCCCCGATTATTAAAAATCATACAAACAGACAAAATTGGTTAATTCGTTGTTGTTCTATAAATAGAACGAAAAACAGCAACAAAACCAAAGTTTCTTTGAAAACCGCCGTACCAAGCATAGCTTTAACACATAATTGCATACGAAGTATGCAATGTGTAAAAGATTAAAATATGCAAAAAGAAGGCAATTGGGAAAGACTTCACAACAGGCATGACGTAGCTGAATGCGTTTACAACCATTTCAACTATCGTAGGGGTGCGAGTTCGACTCCCACTCCCGGGAGAAAAGGCTTTGAAGAGATTTACAAGGTATAATCGAAACAGCTGTCGCCTTGTCCGTCCTGATGTCACGTTGTTTAAATTTTTCCCAAATTATTAAATAAATTATAAAATTAAAAAATTGCTTCAAATAAATGTTTTCATACATTTAAAAAAAAAAAAAAAAAAAAAAAAAGCAATATGGGCAATTCCCGATTATTAAAAATCATAAAAACTTCTCACTTCACGAAGAAAAAAAACAAAATCACTTGCACTATTACATATAAAGAGTCACTTTGTAATTTGTAATTTTATTTAGAACTTTTATTAAAAGTGAAAAGGAAAACCCTACCTAGCACGGAATATTTTCAACCACGTACCTTTATTAATTCGTTGATCCGGAGTACTCGAATGTGAATTAAATTTTGTTGTTGGATGTTTCCAAAAGGTACCACCAAAATTTATCAGTTGTCGTATATTGGATATAAAATCGCTGGTATCACCAAGAAAGTTGTGTTATTTGCTGTTGAAATTTTTGGTTTTTCCTGTGTATTCTCACGAGTTTGGTATGCTGATATTTGCTTTAATGCCTAGAGAGTTGAGTGGACTGTAATTATTATTGATTGGCTCTTCTTACCGGCGTGGTAAGGACCATGAACAAATGCGTGGTGGCAACGGCGCGCACCCACGTTTTTGTTAAAAAATAGTTTAAGGCGAAAAGAAAGGAAGAAAATAAAAACACCAAAAAGATTTCGTATTAATAAAAAAAGGAAATTCACAGTGTTTTTTATTCAATGTATAAATACAACAAGTGTTAAGGAAAATTATTAACAGATGTTGTGAAAATGAAAATGTTAAATATATTTTCGGAAATTATAAAATATATTTAATGAAATTGACAATTTACGTGAACGGGCGATTGCGTGTTCCTTTGCTGGCTGCTGGAATCAAAAAGGACGAGCCTCTTTGCGACATGAGCCGAAGAACCCGAGATACAGCTCCTTCGTTGGGTTTCCCGGCAACAAAGTTGCTATACCGCGGGCTCACAGCGGTAAAAGTCTAAGATACATGCGTACTACCACTCACACATGCCTGTGTGTATTAGTGAACACAAGCATATGTGGGTGGTAGTAAACGAAGGAAAATAAATAAGAAAATTATGTTACGAGGGAGGGGAGATATATTTAGGCCTGTTGCCTAAACAAATGCGTTTTTCGCATTATGTGCAAGGTTTCAAATCTATGGCCATTTGGGGTGGTCAAAAGTTCAATTGACTTTATGTCCGTTAACCTTATGTCACCCCACCATCACATTATTGCATTGTTTTCGGTCCTTGATACGTATGCAAAGTTTCAAATTAATCAGATTTCTAGAAACCCGAGAAAATTAAGCTCAAAGATTCCGTTACATACAGGCCAAACTAATAAAAGCGTGTTAAAAAGGTCTCGAGTATGCTCTTTCGTAGATGTGCCATGCATCCACTTCTATCATTAATAAAGGAATGCGTTTTTCGCATTATGTGCAAGGTTTCAAATCTGTGGCCATTTGGGATTGTCATAAGTTCAATTGACCTCATGTCCGTTAACCTTATGTCACCCCACCGTCACATGCATTGTCATCGAGCCTTGATACGTGTGCAAAATGTCAATCAAACTTATGGCCATTCAAAGTGGTAATAAGGCCAATTAAACTTATGGCCGTTGACCTTATGTCACCACACCATCACATTAATGCATTTGATACGTATGCAAAGTTTCAAATTAATCAGACTTCTAGAAACCGGTGAAAATTATGCTCAAAGATTCCGTTACATAAAGGCCAAGCTAATAAAGGCGTGTTAAAAAAGTGCTCCAGTATGCTCTTTCGTAGATGTGCGCTGCATCCACTTCTATCATTAATAAAGGAATACGTTTTTCGCATTATGTGCAAAGTTTCAAATCTATGGCCATTTGGGGTGGTCAAAAGTTCAATTGACTTTATGTCCGTTAACCTTATGTCACCCCACCATCACATTATTGCATTTTCATCGGCCCTTGATACGTGTGCAAAGTTTCAATAAAACTTATGGCCATTCAACGTGGTAATAAGGTCAATTGACCTTATGGCCTTTGACCTTATGTCACCACAACATCACATTAATGCATTGTCATCGAGCCTTGATACGTGTGCAAAGTTTCAATCAAACTTATGGCCATTCAAAGTGGTAATAAGGCCAATAGACCTTATGGCCGCCGACCTTATGTCACACCATCACACTAATGCATTGTCGTCGGTCCTCGATACATATGCAAAGTTTCAAATTAATCAGACTTCTAGAAACCGGTGAAAATTAAGCTCACAGATTCCGTTACATAGATACTGGGCAAGCTAATAAAAGTGTGTTAAAAAAGGGCTTCAGTATGCTCTTTCGTAGATGTGCCATGCATCCACTTCTATCATTAATAAAGGAATGCGTCTTTCGCATTATGCGTAAGGTTTCAAATCTATGTGCTTATGGGGTGGTCATAAGTTCAATTGCCTTATGTCCGTTAACCTTATGTAACCCCACCATCACATTATTGCATTGTCATCGAGCCTTGATACGTGAACAAAGTTTCAATCAAACTTATGGCCATTCAAAGTGGTAATAAGGCCAATTGACCTTATGTCACCACACCATCACATTAATGCATTGTCATCGACCCTTGATACGTATGCAAAGTTTCAAATTAATCAGACTTCTAGAAACCGGTGAAAATTATGCTCAAAGATTCCGTTACATAAAGGCCAAGCTAATAAAAGCGTGCTAAAAAAGGGCTCCAGTATGCTCTTTCGTAGATGTGCCATGCATCCACTTCTATCATTAATAAAGGAATGCGTTTTTCGCATTATGTGCAAGGTTTCAAATCTATGGCCATTTGGGGTGGTCAGAAGTTCAATTGACCTTATGTCCGTTAACCTTATGTCACCCCACCATCACATTATTGCATTGTCATCGAGCCTTCTTGATACCTGTTCAAAGTTTCAATCCAACTTGTGGCCAGTGGTAATAAGGCCAATTTAGCTTATGGCCACTGACCTTATGTCACCACATTATTAAATTAATGCATTGTCATCGATCCTTGATACGAGTGCAAAGTTCTAATCAAACTTATGGCCATTCAAAGTGGTAATAAGGCCAATTGACCTTATGGCCGTTGACCTTATATCACCACACCATTACATTAACTTATGGCCATTCAAAGAGTTATAAGGCCAAATGACCTTATGGCCGTTGCCCTTATGTCACCACACCGTCACATTAATGCATTGTCATCGGTCCTTGATACGTATGCAAAGTTTCATATTAATCAGACTTCTAGAAACCGGGGAAAATTAAGCTCAAAGATTCCGTAACATACAGGCCAAGCTAATAAAAGCGTGTTAATAAAGGAACGCGTTTTTCGCATTATGTGCAAGGTTTCAAATCTATGGCCATTTGGGGTGGTCACAAGTTCAATTGACCTTATGTCCGTTAACCTTATGTGACCCCACCATTACATTATTGCATTGTCATCGAGCTTTGATACGTGTGCAAAGTTTCAATCAAACTTATGGCCATTCAAAGTGGTAATAAGGCCAACTGACCTTATGGCCGTTGACCTTATGTCACCACACCATCACAATAATGCATTGTCATCGAGCCCTAATACGTGTGCAAAGTTTTAATCAAACTTATGGCCATTCAAAGTTGTAATAAGGCCAATTGACCTTATGGCCATCGACCTTACGTCACCACACCATCACAATAATACATTGTCATCGAGCCCTAATACGTGTGCAAAGTTTTAATCAAACTTATGGACATTCAAAGTGGTAATAAGGACAATTGACCTTATGGCCATCGACCTTACGTCACCACACCATCACAATAATGCATTGTCATCGAGCCCTAATACGTGTGCAAAGTTTTAATCAAACTTATGGTAATACGGCCAATTGACCTTACGGCCATCGACCTTACGTCACCGCACCATTACACTAATACATTGTCATCGGTTATTGATGCGTATGCAAACTTTCAAATTAATCAGACTTCCAGAAACCGGTGAAAATTTAGCTCAAAGATTCCGTTACATAGATACAGGCCAAGCTAATAAAAGCGTGTTAAAAAAGGGCTCCAGTATGCTCTTTCGTAGATGTGCCATGCATCCACTTCTATCATTAATAAAGGAATGAGTTTTTCACATTATGTGCAAGGTTTCAAATCTATGGCCATTTGGGGTGGTCATAAGTTCAACGTCCGTTAACCTTATGTCACTACACCATCACATTAATGCATTGTCATCGAGTCTTGATACGTGTGAAAAGTTTCAATCAAACTTATGGCCATTCAAAGTGGTAATAAGTTTAATTGACCTTATGACCGTTGACCTTGTGTCACCACACCATCACATTAATGCATTGTCATCGAGCATTGATATGTGTGCAAAGTTTCAATCAAACTTATGGCCATTCAAAGTGGTAATAAGGCCAAATGACCTTATGGCCGTTGCCCTTATGTCACCGCACCATCACATTAATGCATTTTCATCGGTCCCTGATACGTATGCAAAGTTTCAAATTAATCAGACTTCTAGAAACCGGTGAAAATTAAGCTCAAAGATTCCGTTACATACAGGCCAAGCTAATAAAAACGTGTTAAAAAAGGGCTACAGTATGCTCTTTCGTAGATGTGCGCTGCATCCACTACTATCATTAATAAAGGAATGCGTTTTTCGCATTATGTGCAAGGTTTCAAATCTATGGCCATTTGGGGTGGTCATAAGTTCAATTGACCTTATGTCCGTTAACCTTATGTCACCCCACCATCACATTATTGCATTGTCATCGAGCCCTGATATGTGTGCAAAGTTTCAATCAAACTTATGGCCATTCAAAGTGCTCATAAGGCCAATTGACCTTATGACCATTGACCTTATGTCACCACACTATCACATTAATGCATTGTCATCGCTCCTTGATACGTATGCAAAGTTTCAAATTAATCAGACTTCTAGAAAACCGTGAAAATTAAGCTCAAAAATTCCGTTACATACAGGCCAAGCTAATAAAAGCGTGTTAATAAAGGAACGCGTTTTTCGCATTATGTGCAAGTTTTCAAATCTATGGCCATTTGGGGTGGTCAGAAGTTCAATTGACCTTATGTCCGTTAACCGTATGTCACCCCACCATCACATTATTGCATTGTCATCGAGCCTTGATACCTGTGCAAAGTTTCAATCAAACTTGTGGACGTTCAAAGTGGTAATAAGGCCAATTGGCCTTATGGCCGTTGACCTTATGTAACCAACCCATCACATTAATGCATTGCCATCGAGCCTTGATACGAGTTCAAAGTTTTGATCAAGCTTATGGCCATTCAAAGCGGTAATAAGGCCAATTGACCTTATGACGTTGCCCTTATGTCACTACACCATCACATTAATGTATTGTCATCGAGTCTTGATACGTGTGAAAAGTTTCAATCAAACTTATGGCCATTCAAAGTGGTAATAAGGCCAATTGACCTTATGGCCGTTAACCTTATGTAACCCCACCATCACATTATTGCATTGTCATCGGTCCTTGATACGTATGCAAAGTTTCAAATTAATCAGACATCCAGAAACCGGTGAAAATTTAGCTCAAAGATTCCGTTACATAGATACAGGCCAAGCTAATAAAAGCGTGTTAAAAAATGGCTCCAGTATGCTCTTTCGTAGATATGCCATGCATCCACTTCTATCACTAATACAGCACTGCGTTTTTCGCATTATGTGCAAGGTTTCAAATCTATGGCCATTTGGGGTGGTCATAAGTTCAACGTCCGTTAACCTTATGTCACTACACCATCACATTAATGCATTGTCATCCAGTCTTGATACGTGTGAAAAGTTTCAATCAAACTTATGGCCATTCAAAGTGTTAATAAGTCCAATTGACCTTACGGCCGTTGACCTTATGTCACCACACCATCACATTAATGCATTGTCATCGAGCATTGATATGTGTGCAAAGTTTCAATCAAACTTATGGCCATTCAAAGTGGTAATAAGGCCAAATGACCTTATGGCCGTTGCCCTTATGTCACCGCACCATCACATTAATGCATTGCCATCGGTCCCTGATACGTATGCAAAGTTTCAAATTAATCACACTTCTAGAAACCGGTGAAAATTAAGCTCAAAGATTCCGTTACATACAGGCCAAGCTAATAAAAACGTGTTAAAAAAGGGCTCCAGTATGCTCTTTCGTAGATGTGCGCTGCATCCACTTCTATCATTAATAAAGGAATGCGTTTTTCGCATTATGTGCAAGGTTTCAAATCTATGGCCATTTGGGGTGGTCATAAGTTCAATTGACCTTATGTCCGTTAACCTTATGTCACTCCACCATCACATTATTGCATTGTCATCGAGCCCTGATATGTGTGCAAAATTTCAATCAAACTTATGGCCATTCAAAGTGCTCATAAGGCCAATTGACCTTATGACCGTTGACCTTATGTCACCACACTATCACATTAATGCATTGTCATCGGTCCTTGATACGTATGCAAAGTTTCAAATTAATCAGACTTCTAGAAACCCGTGAAAATTAAGCTCAAAGAATATTATCATATTAAACATAGAGAAGTATCTTAATTTACTAGTATCTAAAATAAACAAATAATTAAATTCAATAACAAAACATTGTTTACACTCATACATATTGATGGCGAAAACTCAAGAAGTATAATGGTTTCAACTAAAATGAGCATAAAGAACATTTTTAAAGTTGCTTTTATTTAGACTACTACGAATGGATACTGGAATAGAGTTCCATAGGCGAATAGCATTGACAAAGAATAGCCGTCCAGATGTTAGATAGTTATAAGTTGGTACTATTAGGTCGTTGATTCGAGCAGACCTGGGGAATATTAGCTTATCATATAGGTAACTAGGCTCCTTATACATGATAAGTTGACAAAGGAAAATGCTGTTTCTAGCTTTCAGATATTCGAAGACTTCACAGCCCAGTAGACGCACTCTCCAGCTGGATATATGATCAAATCTAGCTAAGCCGAATACATAACGTGTAACATGATTAAATGCAACATCAATTTTATGATCAGACTGGGAGCTCAGTTTACTGTACACTAGCTCAGAGTAGCAAATGATCGGCATAATCAATTGAATTGCAAGTTTTCTTCTAACATTGACCAGAGTATAAAGAGCAGACATTCGTAAGTTTCTTAAGATATTGTATACTTTCTTAACCACCGAATTTACATGATCATCACAGGACAGCGTCGTGTTAATAACAAAACCAAGATTAGTCACTTTTAAAACGAGTTTGAAACATTTACTGGCAACGCGCAAGGGCGGAATACTTGAGAAACTTATTCGTTTTTTAGATATAGGAAACACGTATGATTTCTAACTCATGCATAAGTCATTTTTCCTAGCCCATTCAAATATGGATGTTAAGTCATTATTCAATCTTGAGCATAAATCATTTGTCCCCTCATGATTTCCCGACAAATATAGTTGGACATCATCAGCATATGCATGCATATGAGTATGCTGGCATGGATTAAATATGTCATTTATTAAAATACTAAAAAGCAGTGGGTCTAAGATAGAGCCTTGGGGTACCCCTGCCAATAGTGGTTTTATACCTGAAGTTTCGGAGCCGACTTTGACAAGCTGGGATCTACCCGTCAGATAACTTCGCATGAGCCGCACACAGCACAGCACAGCAGGTCATGGTTCACATAGTCGAAGGCTTTTGAGAAGTCGAGTAGGCACAATAAAGTCATCTGGTTTTTGTCAAAGAGTGCCCTGATGGCGTCTAAACTTTTTATGATAGCCGTGTAGCAACTGTGCTTTGATCGGAAGCCTGACTGGAATGGTGATAGCAGACTATGTTTGCTAACATGGTCTTGAATTTGTCCCGACAACAATATCTCAAAGACTTTCGAGAGTGCTGGCAAAATGCTAATAGGCCGAAAGTCACTAGGACAATCTGCAAACTTAGTTTTTGAAATGAGTATAACCGCAGCAACCTTCCACATATCAGGGAAGCAGGAGGTAGTAATACTGTGGTTGATAATATGCGTCATGTGCAAGGTTTCAAATCTATGGCCATTTGGGGTGGTCATAAGTTCAATTGACCTTATGTCCGTTAACCTTATGTCACTCCACCATCACATTATTGCATTGTCATCGAGCCTTGATACGTGTGCAAAGTTTCAATCAAACTTATGGCCATTCATAGTGGTAATAAGGCCAATTGACCTTATGGCCGTTGACCTTATGTCACCAAAACATCACATTAATGCATTTTCATCGAGCCTTGATACGTGTGCAAAGCTTCAATCAAACTTATGGCCATTCAACGTGGTAATAAGGCCAATTGACCTTATGGCCGTTGACCTTATGTCACCACACCATCACAATAATGCATTACCATCGAGCCGTGATACGTGTGCAAAGTTTCAATTAAACTTATGGCCATTCAATGTGGTAATAAGGCCAATTGACCTTATGGCCGTCGACCTTATGTCACCACACCATCACATTAATGCATTGTCATCGGTCCTTGATACGTGTACAAAGTTTCAAATTAATCAGACTTCTAGAAACCGGTGAAAATTAAGCTCAAAGATTCCGTTACATACAGGCCAAGCTAATAAAAGTGTGTTAAAAAAGGGATCCAGTATGCTCTTTCGTAGATGTGCGCTGCATCCACTTATATCATTAATAAAGGAATGTGTTTTTCGCATTATGTGTAAGGTTTCAAATCTATGGCCATTTGGGGTGCTCAAAAGTTCAACTGACCTTATGCCCGTTAACCTTATGTCAACCCACCACCACATTATTGCATTGTCATCGAGCCTTGATACGTGTGAAAAGTTTCAAACAAACTTATGGCCATTCAAAGTGATAATAAGGCCAATTGACCTTATGGCCTTTGACCTTATGTCACCACACCATCACATTAATGCATTTTCATCGAGCCTTGATACGTGTGCAAAGTTTCAATCAAACTTATGGCCATTCAACGTGGTAATAAGGCCAATTGACCTTATGGCCGTTGACCTTATGTCACCACACCATCACAATAATGCATTCCCATCAAGCCGTGATACGTGTGCAAAGTTTCAATTAAACTTATGGCCATTCAATGTGGTAATAAGGCCAATTGACTTTATGGCCGTCGACCTTATGTCACCACACCATCACATTAATGCATTGTCATCGGTCCTTGATACGTGTACAAAGTTTCAAATTAATCAGACTTCTAAAAACCGGTGAAAATTAAGCTCAAAGATTCCGTTACATACAGGCCAAGCTAATAAAAGCGTGTTAAAAAAGGGATCCAGTATGCTCTTTCGTAGATGTGCGCTGCATCCACTTCTATCATTAATAAAGGAATGCGTTTTTCGCATTATGTGTAAGGTTTCAAATCTATGGCCATTTGGGGTGGTCATAAGTTCAATTGACCTTATGTCCGTTAACCTTATGTCACTCCACCATCACATTATTGCATTGTCATCGAGCCTTGATACGTGTGCAAAGTTTCAATCAAACTTATGGCCATTCAAAGTGGTAATAAGGCCAATTGACCTTATGGCGTTGACCTTATGTCACCAAAACATCACATTATTGCATTGTCATCGAGCCTTGATACGTGTGAAAAGATTCAATCCAACTCATGGCCATTCAAAGTGATAATAAGGCCAATTGACCTTATGACCTTTAACCTTATGTCACCACACCATCACATTAATGCATTGTCATCGACCCTTGATACGTGCGCAAAGTTTCCATCAAACTTATGGTCATTCAAAGTGGTAATAAGGCCGATTTCCCTTATGGCCGTTGACCTTATGTCACAACACCATCACATTAATGCATTGTTATCGAGCCTTGATATGTGTCCAAAGTGTCAATCAAACTAATGGCCCTTCAAAGTGGTAATAAGGCCAAATCACCTTATGGCCGTTGCCCTTATGTCACCACACCATCACATTAATGCATTGTCATCGGTCCTTGATACGTATGCAAAGTTTCAAATTAATCAGACTTCTAAAAACCGGTGAAAATTAAGCTCAAAGATTCCGTTACATACAGGCCAAGCTAATAAAAGCGTGTTAAAAAAGGGATCCAGTATGCTCTTTCGTAGATGTGCGCTGCATGCACTTCTATCATTAATAAAGGAATGCGCTTTTCGCATTATGTGCAAGGTTTAAAATCTATAACCATTTGGAGTGGTCACAAGTTCAATTGACCTTATGTCCGTTAACCTTATGTGACCCCACCATCACATTATTGTATTGTCGTCGAGCCTTGATACGTGTGCAAAGTTTAAATCAAACTTATGGCCATTCAAAGTGGTAATAAGGCCAACTGACCTTATGGCCGTTGACCTTATGTCACCACACCATCGCAATAATGAATTGCCATCGAGCCCTGATACATGTGCAAAGTTTCAATCAAACTCATGGCCATTCAAAGTTGTAATATGGCCAAATGACCTTATGGCCGTTGACCTTATGTCACCACACCATCACAATAATGAATTGCCATCCAGCCCTGATACATGTGCAAAGTTTCAATCAAACTTTTTGACATTCAAAGTGGTAATAAGGCCAATTGACCTTATGGCCGCCGACCTTATGTCACCACCATCACACTAATGCATTGCCGTCGGTCCTTGATATATATGCAAAGTTTCAAATTAATCAGACTTCTAGAAACCGGTGAAATTTAAGCTCAAATATTCCGTTACATAGATACAAACCAAACTAATAAAAGCGTGTTAAAAAAGGGCTTCAGTATGCTCTTTCGTAGATGTGCCATGCATCCACTTCTATCATTAATAAAGGAATGCGTTTTTCGCATTATGCGTAAGGTTTCAAATCCATGTCCATTAGGGGTGGTCATAAGTTCAATTGACCTTATGTCCGTTAACCTTATGTAACCCCACCATCACATTATTGCATTGTCATCGAGCCTTGATACGTGTGCAAAGTTTCAATCAAACGTATGGCCATTCAAAGTGGTAATAAGGCCAATTGACCTTATGGCCGTTGACCTTATGTCACCACATTATCAAACTAATGCATTGTCATCGAGCCTTGATACGAGTGCAAAGTTCCAATCAAACTTATGGCCATTCACAGTGGTAATAAGGTCAATTGACCTTATGGCCGTTGACCTTATGTCACCACACCATCACATTAATGCATTGTTATCGAGCCTTGATACGAGTGCAAACTTTTGATCAAACTTATGGCCATTCAAAGTGGTAATAAGGCCAATTGACCTTATGACGTTGACCGTATATCACTACACCATCACATTAATGCATTGTCTTCGAGTCTTGATACGTGTGCAAAGTTTCAATTAAACTTATGGCCATTCGAAGTGGTAATAAGGCCAATTGACCTTATGGCCGTTGACCATATGCCACCACAACATCACAATAATGCATTGTCATCGAGCTCTAATACTTGTGCAAAGTTTTAATCAAACTTATGGCCCTTCAAAGTGGTAATAAGGCCAATTGACCTTATGGCCTTCGACCTTACGTCACCGCACCATCACACTAATGCATTGTCATCGGTTCTTGATACGTATGCAAAGTTTCAAATTAATCAGACTTCCAGAAACCGGTGAAAATTTAGCTCAAAGATTCCGTTACATAGATACAGGCCAAGCTAATAAAAGCGTATTAAAAAAGGGCTCCAGTATGATCTTTCGTAGATGTGCCATGCATCCACTTCTATCACTAATAAAGCAATGCGTTTTTCGCATGATGTGCAAGGTTTCAAATCTATGGCCATTTTGGGTGCTCAAAAGTTCAATTAACCTTATGCTTTGTCATCGAGCCTTTATACGTGTGCAAAGTTTCAAACTTATGGCCGCCATTCAAAGTGGTAATAAGGCCAATTGACCCTATGGCCGTTGACCTTATGTCACCACGCCATCACATTAATGCATTGTCATCGACCCTTGATACGTGTGCAAAGTTTCAATCAAACTGATGGCCATTCATAGTGGTAATAAGGCCAATTGACCTTATGACCGTTGACCTTATGTCACCACATTAATGCATTGTCATCGGTCCTTGATACGTATACAAAGTTTCAAATTAATCAGACTTCTAGAAACCGGTGAAAATTAAGCTCAAAGATTCCGTTACATACAGGCCAAGATAATAAAAGCGTGTTAAAAACACGCCGCGCGCCTCAAGGTAGTGGAGGCGCGTGATATCCCCTTAAGATTAAGAGCTAGAGCCAGGGTTCCAGTGACGCCAACGGACCCAGCTGATATCCTGAAGCTGCTCCAGGAGTACAACCGGCCACAGGTTTGGAAGTCAACCCGGATACAACCGAGCTTGTTCTCTTCACGAGGAGGTACAAAGTACCAAATCTTACACCGCCAAGAATTGGGGGCACGTTCTTAGCGTTTAGCGATCAAGTCAAGTATTTGGGAGTCATTCTGGATAGGAAGCCATTATGGAGTGACCATATAGTGGAGCGATCCAAGAAGGCAGCAGCAGAGCTGTTCACCTGCAAGAGGGCAATTGGCACCTCCTGGGGATTTTCCCCTAAGGTGATCTACTGTATTTACACAGCAATTTTACGCCCGATTCTTCTTTATGGTGCCTTGGTCTGGTGGCCTGCACTAGCTAAAATTACCTATCTTAAAATGCTTCAAAAGGTGGAACGGAGTTCGGAGCTCTGCATTACAGGGGCTCTCGGCTCCACTCCAGATTCCGTTACATACATATATGGATACATAGATACATAGATAAATACAGGCCAAGCTAATAAAAGCGTGTCAAAAAGGGCTCCAGTATGCTCTTTCGTAGATGTGACATTCATCCACTTCTATCATTAATAAAGGAATGCGTTTTTCGCATTATGTGCAAGGTTTAAAATCTATGGCCATTTGGGGTGGTCATAAGTTCAATTGACTTTATGTCAGTTAACCTTATGTAACCCCACCATCACATTATTGCATTGTCATCGAGCCTTGATACGTGTGCAAAGTTTCAATCAAACTTATGGCCATTCAAAGTAGTAATAAGGCCAATTGACCTTATGGCCGTTGACCTTATGTTACCACACCATCACATTAATGCATTTGATACGTATGCAAAGTTTCAAATTAATCAGACTTCTAGAAACCGGTGAAAATTATGCTCAAAGATTCCGTTAAATAAAGGCCAAGCTAAAAAGGCGTGTTAAAAAAGGGCTCCAGTATGCTCTTTCGTAGATGTGCGCTGCATCCACTTCTATCATTAATAAAGGAATGCGTTTTTCGCATTATGTGCAAGGTTTCAAATCTATGGCCATTTGGGGTGGTCAAAAGTTCAATTGACTTTATGTCCGTTAACCTTATGTCACCCCACCATCACATTATTGCATTGTCATCGGCCCTTGATACGTGTGCAAAGTTTCAATCAAACTTATGGCCATTCAACGTGGTAATAAGGCCAATTGACCTTATGGCCGTTGACCTTATGTCACCACACCATCACATTAATGCATTGTCATCGACCCTTGATACGTGTGCAAAGTTTCAATCAAACTTATGGCCATTCAAAGTGATAATAAGGCCAATTGACCTTATGGCCGTTTACCTTATGTCACCACACCATCACATTGATGCATTGTCATCGAGCCCTGATATGTGTGCAAAGTTTCAATCAAACTTTTGGCCATTCAAAGTGCTCATAAGGCCAATTGACCTTATGGCCGTTGACCTTATGTCTCCACACTATGACATTAATGCATTGTCATCGGTCCTTGATACGTATGCAAAGTTTCAAATTAATCAGACTTCTAGAAACCCGTGAAAATTAAGCTCAAAAATTCCGTTACATACAGGCCAAGCTAATAAAAGCGTGTTAAAAAGGTCTCGAGTATGCTATTGCGTATATGTGCCATGCATCCACTTCTATCATTAATAAACGAATGCGATTTTCGCATTATTATCATCATCATTTATTGCAAAAATAGTATTAGTACAATAAGATCTAGGATCTTGTATAGTACAACAAAAAGATAAATCGCAATGTAAAAAAGAACAAAAGTAATAACAGAGGGTTATGTAGGTTACATTATCATATTAAACATAGAAAAGTATCTTAATTTACTAGTATCTAAAATAAACAAATAATTTAATTCAATAACAAAACATTGTTTACACTCATACATATTGATGGCGAAAACTCAAGAAGTATAATGGTTTCAACTAAAATGAGTATAAAGAACATTTTTAAAGTTGCTTTTATTTAGATTACTACGGATGGATACTGGAATAGAGTTACATAGGCGCATAGCATTGACAAAGAATAGCCGTCCAGATGTTAGATAGTTATAAGTTGGTACTATTAGGTCGTTGATTCGAGCAGACCTGGGGAATATTAGCTTATCATATAGGTAACTAGGCTCCTTATACATGATAAGTTGACAAAGGAAAATGCTGTTTCTAACTTTCAGATATTCGAAGACTTCACAGCCCAGTAGACGCGCTCTCCAGATGGATATATGATCAAATCTAGCTAAGCCAAATACATAACGTGTAACATGATTAAATGCAACATCAATTTTATGAGCAGACTGGGAGCTCAGTTTACTGTACACTAGCTCAGACTAGCAAATGATCGGCATAATCAATTGAATGGCAAGTTTTCTTCTAACATTGACCGGAGTATAAAGCGCAGACATTCGTAAGTTTCTTAAGATATTGTATACTTTCTAAACCACCGAATTTACATGATCATCACAGGACAGCGTGGTGTTAATAACAAAACCAAGATTAGTCACTTTTAAAACGAGTTTGAGACTGGCAACGCGCAAGGGCGGAATACTTGAGAAACTTATTCGTTTTTTAGATATAGGAAACACGTATGATTTCTCACTGTTCATGCATAAGTCATTTTTCCTAGCCCATTCAAATATGGATGTTAAGTCATTATTCAATCTTGAGCATAAATCATTTGTCCCCTCATGATTTACCGACAAATATAGTTGGACATCATCAGCATATGCATGCATATGAGCATGCTGGCATTAATTAAAATACTAAAAAGTAGTTGCCCCAAGATAGAGCCTTGGGGTACCCCTGCCAATAGTGGTTTTATACCTGAAGTTTCGGTGCCGACTTTGACAAGCTGGGATCTACCCGTCAGATAACTTCGCATGAGCCGCACTGCGGAGTCATCAAAACCAAAATATTTTTTTTAATTTTAAGCACAGCAGGTAATGGTTCACAGAGTCGAAGGCTTTTGAGAAGTCGAGTAGGCATAATAAAGTCAACTGGTTTTTGTCAAAGAGTGCCCTGATGTCGTCTAAAATTTTTATGAAATCCGTGTAGCAACTGTGCTTTGATCGGAAGCCTGACTGGAATGGTGATAGCAGACTACGTTTGCTAACATGGTCTTGAATTTGTCCCGACAACAATATCTCAAAGACTTTCGAGAGTGCTGGCAAAATGCTGATAGGCCGAAAGTCACTAGGACAATCTGCAAACTTAGTTTTTGCAATGGGTATAACCGTGGCAACCTTCCACATATCAGGGAAGCAGGAGGTATTAATACTGTGGTTGATAATATACGTCATGTGCAAGGTTTCAAATCTATGGCTATTTGGGGTGGTCATAAGTTCAATTGACCTTATGTCCGTTAACCTTATGTCACCCCACCATCACATTATTGCATTGTCATCGAGCCTTGATACGTGTGCAAAGTTTCAATCAAACTTATGGCCATTAAATGTGGTAATAAGGCCAATTGACCTTATGGCCGTTGACCTTATGTCACCACAACATCACATTAATGCATTTTCATCGGTCATTGATACGTATGCAAAGTTTCAAATTAAACAGACTTCTAGAAACCCGAGAAAATTAAGTTCAAAGATTCCGTTACATACAGGCCAAGCTAATAAAAGCGTGTGTAGCGATACCTGTTAGTTTTTAACTTGTTATTCTCTTTTAATAATTTTATAATTTGATCAAATTACTTTTGCTTTGTAATTAGAAATTGGAAAAAATAAAAATTCATTGAATTTAAGATTTCAGAATATCTACAAATTATTAATACTGGATACGTATCCTATACGTGTTAAAAAGGTCTCGAGTATGCTCTTTCGTAGATGTGCCATGTATCCACTTCTATCATTAATAAAGGAATGTGTTTTTCGCATTATGTGTAAGGTTTCAAATCTATGGCCATTTGGGGTGCTCAAAAGTTCAACTGACGTTATGTCCGTTAAGCCTTGATACGTGTGCAAAGTTTCAATCAAACTTATGGCCATTCAAAGTGGTAATAAGGCCAAATGACCTTATGGCCGTTGCCCTTATGTCACCACACCATCACACTAATGCATTGTCATCGGTCCTTGATACGTATGCAAAGTTTCAAATTAATCAGACTTCTAGAAACCGGGGGAAATTAAGCTCAAAGATTCCGTTACATACAGGCCAAGCTAATAAAAGCGTGTTAATAAAGGAACGCGTTTTTCGCATTATGTGCAAGGTTTCAAATCTATGGCCATTTGGGGTGGTCAGAAGTTCAATCGACCTTATGTCCGTTAACCGTATGTCACCCCACCATCACATTATTGCATTGTCATCGAGCCTTGATACCTGTGCAAAGTTTCAATCAAACTTGTGGACGTTCAAAGTGGTAATAAGGCCAATTGGCCTTATGGCCGTTGACCTTATGTAACCAACCCATCACATTGATGCATTGCCATCGAGCCTTGATACGAGTGCAAAGTTTTGATCAAGCTTATGGCCATTCAAAGCGGTAATAAGGCCAATTGACCTTATGACGTTGCCCTTATGTCACTACACCATCACATTAATGCATTGTCATCGAGTCTTGATACGTGTGAAAAGTTTCAATCAAACTTATGGCCATTCAAAGTGGTAATAAGGCCAATTGACTTTGTGGCCGTTAACCTTATGTAACCCCACCATCACATTATTGCATTGTCATCGAGCCTTGATACGTGTGCAAAGTTTCAATCAAACTTATGGCCGTTCAAAGTGGTAATAAGGCCAATTGACCTTATGGCCATCGACCTTACATCACCGCACCATCACAATAATACATTGTCATCGAGCCCTAATACGTGTGCAAAGTTTTAATCAAACTTATGGCCATTCAAAGTGGTAATAAGGACAATTGACCTTATGGCCATCGACCTTACGTCACCACACCATCACAATAATGCATTGTCATGGAGCCTTAATACGTGTGCAAAGTTTTAATCAAACTTATGGTAATAAGGCCAATTGACCTTACGGCCATCGACCTTACGTCACCGCACCATCACACTAATGCATTGTCATCGGTTATTGATGCGTATGCAAACTTTCAAATTAATCAGACTTCCAGAAACCGGTGAAAATTTAGCTCAAAGATTTCGTTACATAGATACAGGCCAAGCTAATAAAAGCGTGTTAAAAAGGGCTCCAGTATGCTCTTTCGTAGATGTGCCATGCATCCACTTCTATCACTAATAAAACACTGCGTTTTTCGCATTATGTGTAAGGTTTCAAATCTATGGCCATTTGGGGTGGTCAGAAGTTCAATTGACCTTATGTCCGTTAACCGTATGTTACCCCACCATCACATTATTGCATTGTCATCGAGCCTTGATACCTGTGCAAAGTTTCAATCAAACTTGTTGACGTTCAAAGTGGTAATAAGACCAATTGGCCTTATGGCCGTTGACCTTATGTAACCAACCCATCACATTAATGCATTGCCATCGAGCCTTGATATGATTGCAAAGTTTTGATCAAGCTTATGGCCATTCAAAGCGGTAATAAGGCCAATTGACCTTATGACGTTGCCCTTACGTCACTACACCATCACATTAATGCATTGTCATCGAGTCTTGATACGTGTGAAAAGTTTCAATCAAACTTGTGGCCATTCAAAGTGGTAATAAGGCCAAATGACCTTATGGCCGTTGCCCTTATGTCACCACACCATCACACTAATGCATTGTCATCGGTCCTTGATACGTATGCAAAGTTTCAAATTAATCAGACTTCCAGAAACCGGTGAAAATTTAGCTCAAAGATTCCGTTACATAGATACAGCCCAAGCTAATAAAAGCGTGTTAAAAAATGGCTCCAGTATGCTCTTTCGTAGATGTGCCATGCATCCACTTCTATCACTAATAAAGCACTGCGTTTTTCGCATTATGTGCAAGGTTTCAAATCTATGGCCATTTGGGGTGGTCATAAGTTCAACGTCCGTTAACCTTATGTCACTACACCATCACATTAATGCATTGTCATCGAGTCTTGATACGTGTGAAAAGTTTCAATCAAACTTATGGCCATTCAAAGTGGTAATAAGTCCAATTGACCTTATGGCCGTTGACCTTATGTCACCACACCATCACATTAATGCATTTTCATCGAGCATTGATATGTGTGCAAAGTTTCAATCAAACTTATGGCCATTCAAAGTGGTAATAAGGCCAAATGACCTTATGGCCGTTGCCCTTATGTCACTGCACCATCACATTAATGCATTGTCATCGGTCCTTGATAAGTATGCAAAGTTTCAAATTAATCAGACTTCTAGAAACCGGTGAAAATTAAGCTCAAAGATTCCGTTACATACAGGCCAAGCTAATAAAAACGTGTTAAAAAAGGTCTCCAGTATGCTCTTTCGTAGATGTGCGCTGCATCCACTTCTATCATTAATAAAGAAATGCGTTTTTCGCATTATGTGCAAGGTTCAAATCTATGGCCATTTGGGGTGGTCATAATTTCAATTGACCTTATGTCCGTTAACCTTATGTCACCCCACCATCACATTATTGCAATGTCATCGAGCCCTGATATGTGTGCAAAGTTTCAATCAAACTTATGGCCATTCAAAGTGCTCATAAGGCCAATTGACCTTATGACCGTTGACCATATGTCACCACACTATCACATTAATGCATTGTCATCGGTCCTTGATACGTATGCAAAGTTTCAAATTAATCAGACTTCTAGAAACCCGTGAAAATTAAGCTCAAAGAACATTATCATATTAAACATAGAGAAGTATCTTAATTTAGTAGTATCTAAAATAAACAAATAATTAAATTCAATAACAAAACATTGTTTACACTCATACATATTGATGGCGAAAACTCAAGAAGTATAATGGTTTCAACTAAAATGAGCATAAAGAACATTTTTAAAGTTGCTTTTATTTAGACTACTACGAATGGATACTGGAATAGAGTTCCATAGGCGAATAGCATTGACAAAGAATAGCCGTCCAGATGTTAGATAGTTATAAGTTGGTACCATTAGGTCGTTGATTCGAGCAGACCTGGGGAATATTAGCTTATCATATAGGTAACTAGGCTCCTTATACATGATAAGTTGACAAAGGAAAATGCTGTTTCTAGCTTTCAGATATTCGAAGACTTCACAGCCCAGTAGACGCGCTCTCCAGCTGGATATATGATCAAATCTAGCTAAGCCGAATACATAACGTGTAACATGATTAAATGCAACATCAATTTTATGATCAGACTGGCAGCTCAGTTTACTGTACACTAGCTCAGAGTAGCAAATGATCGGCATAATCAATTGAATTGCAAGTTTTCTTCTAACATTGGCCAGAGTATAAAGAGCAGACATTCGTAAGTTTCTTAAGATATTGTATACTTTCTTAACCACCGAATTTACGTGATCATCACAGGACAGCGTCGTGTTAATAACAAAACCAAGATTAGTCACTTTTAAAACGAGTTTGAGACATTTACTGGCAACGCGCAAGGGCGAAATACTTGAGAAACTTATTCGTTTGTTAGATATAGGAAACACGTATGATTTCTAACTGTTCATGCATAAGTCATTTTTCCTAGCCCATTCAAATATGGATGTTAAGTCATTATTCAATCTTGAGCATAAATCATTTGTCCCCTCTTGATTTCCCGACAAATATAGTTGGACATCATCAGCATATGCATGCATATGAGCATGCTGGCATGGATTAAATATGTCATTTATTAAAATACTAAAAAGCAGTGGGTCTAAGATAGAGCCTTGGGGTACCCCTTCTAATAGTGGTTTTATACCTGAAGTTTCGGAGCCGACTTTGACAAGCTGGGATCTACCCGTCAGATAACTTCGCATGAGCCACAGAGTCATCAACACCAAAATAATTTTTTAATTTTAAGCACAGCAGGTCATAGTTCACAGAGTCGAAGGCTTTTGAGAAGTCGAGTAGGCATAATAAAGTCATCTGGTTTTTGTCAAAGAGTGCCCTGATGTCGTCTAAACTTTTTATGATAGCCGTGTAGCAACTGTGCTTTGATCGGAAGCCTGACTGGAATGGTGATAGCAGACTATGTTTGCTAACATGGTCTTGAATTTGTCCCGACAACAATATCTCAAAGACTTTCGAGAGTGCTGGCAAAATGCTGATAGGCCGAAAGTCACTAGGACAATCTGCAAACTTAGTTTTTGCAATGAGTATAACCGTGGCAACCTTCCACATATCAGGGAAGCAGGAGGTAGTAATACTGTGGTTGATAATATGCGTCATGTGCAAGGTTTCAAATCTATGGCCATTTGGGGTGCTCAAAAGTTCAACTGACCTTATGCCCGTTAACCTTATGTCAACCCACCATCACATTATTGCATTGTCATCGAGCCTTGATACGTGTGAAAAGTTTCAATCAAACTTATGGCCATTCAAAGTGATAATAAGGCCAATTGACCTTATGGCCTTTGACCTTATGTCACCACACCATCACATTAATGCATTTTCATCGAGCCTTGATACGTGTGCAAAGTTTCAAACTTATGGCCATTCAACGTGGTAATAAGGCCAATAGACCTTATGACCTTTGACCTTAGTCACAACACCATCACATTAATGCATTGTCATCGAGCCTTGATATGTGTGCAAAGTGTCAATCAAACTAATGGCCCTTCAAAGTGGTAATAAGGCCAAATCACCTTATGGCCGTTGCCCTTATGTCACCACACCATCACATTAATGCATTGTCATCGGTCCTTGATACGTATGCAAAGTTTCAAATTAATCAGACTTCTAAAAACCGGTGAAAATTAAGCTCAAAGATTCCGTTACATACAGGCCAAGCTAATAAAAGCGTGTTAAAAAAGGGATCTAGTATGCTCTTTTGTAGATGTGCGCTGCATGCACTTCTATCATTAATAAAGGAATGCGTTTTTCGCATTATGTGCAAGGTTTCAAATCTATGGCCATTTGGGATGGTCATAAGTTCAATTGGCCTCTTGTCCGTTAACCTTATGTCACCCCACCATCACATGCATTGTCATCGAGCCTTGATACGTGTGCAAAGTTTCAATCAAACTTATGGCCATTCAATGTGGTAATAAAGCCAATTAAACTTATGGCCGTTGACCTTATGTCACCACACCATCACATTAATGCATTTTAATCGAGCCTTGATACTTGTGCAAAGTTTTAATCAAACTTATGGCCATTCAAAGTGTTAATAATGCCAATTGACCTTATGGCCGTTGACCTTATGTCACCACACCATCACAATAATGCATTGTCGTCGAGCCGTGATACGCGTGCAACGTTTCAATCAAACTTATGGCCATTCAAAGTGGTATAAGGCTAATTGACCTTATGGCCGTCGACCTTATGTCACCACACCATCACATTAATGCATTGTCATCGGTCCTTGATACGTGTGCAAAGTTTCAAATTAATCAGACTTCTAGAAACCGGTGAAAATTAAGCTCAAAGATTCCGTTACATAGATACAGGCCAAGCTAATAAAAGCGTGTTAAAAGGGGGCTCCAGTATGCTCTTTCGTAGATGTGCCATGCATCCACTTCTATCGTTAATAAAGGAATGCGTTTTTCGCATTATGTGCAAAGTTTCAAATCAATGGCCATTTGGGGTGGTCAGAAGTTCAATTGACCTTATGTCCTTTAACCTTATGTCACCCACCATCACATTATTGCATTGTCATCGAGCCTTGATACCTGTGCAGAGTTTCAATCAAACTTGTGGCAATTCAATGTGGTAATAAGGCCAATTGACCTTATGGCCGTTGACCTTATGTCACCACATTATCAAACTAATGCATTGTCATCGAGCCTTGATACGAGTGCAAAGTTATAATCAAACTTATGGCCATTCAAAGTGGTAATAAGGCCAATTGACCTTATGGCCGTTGACCTTATGTCACCACACCATCACATTAATGCATTGTCATCGAGCCTTGATACGAGTGCAAACTTTTGATCAAACTTATGGCCATTCAAAGTGGTAATAAGGCCAATTGACCTTATGACGTTGACCGTATGTCACTACACCATCACATTAATGCATTGTCTTCGAGTCTTGATACGTGTGCAAAGTTTCAATTAAACTTATGGCCATTCAAAGTGGTAATAAGGTCAATTGACCTTATGGCCGTTGACCATATGTCACCACACCATCACAATAATGCATTGTCATCGAGCCCTAATACTTGTGCAAAGTTTTAATCAAACTTATGGCCCTTAAAAGTGGTAATAAGGCCAATTGACCTTATGGCCTTCGACCTTACGTCACCGCAACATCACACTAATGCATTGTCATCGGTCCTTGATACGTATGCAAAGTTTCAAATTAATCAGACTTCCAGAAACCGGTGAAAATTTAGCTCAAAGATTCCGTTACATAGATACAGGCCAAGCTAATAAAAGCATGTTAAAAAAGGGCTCCAGTATGCTCTTCGTAGATGTGCCATGCATCCACTTCTATCACTAATAAAGCAATGCGTTTTTCGCATTATGTGCAAGGTTTCAAATCTATGGCCATTTGGGGTGGTCAAAAGTTCAATTAATCTTATGCTTTGTCATCGAGCCTTTATACGTGTGCAAAGTTTCAAACTTATGGCCATTCAAAATGGTAATAAGGCCAATTGACCCTATGGCCGTTGACCTTATGTCACCACGCCATCACATTAATGCATTGTCATCGACCCTTGATACGTGTGCAAAGTTTCAATCAAACTGATGGCCATTCATAGTGGTAATAAGGCCAATTGACCTTATGACCGTTGACCTTATGTCACCACATTAATGCATTGTCATCGGTCCTTGATACGTATACAAAGTTTCAAATTAATCAGACTTCTAGAAACCGGTGAAAATTAAGCTCAAAGATTCCGTTACATACAGGCCAAGATAATAAAAGCGTGTTAAAAACACGCCGCGCGCCTCAAGGTAGTGGAGGCGCGTGATATCCCCTTACGACCAACAGCTAGAGCCAGGGTTCCAGTGACGCCAACGGACCCAGCTGACATCCTGAAGCTACTTCAGGAGTACAACCGGCCACAGGTTTGGAAGTCAACCCGGATAAAACCGAGCTTGTTCTCTTCACGAGGAGGTACAAAGTACCAAATCTTACACCGCCAAGAATTGGGGGTACGTTGTTAGCGTTTAGCGATCAAGTCAAGTATTTGGGAGTCATTCTGCATAGGAAGCCATTATGGAGTGACCATATAGTGGAGCGATCCAAGAAGGCAGCAGCAGAGCTGTTCACCTGCAAGACGGCAACTGGCACCTCCTGGGGATTTTCCCCTAAGGTGACCTACTGTATTTACACAGCAATTTTTCGCCCGATTCTTCTTTATGGTGCCTTGGTCTGGTGGCTTGCACTAGCTAAAATTACCTATCTTAAGCAGGTGAAAATTAAGATCAAAGATTCCGTTACATAGATACAGGCAAAGCTAATAAAAGCGTGTTAAAAAAGGGCTCCAGTATGCTCCTTCGTAGATGTGCCATGCATCCACTTCTATCATTAATAAAGGAATGCGTTTTTCGCATTATGTGCAAGGTTTCAAATCTATGGCCATTTGGGGTGGGCAGAAGTTCAATTGACCTTATGTCCGTTAACATTATGTCACCCCACCATCACATTATTGCATTGTCATCGAGCCTTGATACCTGTGCAAAGTTTCAATCAAACTTGTGGCCATTCAAAGTGGTAATAAAGCCAATTGACCTTATTTCCGTTAACCTTATGTCACCCCACCATCATATTATTGCTTTGTCATCGAGCCTTTATACGTGTGCAAAGTTTCAAACTTATGGCCATTCAACGTGGTAATAAGGCCAATTGACCCTATGGCCGTTGACCTTATGTCACCACGCCATCACATTAATGCATTGTCATCGACCCTTGATACGTGTGCAAAGTTTCAATCAAACTGATGGCCATTCATAGTGGTAATAAGGCCAATTGACCTTATGACCGTTGACCTTATGTCACCACATTAATGCATTGTCATCGGTCCTTGATACGTATACAAAGTTTCAAATTAATCAGACTTCTAGAAACCGGTGAAAATTAAGCTCAAAGATTCCGTTGCATACAGGCCAAGATAATAAAAGCGTGTTAAAAACACGCCGCACGCTTCAAGGTAGTGGAGGCGCGTGACATCCCCTTACGACCAACAGCTAGAGCCAGGGTTCCAGTGACGCCAACGGACCCAGCTGACATCCTGAAGCTGCTCCAGGAGTACAACCGGCCACAGGTTTGGAAGTCAACACGGATAAAACCGAGCTTGTTCTCTTCACGAGGAGGTACAAAGTACCAAATCTTACACCGCCAAGAATTGGGGGTACGTTCTTAGCGTTTAGCGATCAAGTCAAGTATTTGGGAGTCATTCTGGATAGGAAGCCATTATGGAGTGACCATATAAGGGAGCGATCCAAGAAGGCAGCAGCAGAGGTGTTCACCTGCAAGAGGGCAACTGGCACCTCCTGGGGATTTTCCCCTAAGGTGACCTACTGTATTTACACAGCAATTTTTCGCCCGATTCTTCTTTATGGTGCCTTGGTCTGGTGGCCTGCACTAGCTAAAATTACCTATCTTAAAATGCTTCAAAAGGTGGAACGGAGTTCGGAGCTCTGCATTACAGGGGCTCTCGGATCCACTCCAGATTCCGTTACATACATATATGGATACATAGATACATAGATAAATACAGGCCAAGCTAATATAAGCGTGTTAAAAAGGGCTCCAGTATGCTCTTTCGTAGATGTGACATGCATCCACTTCTATCATTAATAAAGGAATGCGTTTTTCGCATTATGTGCAAGGTTTAAAATCTATGGCCATTTGGGGTGGTCATAAGTTCAATTGACTTTATGTCCGTTAACCTTATGTAACCCCACCATCACATTATTGCATTGTCATCGAGCCTTGATACGTGTGCAAAGTTTCAATCAAACTTATGGCCATTCAAAGTAGTAATAAGGCCAATTGACCTTATGGCCGTTGACCTTAGGTCACCACACCATCACATTAATGCATTGTCATCGACCCTTATACGTGTGCAAAGTTTCAATTAAACTTATGGCCATTCAAAATGGTAATAAGGCCAATTGACCTTATGGCCGTTGACCTTATATCACCACACCATCACATTAATGCATTGTCATTGAGCCTTGATATGTATGCAAAGTTTCAATCAAACTTATGGCCATTCAAAGTGGTAATAAGGCCAAATGACCTTATGGCCGTTGCCCTTATGTCACCACACCATCACATTAATGCATTGTAATCGGTCCTTCATACGTATGCAAAGTTTCAAACTAATCAGACTTCTAGAAACCGGTGAAAATAAAGCTCAAAGATTCCGTTACATACAGGCCAAGCTAATAAAAACGTGTTAAAAAAGGGATCCAATATGCTCTTTCGTAGATGTGCGCTGCATCCACTTCTATCATTGTCATCGAGCCCTGATATGTGTGCAAAGTTTCAATCAAACTTATGGCCATTCAAATTGCTCATAAGGCCAATTGACCTTATGGCCGTTGACCTTATGACTCCACACTATGACATTAATGCATTGTCATCGGTCCTTGATACGTATGCAAAGTTTCAAATTAATCAGACTTCTAGAAACCCGTGAAAATTAAGCTCAAAAATTCCGTTACATACAGGCCAAGCTAATAAAAGCGTGTTAAAAAGGTCTCGAGTATGCTCTTGCGTAGATGTGCCATGCATCCACTTCTATCATTAATAAAGGACTGCGTTTTTCGCATTATTATCATCATCATTTATTGCAAAAATAGTATTAGTACAATAAGATCTAGGATCTTGTATAGTACAACAAAAAGATAAATCGCAATGTAAAAAAGAACAAAAGTAATAACAGAGGGTTATGTAGGTTACATTATCATATTAAACATAGAAAAGTATCTTAATTTACTAGTATCTAAAATAAACAAATAATTAAATTCAATAACAAGACATTGTTTACACTCATACATATTGATGGCGAAAACTCAAGAAGTATAATGGTACTAAAATGAGCATAAAGAACATTTTTAAAGTTGCTTTTATTTAGACTACTACGAATGGATACTGGAATAGACTTCCACAGGCGAATAGCATTGACAAAGAATAGCCGTCCAGATGTTAGATAGTTATAAGTTGGTACTATTAGGTCGTTGATTCGAGCAGACCTGGGGAATATTAGCTTATCATATAGGTAACTAGGCTCCTTATACATGATAAGTTGACAAAGGAAAATGCTGTTTCTAGCATTCAGAGTTTCGAAGACTTCGCAGCCCAGTAGACGCGCTCTCCAGATGGATATATGATCAAATCTAGCTAAGCCGAATACATAACGTGTAACATGATTAAATGCAACATCAATTTTATGAGCAGGCTGGGAGCTCAGTTTACTGTACACTAGCTCAGAGTAGCAAATGATCGGCATAATCAATTGAAATGCAAGTTTTCTTCTAACATTGAGCAGAGTATAAAGAGCAGACATTCGTAAGTTTCTTAAGATATTGTATACTTTCTTAACCACCGAATTTACATGATCATCACAGGACAGCGTCGTGTTAATAACAAAACCAAGATTAGTCACTT